>NC_081298.1:59275833-59595000 GCF_030435805.1 Mustela lutreola | reverse complement strand
CAACCCCAGCTGGGGATGTTTTATAGTACAGTGTAAGTAACAACCACTCTTCCTAAAGCCATACTATTCTATATTCCATAAGTATCAAGACTTTGGCTAGGAACTGCGGAACTGGGTTAGGATGGGAAGTGACCGTTCATCAGAACTTGATAGGCACAGGACCTATGAGGGGCAAACTCCCCAGGGTCGCTATCCTCAGGTAACTCAAATCCTTGCACTCATGAGAAAAAAAGTTCCCACCAATCGGATCCCCTCTCTATTGTTTTCCCCTCAGACATGTTTCTGTCGCAGGAACTTTGCATTTGCTGTTCCTGCTGCCTGGGATGCTTTTGGCCCTGGGGGTTCCCATGCTTTGCCCCTTTACTTCCTCCAAATCTGTTCAAATGTCACCTTCTTAGTGAAGCACTTCCTAATCATTCTATTTCAAACCACAATCCTCTCCCACCATGACTCCCCTTATCCTCCCCCTGTTTGAATTTTTCCAGGACATTTAGCTCCTTCTAATATACTATATAATTAGCCATTTATCTGGCTTGTTGTTTTCTCCCCACATTATAGAGAATGTATGATCTATAATGTTCTTTTTCCCGCCCCACTACTATGCCCCAGTATGCCGGGTAAATCAATACCTGTTGAATGATGAACTATTTTAAATTTATGACATATGATAAATGGGGAAATATGGGATATATGGGGATATATGGGGAAAAGGCTAGAAAATTATAATCTACTTCCCCTAGAGTGTATACGTTATATATAAACTCACACTTTATAAATATATGTGCATGTATATATACATACACATACATACTTACAATAAGCTATATATATACGTGTGTGTGTGTGTGTAAAATTAAAACTCTTTTACAAACATGCAATACTTCTATGGTTTAAGGAGTCAAAATAAAAACCAACAAATATTTTCAAAGTCTACACTAGCTCTCATTCCCTATAGCATTTTGGGGGTTTCATACCAAGAGACTACACCATTGTAGTCTCTCTTATTGGAGGACTGGCTCCAAATACAGGGTTGGGCCTCCTCCCTGTCCTGAGTCTAGAGAGGAGCCTTGGGCTCTTTGCCTGAAATGTTTCACCTAGAAAGGGAGGTGGCAGTTGAAGTCAGGACAGTTTCTCCCTGCATGGCTAACCCTGAGGAAAAAACCCTTTGTTCCATGGAGGGTTGAACCAAGAGCAGAAAGAACGTCTTCACTCCTTGTGTTTTGGTAGGAGTCATGTGGCATATATTCCCATGTAACTTGAATCTAGGACTTTTACATTCAAAAATGAAAAGTTTATACCATGGTACAGCTGTCACTGTGTTTCCTCCCAATAGCAAGCCAACACCAAATCAAATTCAAAAGCACAAGTCAGGGGCGCCTGGGTGGCTCAGTGGGTTAAGCCGCTGCCTTCGGCTCAGGTCATGATCTCAGGGTCCTGGGATCGAGTCCCACATCGGGCTCTCTGCTCAGTAGGGAGCCTGCTTCCCTTCCTCTCTCTCTCTGCCTACGTGTGATCTCTCTCTCTCTCTCTCTCTCTCTCTCTCTCTGTCAAATAAATAAATAAATAAATCTTAAAAAAAAAAAAAAGCACAAGTCAGACTGTAGGGTTGGAGTGTACTTCTGTTATGGGAAAAGATGGCTATTGATCTAAATTCTCTTCTTCTGTAAATGCCTCAGAGAGAATTACTCACATCCACTAAGCTGGAGGAAAGAGTTTACGGCTATGTTTAACCACTGAATTGTTGCATTAAGTTTATGCATACAGTGTTCCTGAGAGGAAGTGGCCCAGTTCCTTGATGGTAAGAACTTTGAGCAAACTGAAAAACGCTCAGGGTCTGCTGCAGTGGATGGCCAGGGAAAGCAGATGTCAAGAATCAGCAGTATTGTCACCCAACCCCCTATGACCTCTGCCTCCTGTAGTGTCCCTGCAGGATTGCCTCCCGTATTGTACCAAGATTGATCCCTGTGACCACTAGAATATGACAGAAGTGATGGCAGGTCGCTACTAAGATGGGTTTACAGAAAACACTTCAGCTTCTGTCTTGGTCACTCTCTCCCTCTCAAAATAGTGTCTCTCCATAGGAAGTCAACTACCAGGTCATGGGCAGCCCCCGGGGTGAGGAACCAAAGTCTCCTGCCAATGGACACATGATTCCCCAGCCCTACTCAAGCATTCAGATGACTGCAGCCCCAGCTGATGTCTTGCCTGCAGCCTGATCAGAGATCCTCACTCACGACCACTCTGCTGGGCTGCTTCCAGATTCCCGACTCTCAGGAACCTTGTCACATAATATATATTTGCTATCTTCAGCTACCATGTTTTGTTTTGTTTTGTTTTAGATTTTTAAAATTTATTTATTTGGCAGACAGAGTGAAAGAGCACAAGCAGGGGGAATAGCAGAAGGAGAGGGAGAAGCAGGCTCCTTGCTGACCAGGGAGCCTGATGCGGGCCTTGACCCCAGGACCTTGGGATCATGATCTGAGCCAAAGAAAGTTGCTTAACCATCTGAGCCAACCAGGTGCCCCCCAGCTACCATGTTTTGATAGTTATTTTGTTCCTACACAAAAGTAGATACCTAATCAGATTTTGGTAACTGGAAGGAGAATGTTTCCATAACAAATAACCTAAAATATGAGCGTTAGTGGCAGTGGGATTTTACAGAGAACAATGAGGAAAGCCTAAGCTGCCTTGACCAAAATGTTAGGAGAATCTGAATCTGAGGAGGCTGATGGTGAGGCTTAAAGGGAAGGGAGGAGAACCTTTCTGAATGCTGGAGGAAAGGGGATCTTTGTTACTCAGTGATAGTATTTCGAAACACTGCTTCCTGTACTAGGTAGGCAGTAGGAAATGTATATAGTGAATCAGGTGGTGTAACGGAGGAGGATTGAAGGCGCCACCTGCTTTCTTCTTGCTGCTTATGGTAACATATGAAAGAAGAGAGTGATGCATTGAAGTAAAAGGAGCCCAGGTTTGCTGTTTTTGAAGATTTTTAGCCTCTCTGGATGGCAATTGATGCTGAAATTAAAAAATGTCTTCTGAGCAAAGATCAAATACAGGACACTCTCAAAAAAGCATATTCCAGAAGTGAAAACAGTGTGTGACTAAAAAATCCTTTGTAAAGACCTCAGAAATATCAAAGATTTTACCTTAGGGTACCATTCAATCAGAAAAAAAGGCGCTCCAAAATTTTAAGGGTGTGCTTCATGGACTCTCAATCATACAATAGGGTTTTTTAAGAAATTTACAAGGACTACTTCTCAGCAGAAATCCCAGGTGGAAAAGGACTTATATTGAAGGGAATTATAGATATGGTTTTCATATAAACCCCAATAAGATTCACACAAGACCCACAATGTTATAAGGGGAATTATATACCCGGAAATGCCTCCAGCTTGGACTGACACAGGCAGTTCAAAATGAAAGAAGATTCAAAATAAAAAGAAGCCTCTGAACCCCCCAACTTCTAGAAGCAGAGGAAGTTAAGAAAACTGTTCATATTAAGTGTCATGCATTACCTGTCATGAAAAACAAAAGTAACTCAGAGGGTTGAGCATAGAGCCCAGAAAGCAGAACCAAGATCCATGGAGTTATTTCTGGGCAGGTGTAGGACTAAGTCCTAATCCAGGAAGTGCCAGCATTTGCTCAATGAGATTTCAGAATCACTATGGATCAGGGGCTTCTTTAGACTCCCAGTTTTTCCTTTTGGACACAGGAATGTCTAAAAATCTATCCTCTGCCTGTCCCCACCAATGTTGGCTGCATAACTTGTCTTTTTTATGTCATGGGCTTCTTCTGCTCCTGAACCTGATTTTGATGATGAGATTCTGGACCCTGAGCTGATGCTGTAATGGGAGTAAGATTGGCAGAGGTGAGGTGGGGAAGGGGACTCTTTGGAGGAGGTGAGTGCATTTAACATGTGAGAGGGACAGGAATCATTGGTGGTCAGAAGGGGACTCGGGTATCCAATTCCTAAAATACCCCCAATGATTTCTGCCTCCTGGCAATTCCCTCTCACACTGTACCAGGGTCAGTTTGTGTCACCAGGAAAATACAAGCAGAGATTCTGGTATGTTACTTCTAAGACCAGGCTATAAAACATATTGAAGCTTTTGACTTCATTGTACCCATCCTCTGTCGTCTCATCATTCATTCTCTCTGGGGGAAGCCAGCTGCCTTTGCTGTTGTGAGCAGCCATCTGGGGAGGTTTATATGGCGAACATCTGAGACATTTCACCAGCAGTTACCTAAGAGAGTTTATAAGTAAATCATCCAGCCCCACTCAAGCCTTCAGATGACTGCAGCCCCAGTCCAGAACTTGGCTGTGACTCCACGAGAGGTTGTCATACACAAGTTCCCAAGAATGGCATTCCCAAATTACTGATGTCTTGAGCTTTGTGAGGTGATGTGTTTGTTGTCTTTAGCTGCTCAGTTCTGAGGGTTAATTTGATATATAGCAGTGATAACTAATACTGTGGGCTGCTTGTCAAAGTGGAGGCATAGAGGGTGAAGTGGACACATAGAGAAAAGGCACTCAGGTCTTTTTTCCCAAATGGAAAAAGAAAAAAGACAGTCCAAGGAACACTCACAGTTCTGACTGAGAGAGAACACAGTTGTTAGGGGTCACTGGGTATCATTTTTCCACTAAGGTGAACCAACTGTTGCTCACATTTCAACAGAAATCTTTTCCCTTAAAAGAGGCGGTGTCCTTCAATTCTCCCAACATCCTGAAGCCAAGCTTCAGGAAAAAGACTGCCTGGGAACAATCCTAAGTGAAAGCGATGGTAGGTATGCCCTATTGGAAGGAAAAGAGGTGGACTTTGGGGTCAGGAAGCCTGGTTCAGTCCCAGCCCCTCACTCACTGGCTCTGTCACACCCCAGTCACGAAGGTGCTCAACCTCTTTGCCACACTCATCTGTTAGAAAGTCTGTCCTGTGGACTGACCTGAAGATAGGCACCCAACGGCAGTCACTCCTTCCCTGGTCCCTGCTCAGATTGAGGGCATTTGATAACATTCGCCACCCTACCTTACCCCTCCCCTCCCCCTAACTTACTTCTAATATTACAGGAATACTTTTCTTTTCTTTTTTTTTTTTTTTTCAGGTTCAAAAGTATTCATTTCTGGGCAACACCAACCCACAACTCAATTGTAGGCCACACTCAGTGACAGTTTAAACAGGCCTGGAACTTAATAAGGATATATGTATGTGCTGACTAAGTGGATAAATGTATGAATTGTGTAAACAAATGATAGGCCGTGTGCCTCAGCTATTGTGACAAATTTAGGGCTTTGAACCAGGTAATATCAGCCCCACCTCCTGGAAGGGGAGAAGGGCTGGAGATTGAGTTCAGTCACGTAATCAATGATTTAAACAATCGGGTCTACATAGTGAAAGCAGAATAAAAACTCTGGACACTGAAACTCCATTAAACTTGCTGGTGGGTAGCTACACATGGACACGCCAGGAGACTAGTGTACCTTGACTCCACGAGGCGAGGACAGGGTAGCTCTACATCTGGCATCCTTCCAGACCTCACCTATGGGTCTCTTCTTTTGGCTGCCCTGATTTATATCCTTTGAAATAAACTGAACTCTACCTAGAGTGTTGTCCTGAGTTCTGTGAGTCGTTCTAGTGAATTATCAAACCTGAGAGGATCATGAGAACCCTTTGAATTTGTGCCCAGTTGGGCAGAAGCGTGGGTGGCCTGAGAACTCTGGAACTCATGGCTGGTGCCTGAAGTAATGGAGGTATTCCTGGGGACTGTGTTAAATCTGTGTGGTCTGTGCTAACTTGGGTCAGTTAGTGTCACAACTGCATTGCAGTATTGCACACTCACCAAACTTGGCTGTCTCCATCAGATTTCTCCTTGGGATGTATAGATGAGCTGTTTTTCAAAAATAAGCTTGTATAATGGGATGGGGGTGCCTGGGTGGCTCAGTCCTTAAGCATCTACCTTCAGTTTAGGTCATAACCCCAGGGTCCTGGGATTGAGCCCGCATCGGGCTCTCTGCTCAGCAGGGAGCCTGCTTCTCCTTCTCCCACTTCCCCTGCCTGTGCTCCCTCTCTCGCTGTCTCTCTGTCAAATAAATAGATAAAATCTTAAAAAAAAAATAAGTAAATAAATTAGTGTGGATAGGTATGTATAAGCAATTTTTAAGTACATGTATAAGCTGCAATATTTGAAAGGAAAAAGACCCTGGAAGTAAATTTATCAGTAAATCAAGGGTTTCCAAAACGAAGGGTTATAGAAATTCAGTCAGTATATATTGTAGATAAAGATGAGGACAAATATCAATAACACATGATTATAAGTACATATTGGGATGTTAAATATGCTAGCCAATTTAGAGTTCTAAGAAGTCAATTTATGCTTAATTAAAATTTTATGTTATTAGAATCCCTGAGCCAAAATTTTTTCCAGCTTATATGCTTATTGTTTATATTTGCTTTTATATTATTTCAACCCATTTATTGAAAAAAATATTCACTAGCTTATAAAAATTTAAAAAGGTTTAAAATCACACACAAAAAAGTGCAAATTAGTCATGATGCTTGGTAGGATGTTAGCCTTGGAGATTTGGAAATCCTGTACTCTATTAGAGCCCTTGTCTTTTAGAGTTTGGTTTGATTTTCTCAGATGTGACTGGGCAGAGGATCCCTATAGAGAAGACTGGTCTAAAAGGCAGGGACTTACTCTGTTGCCAAGGAGAACCTGGGCCCAGCAGATGGCCTCACCTTCTCAAGGGTTCATGGATCCAAGTTGGGTGACCCTTGCCCTCCCTCACAGGAAAGGCCTCAGAGGAACTCAGCTTCTGTCCTTTGTGATGTCTGGTGTTGCCAGATGAAGTCCCAACACCATAACTCATCCATACCTGTTACTCAAGAACACTTTCACATGGAAAGGGCCCACATGAATTCATGAGAATTATCTGACGCACGTGGTATGTTGCAGTTATTTCTGCAATTTTGGTTGGCTTTTGTTTTTAGTCACATGGCAAAGAACAAAAGGAACCTCTTCAAAGGGCCAGCAAAATGCCTTTTTAGCTTCGTAAATAATTTGTCAATGAAACTACAGGTGGGAAAGATATATTTTGCCTCACTTGAGTGCCTTGGAAATTGAGAACTCCTGTGTACAGAGGCTTTGAACTCTCCAGGAGAGTGTGGGAGAGCGGGAATGTCTCATTTCCAAGGCCCATTAGAGCAGAAAATACAATCCCTCCCGGGCCCTCCATCTGTCAGGTAGGCTGGTTTTCACCCCTCCCTCTCCTGCCTTCCTGCTGCCCTTGGCTCAGCATTCTCACATCCTTGCTCTCACCCTCTGTGCCCACCCTGCTCCCTCCCCATCACCAGAGGATGGCATTTGTAAGTGAGCATGTAAGTTTCCTCGCTGTGGCCCGGTCCTCCGGTCCTCCGTGAGCGATGTGGTCCAGCCCTAGGCTCGGGCTTTCCTTGTTGAGATCTCCCTTCACCTTTCTCTCAGGCCACTCAGTTTGGTCACTTCACACGTGTTGAATGCATCTTTTTTTTTTTTTTTCTTTAAAGATTTTACTTATTTGACAGAGAGAGAGCACAAGCAGGGGGAGCAGAAGAGGGAGAGGCAGAAGCAGGCTCCCCGTTGAGTAGGGAGCCCGATGCGGGACTCCATCCCAGGACCCTGGGATCATGACCTGAGCTGAAAGCAGAGGCTTAACCATCTAAGCTGCCCAGGCGCCCTTGAATGCATGAGCATTCATGAGCATCTCCTGAGCCATCACATGAGAGAAGCAGTCAGTTCATTCACAGTACAATACATTTGCTCCCCCCAGTTGCTTTGTATGTTCCTAGATTGAAGCTAGCCGTTTATTCCCACTCACTCTGAAACACATTTCCATTCTTCTTCTTGATCTGATCAAGTACTCCTAAGGATAGTGTGGTATTTTACACCAGTGTGAGACACCCCTGATGTTCAGAAACAGCTCTCTCTCCACCAAAGGAGTCCAGTTGTGACAAAACCCTTGGAAAATAATATTTTTTTCTCAGCTTCATCTCTGTTTATTTTATCTAAACAAAACTAAAAGTCACCACTCAAAATATTTGAGGAGAAAGTATTTCTTTCCCAAAATTCCATGGTTTATTTTCTCAGAGAAATAAAGACTCATTCACTGCTGCACTTTTGTAAAAAAAAAAAAAAAAAAATAGAGTAAGCTATTCAATTCATTTGCTCAAAATTTGTTTTTGTTATTATTATTTGTTTTTTGAGGGTCTTTTCCATGCTTGGCACCAGAATGTAAAGATGATTAACTTCACACTCTTCTCCAGGCCTTTGTGGTCTAATGTGGAAGACCGAGGGAAGTCACAGGGGAAGCACGGGGCAGCCAGCCGAGGTTCAAAGAGCCAGACACCAGGGTGCTATGGGCACAAGCGTGCTCTGTCAGTCAGAGGGGGGAGTCAGGAATGAATTTCTGAAATACAAGAGGGCACCAGCCCAGAGAGAGGGCTGGAGGTGTGGAGGACACTCTTCAGACAGAGTTCAAGGAAGTTCTAGTGGTTTGGGGCAGCAACTGCCCAGAGTGACTGGGGCCTGTGGTGAGCTAGGATGAGACACCTCAGCAGGAGCCTGGCAGCCATGTTAGGTTTGAAATGGAATATTCTGGTGGAGAACTTGTGCTCCAGCGGGCTTGGTTATCCCTACGTGTGTCCTGGCGTGCGTGCACCTCTTCTTTCCTCACAGCGTCTTTTCATCCCTTTGATCTATTACTTTTGCCTTCTCTTCTGAGAGGCATCTTGTGTCCTCAGACCTGTGGCTGGTTCTTCCTGTCACACCGACATGCATAACACACTCACTGTGCTGCCTGGCCCCATCCTAATCAACTTGCGAGCCCGTCCCTTGGTGTCACCTTCAAGAATAAGTCCTCATAGGTCATGAGCCATCACATGAGAGAAGCAGTCAGTTCATTCACAGTACAATACTAAAAACATATGTGACTTTAATGTATTACATATCTCCCACGAATTTTCATTTTCACAGTAGGGTAAACGTTGAACTAGGAAGTGGATCTCCAAAGGTTCAATTTCAAGAGAATATGGCAAGCATCCACTCCGGTCCAAATTAAATCATAAAAGTGAAGATTGTCATCTCTGTCTATTACACTGCCCTGGACACATTCTGGAGGTTCTTACATCCTTTTTTTTTTTTTTTTTTTTTTTAAATTCCTGGTGCAATCCTTTTGATTATTAAACCTGCTCTCTTCCACCAGAAGGAGGTCACAGGAAAAAATTTTTGTTTGTTGGTTGGTTGGTTGGTTGTTTTGTTTGTTTGAGAGTCCCAGCTAGTCTCTGGCTGATAGTGGTAGATGTATCGAAAGTTATTTTGTCAGTATCCATTCTATAGAAAGTACTGTGTGAGTCTTTGTCTGAGGACATGGAAAGAAGGCTAAAGAGAGACCCCCTTTCCTAAAGAAGGATACAGGAGTTTTTGTTGTAGACTTAGCTGAGGTTCCTGGAAAGGAGAAGGGAGAGCAGTCAGGGAAAGAAGGAGCAGATCAGAGGGAATTATCTCCCAGATTAACATGGGAAAGAGCAACTGATGGAGACAAGACCGATGGTTTGGACGCAGCTGCAGCCACCAGCCCACTGGGACACAAGGTGCTATGGTATGTCTGCAAGCCCCCGTGCTTTCAGTATGGCCTGGTGAGCTGTCAAGCAGGAAGGCACATTTATGAGACATGTAAAGGATGGCACCAGCTTTAGTAATATATCAGCCACTTGCAGAGAATAATGGGAATCTGCTACAAGAGGATGGAAATTTATGGTCAATGCAATCTGGAAAATATATAAATCGACCCAACATCATGAAGCCAAAATCCTCCCTGAGGGCATGGAACTAATCCTCTACACCTGGACCCAAAGGTCTAGCTTATTACAGGTTACCTCTGGTATGTGGCATTCTAGCACCTGGAAACCTTCATATAGCTCATGCAGCAAACTATAAAGGTCAGAAAGATCTGAAATGTCTTCCAAATCAGTGGACAGAGAGAGACGGAACAAAGCACCAGGAAAACATGGAATCTGTTCCGGGTTTTAAATTCTTGACTTTGAGCCTTGTCAATGTTGAGTGAACATTTGACTGTCTGATGTATGCTAAGCACTGTCCTGAGCTCTGCAAGGGGTAAATTCATCTCTCTCTCTTTTTTCTTTTTAGATTTTATTTATTTATTTGACAGAGAGAGATCACAAGTGGGCAGAGAGTCAGGCAGAGAGAGAGAAGGAAGCAGGCCCCCCACTAAGCAGAGAGCCTGATGCGACACTTGATTCCAGGACCCTGAGATCATGACCTGAGCTGAAGGCAGAGGCTTAACCCACTGAGCCACCCAGGCACCCTTACGCTTGTCTTTTTATCTCCATTGCTTAGTCCAGTATGCAGACACACTAGAAGTTCTGTAGTTGGACCCTACAACACCAACTACAATGTAAAATATATACTAATCTATACCTCCACTTTGGCTTTCCTTTTTTGACAGTTCAGTAGTTTGAGTATATTCATACAGTTGTGTAAGGAGAATATTTTCATCATCACCAAAAGAAACTGTGTGCCCATTAGAAGTCAATCCCCATTTCACCCCAGTTTTTCCCCACCCAGCCCTAGGCAATGACTAACCTGCTTTCTGTTTCCATGGACTTGCTTATTCTGGATATTTCATATAAATTCAATGAGACCATATATGCTCTCTTGTGACTGGCTTCTTTCACTTAGTATAATGTTGAAAACATGAAATTTGAAAATGTCATTCATGTTGTAAAATGTGTCAATCCTTTTCCTCTTTTCATTGCTGAATAATATTTCACTGTGTGGATGTACCACATTTTACTTGATGATACATCTGTTTTGTTGTTTTCACTCTTTGGTATCTTCTTTGAAGAAACATCCATTCAGATCTTTTGTTCATTTTTTAAAGTTTTTTCTTTTTTTCTATTGTTTCTATTGTAGTTTCTATTTTTCTCCTTTTCTGTGTTTTGTCTTTGCACTTTTTTTTTTTTTTTTTTTTGGATGGTACTCATTGAAGCACAGAAGTTTTAAATTTTGAGAAACTCAAAATATATTTAAAAATTTATCTATTTTTTTCTTTTGTCACTCATCCTCTTGCTGTCATATCTAAGAAGGTTCTGCTTAACACGTGATCAAGGAGATATGCTCCTGTATTTTCTTCTGAGAGATTTATTGTTTTAGCTTTTACCTTTAGGTTAAGATCCATTTTTGTGTTTGACATGAGGAAGAGGTCCAATTCCATTTGTTTGTAAGTAGATATGCAGTTGTCCCTGTACCATTCGTTGAATATACTATGTTGTTCTTATCGGATTGTCTTGGCACACTTGTTGAAAGTCAATACCTGGTTCCTTTCTGGACTCCTAACTCTCTTCCATGGCTCTATACCAGTATAATTCAATATTGACTATCATAGTTTTGTAGTAGGTTTCATAATCATAATCTAATTCTTTTCTTCTTTTTTAAGATTGTTTTGGTTGTAAAGGTTCTTTTGAATTACTATAAAGAATTTTAAGATGGTTTGCCAGTTTCTGCAAATAAGACAGTTAGGATTTTGATAGTGCATTAATCTGTAGATCAATACATGTAATACTGCTATCTCAACCAATATTAAATCTTCCAATTGATGAACATGGGATGTCCTCTATTTATTCAAAACTTAATCTTTTTCTGCAATGTTTTGTAATTTGCAATGAACAAAGTTTTCTCTTTTTAATTTAAATTTATTCCGAACTATTTTATTCTTTTGATGTTATTATAGCTTGAATTGTTAATTTTATTTTTGGACTCTTCATTCCTAAAACATCAAACTGCAATTAGTTTCTGTGTGTTGATCTTGTATTCTCCATGTTGCTGAACTCATTTATTAGTTCTATTAGTTTATTAGTCATGTCTTTTAAAAGTTATATGTACAAGAATATGTCATCTGAAAATAAAGATAGTTTTACTTCTTCATTTCCAATCTGGATACGTTCGTTTCTTTTTCTTGCCTAATTGCTGTGTCCTGAAATTCTAGTACAATGTTGACTAGAATTGGTGAGGGTGAACATCCCTTTGCCTTATTCTCAATCTTAGGAAAAAAGTATGCCTTTAACTACTGAGTATAATGCTAGATTGCCAGGACCTGGAGATCATGACCTGAGCCAAAGGCAGACCTTTAACTGACTGGGCTACCCAGGTGTCTCTCGCCTTCATTTTTGAAGAAGAATTGCACTGCATATAGAATTCTTGGTTGGCAGGTGACCTTTAGCACTCTGGATATACAATTCCAAGACTTCTGACCTGCATTGTTGCTGTTGAGCAGAAATTAATCTTTTTGATGGTGCACTATTTGTGAGGAGTTGTTTTCTTATACTGCTTTCAAAATTTCTTTTTCTCTTGCTTACAACTGAATGACTGAGTCTCGGTAGGAATTTCTTTGTGTTTTTCTTACCTGAGGGTTGTTTAGCATCTTGAACCTTCAGATTAATGTTTTTAATTTAATATGAGAAGATTGCAGCAATTTTTTTTCAAAATTTTTTTCTCTCTCTTCTCCTGATTTTGACCTATAGACTGCTGAGATTCATTTGCCTTCAATCTTGTTTTGTCTGCGTTCCATTGGTCGTTCTCTGCTTTCACTCACATTTCTGCCATCTGAAATCTGCTATTGAGCCCATCTAGTGATTTTTTCATTTTATTTTTTCCAGCTTTTGAATTAAGTTTTTTTTTAAGATTTTGTTTATTTATTTGACATACAGAGATCACAAGTAGGCAGAGAGGCAGGCAGAGAGAGAGGGGGGGAAACAGAGCGCCCAATGCGGGGCTCGATTCCAGGACCCCGAATGCAGAGGCTTTAACCCGCTGAGCCACCCTGGCACCCCTTGAATTAAGTTTTAATTCATTTTTTAAAATAATTTCTGTGGAATCATTGGTCTGTTTTCCTTTAAATTCTTTAAATGTATTTATAATAGGTGCTTTGAAATCTTTGTCTGCTAAACCCAAATTCTGGGCCCATTCAGAGTCACTTTATATTGCCCTTTTTTCCTGAATATGAGTCATACTTTCCTGTTTTCTTTTTAGTCTAGTAAATTTGTAAACTGAAACTGAACATTTTGGATAATATAGTGTAGTAATTCTAGATCCCGTTTTATTTTTTCTTGGGATTATCATCCATTGTTGCCTAGACTTAAATCCTGGAATCTGTTTCCCCTGTGGTACATGGTAGATATCTTTAAAGATTTTGTTCTTCTATTTTTTCGTCTGCCTTTCCTAAGGGCTTCCCCATGTCTGTGTAAGCTCTCTGGTTAACCAATGTTTTAGGCAGTGCTCGGACACCTTGAGTCTGTCAGGCTTACATCCTCTGTCAAGTGACCAGTGTATGGGTTGGAGAACACATTGTATCTCAGGTCTTTCTGGACTTTCATTTCATGTCAGGTCCATGGGTCTTCCTCAAGCTGAATAGTTTTCTAGTCACCCAGAGATATGGATGAGATATGGGATATGGAAAGGGCTTATCTGAGTCCTTTTAAGGCTCTCTCTTTTCTAGAATTACCTTGTTGAACTTTTAGTTGGCCCATTGCTTGACTTAACAGGGTCCTCAGTCTCAGGTTTTTGAAGCTGCAGGTTTTTCTTTGTTGAAGAAACCAGACCTGGACAGTAGTTAAAGTGGTACAAATAGATTTTATTCAGGAACTATTATAATAGGGGAAATGAAATGTCCAATTTCAAACACAGCAAGGAGGAGTGGAGACTTATAGCCAAGGAGCAGGTGATGTGGATCAGTGAATGGAAAATTACTGAGGAGATACCAGGAGTAGCGGGCATTTTTACTAAACAGACCTAACAGAATTCTTTCTGAAGGCAGGCCAAAGTGATCAGATAACTCTAGGAAGGATGGTAGGGGATGAAGAATTTTGATCAGATATTGAGAGCGAGGAAGTCTCACTATACTGATTTAGTAGGACTTTTGCTAAAATTGGGCTATGCAGGCTTGAAGACAACACCCAAGTGTGAAGCCTCATTGAGAAAAGAGCTTAGAGGAAGCTGACTAATGTTGGTCAAGGGCGATCTTTGTCACTTTCTGCACTCCCAGTTGAGTTCACTACTTTTTTGGCCAATAAAATCATAGGGGATTTCCACTCCAGTCCCCCACCCCAAGAGTGAACAATCAACAAAGCTGTTGTTTTTCAGCCAGTCCTCCACTGGTCTATCCATCATCCTTGCTAACCGAACCACGGGTGATGGAGTATAGAAGCTGCCCCAGTCAACCAAACCACAGACTCTTACTCAAATCTCCAGCACTTTTTTCAAGAATGTTTCTTCTTTTATTTTTTTTTTAATTTAAATTCGATCAGCAAAATGTAATAATACATCATTAGTTTTTGGTGTAATGTTCAGTGATTCATCAGTTGCCTCTAACACATGGTGCTCATCACATCACGTGTCCTCCTTAATGCTCATCCCCGACTTACCCCATCCCCCCACGCATGCCCCCAACCCATCTCCCTTTCCGCAATCCTCAGTTTGTTTCTCAGAATCAAGAGTCTTTCATGGTTTGTCTTCCTCTCTGATTTCTAGAATGTTTCTAAATTTGTTGTCTGCTTTTGTTTGAGTTTCACTCCCCTGAGATTGTTGTCTCAGACAATTCTTTTAGTTTTATGTGTGTTTTTTCCAGAGGGGAATTGCCAATATCTTCATGCCACCATAGCTGGAAATCCCTCCACAGGCTCTTGGTCAGGGTCTTTTACATGTCACAGTGTTTTGTGAATAAACAAGTAGACGATACAGAAATCAGTGTTTCTAAACTTTTTAAACTTTTTGGCAGTGGAACTTTGTTTTCTGGGGGACTCTGAATATATATGTGTGTAGTGTTTTTAAAAGTGTAATGTGCAGAAGACTTACTTGCAGAGGCTGTTTTTTTTAATTTTTTCAAAGATTTTATTTATTTATTTATTTAAGAGAGAGAGGGAGAGAAAAACACAAGTGGGGAGAGGGACAGTGGGAGAAGCAGACTGAGTAGGGAGCCAGTGGGCTCGATCCCAGGACCCTGAGAGCATGACCTGAACCGAAGCAGACACTTAACTGACTGAGCCACCCAGGAACCTCCTGCAGAGGCTGTTAAAAATACAGATTCCTGGGCTCCTGTTTCAGGGATTCTGGTTTCACAGATCTGGGATGTGCATATAGGACTCCACACAGATTGTCTGAAGACCATACCTGCACCTTGGTTCTGTAGATTGTTCCAGGTCTCAAGATCCCAGATCATCTCCACAAAAGGCATTTACTTGGTTTCTCACAGGGTTTAAAGAGACTGGGAAAGAACATCTGTTTTTATATCCTTCCTTGATGGGAACACATAAAACCATCCCCAGCCCCTTATAGTTGGGAGGGACCGTGTGTCTAGATCTGGCCAAAGGTTTACTCACAAAAGTTTGAGTAGATGGATTCCCAGCCACAGCAGCGAGAAGCCTGCATGTTATTGTTGCACATCCTACCTCCCCTTCGGAGGTGAGGGTGGGGCTTGGTGAAGATGGCGGAGCTCTAGGTTCAACAGTCTTGATCCCTAAATCTCTCATAGACAACAGCTGCCTTTGGACAGCAAAGGATTCGAGTAGGCAAGAAATAGTTTTTAAGTGCTAAGCCGCCGAGAGTTAGTTGTTTCTTACTACATTGTGAGCCCAGCCTGGTCTGACTTAGGGTCATAGAAAGGGCAAAAGGGAAATTAACTTCTGAAACAGCTCAAAGGATTGAGGGGGAAAAAATTGCTATTAACAGGAAACCTACACTCTCACAATTGAATGGGAAACCCTAGTGTCATTTGAGCCGCTCCTTCCACATGAGGTGATACTTATAATCCACATGCCTTTCCTGCAGTTGTTAAGGTCTGACCTTTTAAGTGGAAAACAATGTCTTAGAGCTAATCTAAAGGACAGATATAATAAAATGTCAATTAACTGGAACTGACGTATCCAGAAACTTCACTAGTAAAACCATTTTCACCACTCAGGGTGAAAACAAGAGTTTTCCTATTTTAATCTTCAGTTAAACAGCATATTTGGTTAACTAGCATCCACAGCCTAAACCCTGAACCTTCTCATTATCTGAGGTTTTATATGCAATGATTTTAACAATATACAAACACTAAGGAGGAAGGGAATGGATGGTGCACTTCATAAGAGAAAAAGAATGAACAAAATTAGTAAAATTGCTTTCAGTAGGAAAATGTTTAAAGTTCTCTTCATATCTAGAAAATGCAGCAGCTGAATTAAGTGTAGCTGCTTATAGTTTAACTTTAAACACTGAATATTAGCCTTAAGGATTCATGGCTTTCTCAAATGTGCCTCCCACCATCTGCCTCCCCCCTCCCCACCCTGATTCAGCACTAGACTATCCTTCACCTACCCTCACCTCTACTCCCCTGCATTGGAAAAGAAAATATGGTGCATGTATGTCCTATCACTGAATTACTAATTGGAAAGCATGTTGGTTTTAGGTTGGCGGAAATTAAAAGCCAGCTTGCAGCTCATAAAAAATATCGTGAACCCATTTGGTGAGGATAGCAGATACACTAGGAAAGTGGAATTGTCAACCTTTCCTGCTTTGCCTTTATTAACTTTGACATTTGCATGAAAATTGAATCCTGGTTTCCTGGGGGCTCATCTGCTCCTGCAGCTTCTTCCTTACCTGAAGGCTTAATCCTCTGTTGGTGACATGATAATCAGGTCTCCAGCAAGCAATTATGGTGTCACAAAGAGGCAATTATTACTTCAGGTGAGAAAATAAACAGCCCACACAGATGATCACTTGAAATCTTCATGATTGCCTTAATGCAGTTTTTCCTTGTAAAAACTTAACTTCATATGAGAAAAATGACCCAGAAAAAGAATCCACAAAGCAATGGTAAATGTTTGCATTCTAGGCCCTGAGCCAATATTAGTACAAGTCCCCTAAATCCTTCCTTACCAGTTCTCAGAGCATCTTCTCCCTCTGATGTCCACTACAACGTTTAGTGAACCCTCACAGAGATCCATCTGTGGACCTAAATTCTCCTACTCTTTCAAAGCAAAATTGAACGAAAGTTGGGATAATGTCATGGGATAGTATCATTAGTTATGATGAAGTTCTAGAACCTAGGTGAGGTTCGGTGGGCTGAGGTCCGGAGCCGATGACCAAGAAAGAATTCTTGAGACATCTTTGGTGCAAAATGGTGGTTTATTAAAGCACGGGGACAAGACCCGTGGGCAGGAAGAGCTGCTGCCCGGGTTGTGAGGGATGGCAGGTTATATACCTTGAGGTTGGGGGAAGGTGAGAAGGGATGGGAGGTTTCAACAGAGTTTTCACATGTTAAGGAGGGCCTACAAGGTGCCGGGGGAGGCCTTGCCCTTATGGCCTGATCAATGTCGTCTTTAGGTCAGGCATTAACATCAAGATAGTTGGGAGATTCTTGGTTGGGTTTTATGATCCTGCTATCATTTACATTCCCTTCTATCTCAGCCTCCTCCAGTTTATGGTGGGGAGGGAGACATTAGGGCTTCAGGAACTGAGAGTTATTTGCCTCTGGAAATTTGTGCTATTGATAAGGTAACCTCCCTGTTTAGGTCTCTAGGACATCTGTAGAGCAAGGGAGATTCCTGTTCTGCAGGATTGCGATCCCTGCAAGTTAACTATTTATCGTTTTATGGCGGTCAGGGGTGCCTGAGGAATGCTACACATATAGAGGGGAGCGGGTGAAGAGGGGGTGCAAGGCGCCAGCTTTTGCTCTGTCCTCAGCCAGCCTCCTGCTCCCTCATCAGTTAGGGAAAAAATTCACTGTACAAAAATGAGACAATGTATATAAGCAAGGAGAAGGCAATAAAAAATCAGCTATCATCAGGAAAAAACACATTATTTTGGTTCCAGTCTTTTTTTTTCTTCTTCAGTGTATTGGTGTGTGTGTGTGTGTGTGTGTGTGTGTGTCTGATTCGTTTTACAAGAATTAAGTCACTAAGTGGCAATCGGCTCTTTCATGGTGCTATATTATTATGAATGCCTTTGTAAGGCAGTATAGCATAAGAAGTAATCGAGACAGGCTATGTTTCAATGTGACTAAAGAGATAATGTTTGATTTTGGCCAACCAGAGTATTAAATTTCCTTGACAGTCATTTTAATAATTGGGCAATTGGTTGACAGGCATATCCAACAGTGATGACACATCAAGTGGGACAGACTGAAGTACCAAGGGCCATTTTGGCCAAGACCATCAACAAAGTCCTTGTGGCTTAGACAACTGAATTCCTAACAGTAAACCCTAGTCACCAAATTGCTCTGAGCCCCTGTCCTCTGTAAGTGTTCTCTTTCCAGTACACAATGACAAGATTGTAATTGTCAGCCTTAAAAGGCTTCCATACATGGTGACTTCCCTTTAGATTGCAAATACAAAACCATTGTAAGAGTGAGTGCTAAAAAGGAGAGAATGTTGTCTACAAGAAACTATTCAGATCTTTTTACCATCCTGAAGTTGCCCGATCCAGTAGGAATCAAGGAACGGTCAGTACCTCCCATAGACAGAATGACCCAGAATGGAAGAAGAACGAGAGAAAAGAGGCCACTCCGTCATGGTTTCCAAGAAAGCTAGGGTCAGAAAAGTAGAGTTAAAAACTTAGGGAGTAAGACACGGTGGAATGGTTACAAGAGGCGGAAGAACTATAGAAGGAAGAAAATGAATAAAGTTGGTGCTGTACCAAATAGATCAAACTTTTTTGGTATTTCGTGAAGGAAGCGAGGAAAACTGGAAATTAATTTTAATATAGTACAATATAATATACTGTACTCAAAGCATTCTTTGAATATAATGCTGAAATGAGACTGGGCTATGTGGAGCCTTGGTGTCTATCTAGGTTCCTTGAGAAGAGAATGTAACCCAGGCCTGCAGTGGGTCTGTGCAGATGCTGTGGGTCCGTGCAGACACATAAAGCCTCTGTTGTAGCATATTTCTTCATTTCTTGTGATTATATGCTCACAGTTCTACCACCTCTACTAGACTCTACCTAAAGTAAGGTCCTTTTGTTATTAATGAATCTCCTCCCTAAGCATGTGTATTAATTAGGATAGTCCACCTGGCCGTATCCCAAAATAAAGTGATGTCCCAAAACATGGGGATATGGTGTTTTAGACAAGTTTAAAGTTTATTTCTCTTGCACATATTTGTCATTGTCAGGAGGGAGCTGGTCCAGAGTTCTTTGGGTGGCTCTGTCATCTTCAAAATACAGCTCTTACTTCTGGGTCCAAGGTGGTTTCTTCAGCTCTTGCCCTCACATGCATATCTGAGCCAGCAGTAAGGAGAAAGGAGGAGGGAAATGCTCCTCTTACTTTCTCTCTCTCTCTCTCTGTGTGTGTGTGTGTGTGTGTTTAAGTAGGCTCCAAATCAATTGTGGAGCCCAACATGGGGCTTGACCTCATGATCCTGAGATCAAGACCTGTGCTGAGATCAAGAGTCTGACACTTAACCAGGTGCCCCATTCCTTTTTTTAAAGGTGCATCTCTTCCGTTTCCCTCCTGTTTCCCAGAACTTAGTTACATGGCTACACTCAGCTGCAAGGCAGGCTGGGAAATATCCTCCTTAGCTGTGAGACCAACTAGCCAGCTAGACTTGAATACCACGGAAGAGCGAGCAGATATCATAGTAGAAGACTATGCATCTTTGAGAATCTGTTGCAAGTCCCACTCCTCCGCAATGCCCTCCCCAACTGTCCAGAGTTCTTGTCCATCCCATTCCCCTCGCCCTTGCCTATGATCCCTCAGTCTGGGTAACTCTTCCCTATTTCACATATAAGGGTTTCATCCCCTAACCTCTGTCTTGTCAACTAACCACAATTTGCTTCAAAGGCTCTTAATGTAATTTATTGCATGATTGTCTCTTTTGGCTGCTCTCCCGTACTTCGCACAGCCCTTGGCACCAAAAGGCACTTGTCTACTCAGATATTGAGGATATTCACAGAACCTCTGCCAGAGTGTGAAGCGTTGTAAGGAAACTGAGTTGAATTACATACATAACTTTAGGTGAGTGTGCTTTTCCTCCCTTCTCAGGTGACGACTTTTTGGATCAGTGAAGACAAGCTCTTTGGTTTTAGGGCATTCGTTCTATAGCTCTGACTGCAATCGTTTCAGCACAGGGAATTATGGCTGGTGGCCAGGCATTAAGAGACTAATCCAATTATGTTTCCAGATGTGACGATATGTACCTGCCTGTATCATGTTTGCCTTAGGTATCAGCAATCAATTTTTCCAAAGGAATTAACTCAGGAAGACATTTCTAACCTCACATTTGGTATTGTGGAGCCACAAGGGAAGGGTTTTTACATTCCTTTTATTCTTTAAAAGGAGAAAAAATATTTCACTTTGATTTTCAAATCTCCAGTGAAAGCCTGTTCTGTATTTTGGAGGAGTTTCTGATGAATATACGTTAGCCCTTTTTCTATAATCCATCTGGGGTTGTAGGAGTTTTGAATTCGATGATAATTATCCAGAAAAGGACCACTGGAGGTGAAATTTTCCTGCATACCGATTCTAGTGTGTCAGCCCAGGCCATGTCTCCCTTGGGCAGAGACATGGTGGAGTGAAATCAACATTGTAACCCACAATAGTTCCTTATTAATTTTCATTACATCTTTACTAACAGGGAGAGCCTGAGAAAGCAACCTAAGCTAACTGAGCCTCAGTTTCCTTCCATATACAATTTCAGTGGGAGTATCTACCTTATTTTCTGAGTTAAATAAGGTAAAGTATGTGTAACCAGAACACACATATAAAATGGTCCTGAATTTTCCAATCCCTACCCCTAATCGGTGTGATATTGAATCCCCTTCTCCAGCTGGGTCATACCTCCATTAATGACGCCTTGAGAAGATTCTGTAATTTGGGGATCACTTCCCATTATAAAAATTTAGTTCAGTTTCAAGATAACACTTCAGACGTACATCTGATTGAAAACGCTTCCTCTAGCACAAATCTGACCTGTGTCTCCAGGGTGGGGGTTGGGCTTTGTTCTTTCACTTCCTGGACAGGGGAGCGGAGGGGCAGGGACAACAGCCTGGCACAGCTCTCACATGGTCTGGCGCAATTTGCTGCTCCATATGGAGGATGTGTGTGCTTTCCTGGGAGGCGGTCTTCAGCTTCATCTGGAGCCCTCAGGACTCCCATGGGACTCTCTTGGCCACCTGCCCTGGCTCACTCCCAACTCCTACTTCCGGTTGGACGTCCCGTGCCTTGACCACACCTGTGAGCTCACTTCATTTCCTCCCAGTCAGCACTTCCTCCTTTGGACTCTCTGGCCCTGGTGCCCCTTGTGTCTTGCATCTCCCTCCCTTTGAAGATAATTTGTCCTGTAAAACCAGGGAGAGGACAAATCTTTCTACCTATGACTTAAAATCCAGAAGTTTATATAGTAAGAGTGGGATATATTTGATGCTATACATTTTTATTTGTTAAAGAAACATCTTTCCCTGATCAGGACCACTCCAGGCAAATCAAGCAGAGAAATGACAGATGGAGACAACACCCACAATGACGGACAAAGGGTCATCTCTAGTATATAAGGGGCTTCTAAGTGCCAAGGGGGCTGGAAAAGGAAAATCAATAAAACCTACAGTGTTGTCAAGCCTCGCTTAATCATATTAGCCAGATCCCAAAGGCGAGTACTCTATAGTACTCATACAGTACTCACCCAAAGGTGAGTGCTATACTCTGAGGGCAGGGCTGAGAGGAAGCACACTCTCCCGTATGGCTTATGGAAGGAGAATCTAACTTTAGGACTGTCTAATTAAATTCCCTATGCGTTTGCCTTTTGAGCCAGAAATGTTACTTCCAGGAACCTATTCTGGAAATACACTGGCAACGAAAGGCAAGAAGAAATATGCGCCGTAGTCTCACAGCAGCTTTCTTTGCAGAGGACCCATCTGGGGACTGGCGGGGTACCATACAGTTTTCAAGAAGAGTGAGGAACCCCTCAAGATAGGGCCAAGGCTGTGATTTCCAGGATGTGTTATTAAATGAACAAAGCAAGTAGAGGAAAGAAAATATGATACGCTGCCATTTACCTAAGAAAGGGGGATGTAAATATTTATTCTGATAACATGGAAGGATAGATCATATAATGAATAAACTGACTTGCCTTTAACAGGAGAGAGAGAAAAGGTGGAGAAAACAAAGAAGTTTGACTTGTCTCAAAATATTTATATTGGATAAAAGAGATACAAATTAGGGGCACCCGGGGGTCTTAGTCGATTAAGCGTCTGCCTTTGGCTCAAGTCATGATCCTGGGGTCCTGGGATCAAGCCCGGTGGGCTCCCTACTCAGCGGGGAGTCTGCTTCTCCCTCTGCCTGTCTGCTCCTGCTTGTGCTCTTTCTTTCTCTCTCTCTCTCAAACAAAATCTCTTTTTTAAAAAAAAGAGATACAAATTTAAAAGATGAAGAAGTAAAAACGGCAATACTAATTTTGTATTTTTTTAAAAAAGAGGAAAAATTTTATTCCCCACATCCTTCTAAGAGCTGACTTTAAGGAGGACATAGTACTTTATTACAGAGATAACCACCATTTATTTAACAAGCCAAACTTTGTTTCAGAAGTATCTCACATGCGGAAAAACACTCAACATGGAGTCAGAAATTCTAGGTTCTGGGCCAGCTTCCAGCTTCCAGTAGGTGGACCCATGTGCTACTGCTGACGCTGGAGTCTTTGATCTGCCAACATAGCTGTGGATATGGCCCAACCTCAGAGTTATTGCTCCTATAAACCTGGCCGAGCTCTGACCTCTGTCACCTCTCCCAAAAAACCTGGGGGAGTCCTGCCGGGTTCGTGGTAAGATCAAAGACAGGCCCGGCCACCAGAGTTTGGTGGGCTATTGTTGGAGCTTTAAGGGTGGGGGTAAGGGCTATTGTTGGTGGGCATGACAAGGTGTGAGTGTGGATCCTTTTATAGTTCCCTGCAGAACAATTCCAAAAATAAGGCTGAGCTCCATTCCCCAATCCCGCCAGGGCTGAAGGCGTGTTCTAAATTAGATGAGTAGTGCAGACAAACCTCTTTGCCGTGCTATTTTGCAATTAAAGGACATTGGCCTGGAATGAAATTCTAGTTTTTAATGTGGTGCCGTTCTAACAGGATCCCTGGAGTTGTATCTGCAACTATAGATCATTTTCTCCCCTTTAGGGTGGTATGTGTGCTTGTCTCCTTCGAGAAGCTCTGGCTGGAAGAAGAACCTTCCAGGGCAGGGCACAACTTCAATAGAGGTTGCTCTGGGCTTCCCCATGGATGGGAAATTGCCTCTCTGGACCCCTGCCACGCCCTCTGGGAAATGGCACAGTCTTCCTTAAGGGCAGGTCTGGTCAGTTTGGGGAGCCAGGGGACCCAAAAGAAGCAGAGAAAGTTGGCGGCCTCACTTCACTTCCAAGTAAGGCTGTGTTGTTTGCGCCCCTGTTCGTGAATTAGGAGCTACTGGTGAGATGTGTTCTGGAAGTGAGTAAGCCATTTCAATGGGGCCATTTAGGACCCTGAATTACAACTGACTGGAAATTAGAGCTGTAAGCGCTGCCTCAGACCATGGGGAGCGGGGCAGGGGGCCTCCTGGCCTCTGAGCACAGCTCCCAAATGTTTACAGTACTTGATAATGCTTGCTCCCATTCAGACAAGGGCAATAAAATGTGAATTAGATGGAGATGAATGTGCCACAGAGGCAGGAAGAAATCCTCAAGCAGATGTGTGTGGAAATTAATGGTGTGGTGATAACAAATCTTGATGTCCCGCTCAGCAACTGGTCTGAGGAAAGGGCCCCCTCCCACAATGGCTGTTTCTTTTACAGATGAGGGGAGCAGGGGCGGGGGGACTGCTGGGGGGTTGGGAAAAGGGGAGTAAAGACTTCTGGATTCAGTGTACGTGATGCATAGGAAGGAGCAACTCCAGTTTTATTCAGGAATACGCTTTAATTTGTGCTGCCAACAGCTTTTCTATAAAAGGTTCAATATTCTTTGGGGAAAAAAGAATGTATTTTCTTCTCTTCCTTCTGCTTTTGCTTCTTTTTCTATCTGGGCTCTTCCCTCATGTGGTCTTTCCTCAGGAAAAGAACCAGGGTAAACTTAAGTGGAGGAAGAATGATTGCATTTAACCCAGAGGACATGTGGTGGAAGGCTGTGTTTCCCAGAGTCAGCTCCTGACCCTTCACCTGGGTCTGGAATTCAGAGCAATGTTTTTATTTGTTTGTTTGTTTGTTTGTTTGTTTTTAAGATTTTATTTTTATTTATTTGACAGAGTAAGAGCACAAGCAGGAGGAGTGCGGGAGGGCTGAGCAAGGAGCCCCATGCTGTGCTCAATCCCAGAATCCAGGGATCATGACCTGAGCTGAAGACAGATGCTTAAATGACTGAGCCACCCAGGGGCTCCCGGAGCAATATATTGAAGATAGACATGAAACAACATGAAAACAGCTCAGACCCTCAGCCTGGATGTTCTGGAAGTCTTGTGATCGACTTTTAAGAAGCCTTACTTATATTAAAAGAGAAGAAAATAAGACAAGAAAAGCAGCACTATGGTCAGCGTGACAAGGTCGTAATTAAAAAGTGACAACAAAATATAGATTATGTAAAGTCGAGTCCAAATTTCATGGTGCAAAATGCAGTGTAGTAAAGTACAAAGAACGGCTAGATTTGGCTAGTGCTGAGTTCAGTTTCTAGCTGGACCACTTATTAGTCAAGAAAATTTTGCAAGTCACCATGGGTCTGCCAGCACTTCAGGCTCGCCTTTCAGTTTTCCTACTGTAGACCTAAGCAGCCATTTTGCTAGGGAGTCCTTGTTTCAGTGCAGAATGATACTTAGAAACTACAATATGGGCACTAAAGGTGCTCGTTGCTACTGGGACATCATTACCTCTAAGCCCTCTCAGTGGAAAAAGGTAAGTAATATGTTTTAAAAAATTATGAATGTGTATTAATATCTTCAATTCAAATCAGTTCAACACCACAGAGTTCTTCCTCATTATCTTCAATTCTATGTCTGTGCCTCCCTTATTCCATGTGAAGATCCTGAAACATACCTGTATTTCCCTTATATTTGTTTTATTCTATGACATACTCAAAATATTTCAGAATTGTTGCATTAAAACCACCACCAACAACAAAACTGCTAAGTCAAGATTTCTCTGCAGAGTTTTTGCCCACAGGATATCTCACTAAGTGTGTTTGCTCAGAGTACTACATTCAAATTATGTAAGTTATTTCTTTTCTTCTGTGTACTTATATTACCAATTTGATATATAGTATCATCATTTATCTGTGTTTATCCAGCTTTAGAGTCCTTCTGAAAAAGTTTTTGACTTAATATTGTTTTTGAATACATAAAACGTTTACACAATTCAAAAGTCAGAACTGTGTAGAAAGTAATACTCCTTTCCATTGTTATCCATTATACCCTGATCTTATTTAATTCCAAGTTTTATTCACTCTGACTTAATCTTCCTGTGATCCTTAAAAAAAAAACAAAAAAACAAGCAAATAAATAACTATTTGCTTATTTCCCCTTCAGTTAACATCTTTCCTCTTAGTCAGTTAAGCATCTGCCTGTGGCCCAGGTCATGATCTCAGGGTCCTGGAATGGAGCCCCACATTGGTTTCCTTGCTCAAGCAGGGAGTCTGCTTCTCCCTCTCCCACTGCCCTTCTCAATCGCTTGTGCTCTCTCTGTCTCAAATAAATAAAAATCTTAAAATATACACTTAATACAGCACGTTATTTACATGTTCTATCTTGCTTTTTTTCTTAATATATTTTTTAAAATATTTCACATTATTTCAAACATGAAACAAGAGTCGTTGGCCTTCAATTTTTGTAGCTAGGTAGCATTCCTTTATGCATCTGACCCTAGCTTATTCAATCAGTTCTTTAAAAGAGGACATTAAGGCATTACCAATATTTTGCTCTTATAAATAGTTGCATCATGAACAATCATGTAAATATGTTGTTTTGTGTTGGTAGAAGTGTATTCTCAGCATAAGTTTCTAGACGCCGGATTGCTCAGCCAAAAAGTAAATCCATGTGGCGCTCTGTTAGACATTGCCAAATTCCTCTCCCTAGTGATTGTCACATTTCGTCCTCTGTCCAGAATATCAGAGTTGTGGCTTCACTGCCTCGCTAACAGAGTGTCGTACTTTGGCATGTTTGTTGATCGACAGATGAAAAATGGTAACTCAGGATGGATTAATTTGCATATCTTTTATTATGATTGAAGTTGATCCTCTTTTATATGCTTAGAGGTCATTTATATGCCTTTTTCATTCTAATTTTAGTACATGTGCTGCTGAAGCAAGCTCTATGCTTTTTCTATGAACTTATTGTTCATGGGTTTTGCTAATATTTCTGTTGGGTGTTTGTTCTTTTTTTCCTTCTCTGTTTCTGAGAGCTCTATATTTATTATGGAGATTAGCCTTTTATTTGCAATGGACATGGCAAATATTCTCCCCCTCCCATTTCTTATTTGTCTTTTGAATTTACTTGCAGTATTTTGTATGTAGTCAAATTTATCACCTGGTTATAAAGGAGTCTCTCTATATTTAGATATTTAGAACTTTGATTTATTTGGTGTTTATCCTGTTTTCAGGTATGAAATAAGGATCAAAATTTTTTCCAAATTGTTATCCAGTCATCCTAACAGAATGTATTAAGAAGGCCTAGCTTGTGTAGAACTACTCCATGATCCAGCAATTTCACTTTTCTGTGTATATACAAAGGAAATAAAATCACTGTCTCAAAGAGACATCACATGCTTATTCACTGCTGCATTATTTACAACAGCCAAGACATGGGAACAACCTAAATATTCACCAAAAGGAAATAGATAAAAAAAAAAATGATACACACACACACACACACACACACACAGAGAGAGAGAGAGAGAGAGAAAGAGAGAGAAGAATATTATTCAGCCTTAAAGAAGGAAATCCTGCCATTGGTGATAACACAGATGGACCTGGAGAGCATAATGTTAAGTGAAATAAGTCAGTCAGAGAAAGACAAATACTGTATTATCTTACTTACATGCGGAATTTTAAAAAACCTAAACTTGCAGAAACAGAGAACACATTGGTGGTGGCCAGTGGCAAGGGTTGGGGTTGGAGGAAATAGGTGAAGGGTGTTAAAAGGTACACTTTTCTTTACTATATTAGTTTCATGTGTACAGTGTAGTGATGTGAAAATTCTGTACATTATGAATGCTCACCACATTAAGTGTATCATCAAAGTTATTAAAATATTATAGATTCTAAATTTTCAGTTATAAGATCAGTAAGTCCTAAGGATGTAATATGGAGCATGGGAGCCCTTGTTAACAATAGTCTATTGCATATTTAAAAGTTACTAAGAGAATAGATCCTAAAAGCTCTCATCACAAGGAAAAAAAATTATTAACAATGTAAGATAATAGATGTTAACTAAACTTATTGTGGTAGTCATTTCTCAATATATACTTAAATTATTATGTTGTACACTTTAAATCAATACAATATATGTCAATTTATCTCAATAAAACAGGGAGAATTTTTTAAAAAAATACCTTCTGTCAAGCAGGTGCCTGGGTGGTTCAGTCAGTTGGGTATCCAAATCTTTTTTTTTTTTTTTATAAGATTTTATTTATTTGAGACACAGAGAGAGAGAGAGAGCATGAGGAATGGGGAGGGGCTGAGAGAGAGGGAGAAGCAGGCTTCCAGCTGAGCAGAGAGCCCAATGCAGGACTCTATCCCAGGACCCTGAGATAATGACCAGAGCTGAAGGCAGTTGCTTAACCAGCTGAACCATCCAGGCACCCCTGGGTGTCCAACTTTTGGTTTTGGCTCAGGCAGTGATCTCATGGGTCATGGGATCAAGCCCCACATCAGGCTCCACACTCAGTGGGGAGTCTGCTTGAGGTTCTCTCCCTCCGCCCCTTCTCCCACTTGCACATGCACACACACACTCTCTCTCTCAAACTAAAAATCTCTAAAACAAACAAACAAAGAAGTCTATCTTTTCTTCAGTAATTGTAGATGCCACATGTATCACCCAGTGAGCTTCCAATTGTACTCCTGTCCATTTCTGGACTTTCTTTTCGTTCTCTTGATCTATCTATTCATGTGCAGCATTCTGGTTTAATAATAGAGGCTTTATGTAATAGTTTGATAGCTGATATGGCTGGTCCCTTGTAGGGAAGTTTTCATTTCTGTGGTGACTGGGGAATTCCACTGGCATTTAGCAGGTAGCAGTCTGTGCTGTTAACTACTTTGTGAAGCATTGACTGTCTTGCACAGCGATGAAGCCCTTGGCATCTTGCACGACCTTCAGACAGTCACTGGATACCATGCAGCTGAAAATCTATTTCCAGTGACTAAGCTTGGAAACTAGCTTTTATTCACATACACACGCAAGGGTTTTTTTTCGATGGTTTTAATGTACACTGTACATTCCAGATTTTATAATTTTATTTTATCAAGCAACATCAGGATTTCACAAAAATTCTGTGATGGCTGACAATGCTGTGTGACATGTTTGAACCACCAACATGACACACCTGAATCCCCTTGTAGGAGCTGCCATCTTTGGGGGTGTCTCCATTGGGTGCAGTTATCGGATTAGTTCATTATGTCTTTTACTGTGTATGAACAAACTTTTACTATGAAAATACATTTTTTAAAATCATAAACTATTGGGATGTCTAAGTGGCTCAGTCGGTTAGGCTGCTGCCTTCAGCTCAGGTCATGATCCTAGGGTCCTGGGATCAAGTCCTGCATTGGGGTCCTTGCTCAGCAGGGAGCCCAGTTCTCTCTCTGCCTCTGCCTGTCACTCTCCCTGCTTGTGTGCGCGTGCATGCTCTCTCTCTCTCTGTCAAATAAATAATTAAAATCTTTAAATCATAAACTATTTCCCCTTTATTTCTTTTCATGAATTTTTTGAATTACATTGATTTTTTAAGTAACTACATTGATAAATAGCACATACACTATAAATTTCATTTCAGAATACTTCGTAAATTATTTGTAAAGAGGGTTTGCAGTGTTATAGGGTTGGGAATCAAGGCTAGACCTGAATCCGTGTTTAGCTGTTTGCCCGTGTGTACCATGATTACTGCAGGGCCTTTGGAGAAGGGTGGGGGGATGTTTGCAAACACACCAGTGGCACTGGACGAAGGTTAGACCCATTCTCATATGATGTTGACACAATGGTGTCCTTTTTCATAACAGGGACAATGTATTTTTCCAGACTGTAGTAAAAGACATAAGAGATAAGGACAAAAATCATAACCTAATTCCATTTCTGTCCCAAGTTAAACACTGTTTTTAGTTCGGTGGCTGTTCTCTTACACTTTTTAGTCTTTTAATATTTTCCATGACTTTGCAAATGTTTGTGTTACGGGGTTAGCGTATGTTTGCAGAGAAAATGCTGCCTAGAATATGGCTCAAATGATATTCATTGAGCATCTTTACCTAGAAACTAGATACCAAAAATATGAGCAAAGCATGGCCCCTGCCCTCAAGGAACTTATAAGTGGGGTAAAACATCAATATCAGGCAGCAAGCGATGGATCAGAAAATACTGAGATGCCAAATGCAAAGAGGAGTAGGAGGGAGAGATTAGGAGGGAGACAGCTCAGCTGTGGAGGGATAGCATTCAACCAATGTTAAAAGACAACGTCTAATTCCTGGAATCTGTGGGTGTGACCCTATTTAGAAAAGGCATCTTCCCCCACACCCCCAAAGTGAGCATTTTTGCTTTTTTTCAATGTGAGTTCAATGTAGTGTTTGAACTCATGACCCTGAGATCAAGACCTGAGCTGAGATCAAGAGTCAGAGGTTCAACCAACTGAGCCACCCAGAGACCCCAGAAACGAAGTCTTAAAGATGTAATGAAGTTCAGAATATTTTTTTTAAGATTTTATTTATTTATTTGACAGACAGAGATCACAAGTAGGCAGAGAGACAGACAGACAAAGATCAGAAGTAGGCAGAGAGGTAGGCAGAGAGAGAGGGGGGAAGCAGGCTCTCTGCTGAGCAGAGAGCCAGATACAGGGCTTAATCCCAGGACCCTGAGATCTTGACCTGAGATGAAGACAGAGGCTTTAACCCACTGAGCCACTCAGGTGCCCCTTAAATTCAGGACCTTAAGGTAAAGAGATCATTCTGGATTATCTGGATGGGCCCTAAGTCCAATGGCAAAAGCCCGTATAAGAAACAGAAGACACACACAGAGACTAAGGTTGAATGAAGAGGCAGCCGTTAGCCAAGGAACTACCCAGGACTGCCCGCAGCCTCCCAAAGCTGGGAAAGGCAAGGAAAGACTCCCTATTAGAGCCTCCACAGCAAATACAGCCCTGCTGACCCCCCAATTTCAAGTATCTGGGCTCCAGAACTGTGGGAGAAGAGTTTTCTATTGGTTTAAGTCACCTCATATAATTTTTATAGCAGCCACAGGAAACTCAAATGGTCAAAATGGTTTTGGTTTTTGATTTGTTCTGCTTTTTAAAATTCTAAAACATACATATCTAGAGAAGTGGAAGGGGAGCGCCCAGGTGGCTCAGTCAGTTGACCGCCCGCTTCTTGATGACGGCTCAGGTCATGATCTCAAGGTTGTGAGATGGAGCTCTGGGTGGGGCTCTGTGCTCAGTGAGGAGTCTGCTTGAGTTTCTCTCTCTCTCTGCCTCTGTCTCTACCCATGCTTGCATACACTCTGTCTCTTTAAAATAAATTTTAAAAAAAGAAGAAGAAGAAAAATGCGGGGCGCCTGGGTGGCTCAATGGGTTAGGCATCTGCCTTTGACTCAGGTCATGATCCTGGGGTCCTGGGATCAAGCCCAGCATTAGGCTCCTTGCTCATTGGGGAGCCTGCTTCTCCTTCTCCCTCTGCCCCTCCCCTCACTCATTCTCTCTCAAATAAATAAATAAAATCTTACCAAAAAAAAAGAAAATAGGCTGATGAACCATAAATGTACAGTTTAATAAAAATTGTGACGTGAATATATGCGGCCATAATGAAAACCATAACATAGAACATTGGCAGCCCCCAAACCCTCCATGCGGGCCTGTCTCTTCCTTGCAACCACCCTTGGCCTCTCCTGACTTGGGGGTTAGTTGTTCTCCACTATCACGTTGAGTTTCATCACCACATGTTCACTTCCAAGCAATATAATTTTGTTTTCACCTGCTATTGAATTTATAAAGGAACACACAACACGTACTTCTTGTTTTCTTTTCTTTCCTACTGAGTTTGTGCCATTTGTCATGTTGGCTTGTGTGGCCATGGTCGTGGTGGCAAAAACACTGCTGTGTGGATAAGCCGTAATTCATGGTCCAGTCTACTTTTGCTGGACATTTGGATTGCTTTCACACTGGGGCAAGTACATCCTTACACAAGTACCTTGGCGTTCATGGCCTTGAGCTTCCCTAAGGCATATCCCCAAAAATAGAGTTTCTGTGTTTGCTCATGTTCAATGACTGTGAACCATGTTCACAATTAGTTATGTCAAACTTTTTTCCAGAGTGATCGTTTCCCTTTATCCCCACTTTGGTCCACATCTCCATCAGTCATTGGTATTATTACACTCTAAAATTTTTGCCAATCTAGCAAGCATCTGGGGGTATCTCCATAGTGGCGTAAGCGTGCATTTCCCTGATCACTAATGAGTTTGAACATTTTTTCATGTTTGTTGAATATTCAAATATTCTCTTTAGTGAAATGCTTAATCACCCATTTTAATTGGGTCATTTGCATTTTCCTTATTTATTTGTGGGGGTTCTTCCTAGGTGCTGAGTATGATTTTGTTGGAGGTATGTTTCCTAGGAAATAGAGTCTGAGAGAGAAGTATGCCTGTGGGACATTTATTGGTCGGTGCCCGTGGTATTAACACCAGTAGGAGATGGAGGAAGCAGGAGCAGACAAAGGGAGAAGTTGGGCTGTGATGTAGTCACAACAAAAGTTTCAGCCACCCCATGGAAGCGCTGAGGTCGGGATGGCCTTGCAGAGTTGATAGGAGTTGGGGCAAGGTGGTGGCTGAGTCTTTACACCCATGCATGGACCAGTCATGGGATAAAGCCACCACTGGGAAAGTGCATGATCTTCAGTAAGGTGGTGTTCTTCAACTGAGGAGTCCCTCAGCTGGGAGGAGGGTCTCAGCTGGGAGCTGTCAGCTATAGATATTCCCAGCACCCAGGACAATGAATTCTCCTGTCCTGAGACTGAGATGGGGCTGGGGAATCACGTGCTATTCCACAGCATTAGACCATGATAGAGCCCTTCATCAGTTATATATGTTGAAATGTTCTTTTCCTGTTCTGTATCTTTCCTTATCATGCTCTAATGGCACTATGATGGGCCGAATTGTGTCTATTGAGCATTTTTTCATGTTTGTTGAATATTCGAATATTCTCTTTAGTGAAATGCTAAACTATTGAATGAAAAACTATTCATCTGCCTGTGGCAAGCAGTAGAAGAGCCAGTCCTTGGATCCAGGTACCTTTGTCACCTGAGCTGATGCCTGTAACAATGACGTTATCCTTCCTACTGGCTCCTTCTGTTCTTGGGCTGAACATGAACATCTGTTGTCATTCAATTGCTATTAAAATTGTTAAATGTTTTCTTGCATCGGTATTGTGCTAGGGGATGAATCATAACCTCCCCAAATTTATATTTTGAATTCCTAACGCTCAGTCCCTTAGAATGTGACTGTGTTTGGAGATAGTGGTTAAGTTAAAGAAGTGATTAAGTTAAAATCAGGTCATCAACTAAAGCACTTAATCACTTCTTTATGATTAGGAAGAGGAGACTGAACAACCTGAGTGTTCACTTATGAGTGAACGGATAAAGAAGATGTAGTATCATGTTAGTGAAATAAGTCAGGAAAAGACAGCTGCTTAATTTCACTTATAAGTGGAATCTAAAACAAAACAAAACAAAACAAATGATAAGCAATACAAGAAACAGACTTACAGATATGGAGAACAATTTGGTAGTGGTCAGAGTTGGGGGGAGGGGATTGAAAAGTACAAACTTCCAGTTGTAATAGAAATAAGACCCAGGGACACAATGTACAGGATAGGGGATATAGTTAATAATATACAACAATTTTGATCGTGGCTAGCTTTACTGTGAGGATCACTTTGTAATGTGTGTAAGTGTCAAATCACTGGGTTGTACACTTGAAACTAATACAATGCTGTGTGTCAGCTATACTTCAGTAAGAAAAAAAACTGAAAAAGAGTTTAGGATATAGGCATGCCTAGAGAAAAGGCTGGTTGAAACCGCAGGGAGGAGAGAGCCATCGATAAGCCAAGGAGAGAGATTTCAGAAGAAACCGACTCCACTGACAACTTGACTTTGGAGTTCTAGCCTGCAGAATTGTGAGAAAATACACCTCTGTTGTGTGAGATGTCCTGTCTGTGGTACTTTGCTAGGACAGCCCGAGCAAACTAATATAGGTATCTTTTAAAAAAATAATCACAAGTTTGTGATGTAATATAATTGGAGTAATCGGACATACCAGTTTGCTCCTTTATGCTTCCTACATTTTATTTAAAAGATTGTTCCCTTCCCTCAGTTCAAGAAGATATCAGTCTATGTTGTTTTCTAAAACTATTGGTTTTGTAGGAAGAGGAGGAAATTCAGGGTTGCGGGTTGGAGGGACAATAAGAGAGGTGGGAATGGAGTGGATGCAGAAAAGAGAACAGGCAAATTTCCCATATGAGTTTACTGCTGCTGCTGTAACAAATTACCACCAACTTTATAGCTTAAAACACATAAATTGATTATTCTAGGGTTCAGGAGGTCAGATGTCTCAAATGGATCTCTATGAGCTAAAATCCAGGTGCTGCCAAGGCCACGTTCCTTCCAGAGGAGGATATGTTTCTTTGCTTTAGAAGCTTCTAGAAGCCTGAATTCCTTGTTTTGTGGGGCCTTCTTCCATCTTCAGGGCAACAGGGTCAGACAGAGTCCTTTTCATGATGCCTCTGTCTGGTTCTCTCTTCTGCTTCCCCCTTTCATTTATAAAGATCCTTGTGATTACGTGGGGCACATATCCAGGCTAATGTCTCCAGCTCACAATGAGCTGATTAGCAATCTGAATTTCTTCTGCAAACTTAATGCCACTTTGCCATGTAACCTTGTATTTTTACAGGTTCTGAGGTTAGGATGTGGATGTCTTTGGAAGCCATTATTCTGCCTACTTACCATAGTTTCCTATCATATCAGCTAACTACTATTGCTTTCTTTCTCATGACCACCTCAGAGGATCCAGGACACTTGTCCACAGAAGAGCTTGGATGTTCTCTATGCGTCCAAGAAGGTTTTCCGCTCTTCATCATTGCTAATAAGGCCTGAGAGTCTACAGTACTTTATAACTGGCCTTGGAAGGAAAATGGCACCATCATCAGGGCTCCGAGACTCTGCCTGAATCAGTATCTAGCAGCAGTAAGCAGGTTTTATGTCCATCCCTGGGAGGAATGATCCCAAGGCAGAGAACTCATGTTCCCTCACCTGAAAGTTAGGTTATTCTTTTCACAAACTCAAATCATCCAAGTTATAAATCTGTGAGTGCACACATGGGACTGAACACCTTACAACCAGGGAAGGGAGTCAAAAATTAGAGGGTGGGCGGGAGACAGAATAATTATAGTTATAAGTGACAATGGGATTGCTCTTTACTTTCTACAATTGAAACCTGGCTGGATCCCTTCCTCCATTCTTCTACAAGATAAAAAGCAGATTGTAAAGATATATGGAGAGTTGTAGGCTCCCTCCTGCCCTTTGTCAACATAAACAGCATGGAGGAGTCCCCTCTGGTGCCATTTGTCTCATTCTCCATGCTTGGCTGTTCTGTCAGTACATGGCAGGTGCACGCCTGAGGCCCCAGATGCTCTGGCAGTGCCCTGGGGCCTGTGAAGCCCAGGGTCCCCGGGAGCACACAGCATATGGCTTCACTGAACATGTGGACTAGAAAGGGAGCCCCTGGTGAAGGTTGATTCATGGAGCCCAAATGGTATTCTTAATAGTGTTCCATTAAGCTCTTCTTACCTGGAGCTATGTTTCCAGATGTCTGATTTCCTTTCCTTATTGTCTTTCTTCTTGGGGTGTGGGGTGGGGCTGGGGGAGGAAGATACTCCAGGTGGGGAAGATCTTTCTAACTTGTTCCGTTGTGTTCTCTCTCTCTCTTTCTCTTTCTTTACCACCTCTGGCTATAAACTAGATCTAAATCATTTTTAATCTGGCCTTTAACTTTGTGATAAACCACCAGTCACTGCTTTGAATTTTCTGAAATTGGAAATACTGAGCATATGTTCCCCCAGGAACCAAGGGAGAAGTATTTTCTTGTTCACAGAGATGTCATCTCTTTTTCTCTGCAAAATCCTGCCCTGGAGCAGACCTCATCTCTGGGCCTGAATAGAAATGTGACTAGAAAATAATAATGTGGTAGACTTTTTTTTTTTTTAAACTGGTGGATATTGTCTCCTTCAGAATGGTCATTCTAGAGGGCTAAGCATTTATTGTAGTTGTCTCCTTTTAGAAAATTAACTTTAGACCCTGCCTCACATTTTGGTGTGGGGTAATTCCCAGTATTAAGAAATGTTCATCCTTGAGGAGTATTGTATGTTTTGGAACCAATGACAGGTTTTTCAGAGCCCCATAAGACAAGCAGTGATCAAGTATCATAGAGCCATATTTAATTAAAAATTAAGATATTACTCCAGTGACTTTCAAAGGAGGCCATAACCTGTGGGAGCAGATCTGAATCACGGGGAGAAGGATGCATATACATTTACATATGATGTTATAATTTTATATTTGAAAAATGGAAAGCCACATATTTGAAACCTTAAATAATAGTAAAGAAAGACATGAGATCTTTTAGGTTTGTGCAACGGGGAGTAAGGTTATAAATTTTTAAGAAATCACTCTTAAATAATAGAGGAAATGTTCTAGTGTATCTAGGAAATGAGCTGTAAGCATGAGTTCCCTCAACATCTCAAGGTCATGGCAGCAGTAGCTTAACAGTGTAATTGGCCCTACTTGAAGGCCCACCTCAGAAGTACAAGCGCAGGCACACAGTAAATGCCAGAGCTTCCCTGCAACTTGTCACACTCAGGACTGGTCAGGGCGCACTGAAGCAAAAGGCTTAGTTCTACAGAGAATTTTAATGGGGTTCATTAGCCAACACAACAGCTCCTAGAGAAGTTTTATCTGCAGGGGATAGGATGCTGGAAACCATTTAATCTGTGGAAAAACTGAAGAAATCCACATTCAGTGTAGTCTGAAGAGGAAGACACTGGGATATATGACATCTGCCTTCACCTACTGGATAGTCTAAGCATGTAGAAAAACATTTTGATTTATTCTATGATCTTCACAGGGAGGCATTTCTTTCTTTCTTTCTTTCTTTCTTCCTTTCTTTTCTCTTTTTTCTTTTTTTCTTCCATCCTTCCATTTAACCCCTTTTATTTCAAAAAAAGATTTTAGGCAACTTACAAAGATTTATAGGACAAAACAAGAAAATCTGGGTAGTAAAATTAGGATATAGAGGGAATAACCTTTGAAAAATATATAAAATAAGAGTGTGGTTAGTACACAAAGTGTGTTTTGAAGTACACATTAATTGGGCTGTAACATTTTAAGGCAGTAAAACTAAGCCAATGAATTAAAGAGAGCTAAACTTGCAAATAAAACACACAGATATTTCCAATTGATTGTCCCTTGATGGGATAGGTCACCTTGGGTGTGCTGAGTTCCCCATTGGTGGAAGATGATGGAACTAGGTCTTGATTCCTCACTCTTACCCACATTGTGGAAGGGAACCCCACACTGGAAGGGAAGAGGAGCTGGATTCAATTAACTAAATTTCCACAAAAATGGTTTGTTTAGGAATTGATCTCACTGCTCCATACTTTGTGATGCGTTCATAGCCAAGGCCAAGTTGGTCACTTGTAGGTTACCTGAGTGGTCTCTGAAACAAGAAAGATTATTGCAGTCCTCAAAGTGCCTCCCCAATTCCTTCCCCATGCCTGCAGCCCCAAATCCAGGAACTAGTTCTCTAATGAAAGAGAAGGTTAAAGACAGAAGACCTGGGGGTTTGTAACACACCTTGAAAAATCACATCAAGCTGTAAATCACACAGAGCTTTTCCAAAGAGCAGAAGCCATAGAAAATGGAAAAAGCAGTGCAAAGAGTAACTTTCAGGACTGCTCTACTCTGAATTCCCATGTCATTGGGAGAGTTTTTATGTGTTGACATGAGAAAATATGTGTTCAGTGTTTTGAGAGATCAAGGTAAAACCTCCATGGATCACTAGATGTTATTGACATTTCTTTGGTTCATGTACTCTCTGGGGAGGCTAATCCAGTCATAAACAACTTCCAAATCTATGTAACTTAATACATATATTTTTGCTCATGTCCTGGACAAATAAGCAGACACAGCTCTCCTTATAGGAGTGACGTGAACATAGGTGCCTCCCATCTCCTTGAGCTGCCATCTTCCTTTGGCCTCCAAGTTTGCTACATGAGAGGAAAGAGGACATTGAAGATTGTGTGGCCTCACCTCTGTTCACACCTCTGTCAACCATTTCCTATCATAAAGGAATTATTATCTCACCGGGTGGTTCCAGACTTCTTAGAAGAAGCAGCTATCTTGATTAGCCACTAGGAGAAGGTAAGACACGGAGGACATAGGTGTGGGCAGGAGACTGGTAGCTCAGGTGCCCTGCTTGAGGCAGTGATAGAAATGTAGCTTTGCTTCTGAAAGGGAAGACCTGGTGAAAGGAACCAGTCAGATCTGGTGAGCCTGGGGCTTCTTCAGTGCTGTGTGAGGGTGACTAGTGAGAAGTGACCAGTGCAGCTTCCCAAGGAAGTTGAGAACATGAATGTCTCATGTTCAGTTGAAATTTTCTTGTCTACACTGACATGATATAAGCAACCTTCCATCTCTTCCAAATCTGCAGCAGGGTTTATATACACAAAATTACCAGCATCCAGTAGGGTTCTAAGGTGTAAGTGACAGAAATACCTTTTGGCTAGGTGAGAAACAAATGAATTTAGGAAAGAATACTAAATTTCTCAGAGAATCCTCAAGAGCCAGTGAACTGGATGGAGGCCATATAGTAAAGGATCATGCCCCATATCACTCCCACCCCCCAGAATGCTCTCCATTGGAATCACGCTGCAGTCATCTCTGGGCATAGACACAAACCCTTCTGAGATGGGCCACAGGACACTGCCATGGGACCCTGCTACTGCCCTCCCTGAAATCTGTAGGTAGCTGTCACCACCTTAACTAGCATCTCTAGCTTCAGACTCAGGGTCTCATGTGAGTTCATCTGGGACACTTGCCTGGGCCCAGCTACAGAGTCTGGCAAAGCAAATGGCCTTCCAAAGGTGTGGGAAGTCTCAAATCTAGGAAGTCTGGACCAAAATGAATGACAGATGCCCATTCTATGCTCTGTTTAGAAAGGGAGATAGAGGGGTGCCTGGGAGGCTCAATGGGTTAAAGCCTCTGTCTTTGGCTCAGGTCATGATCCCAGGGTCCTGGGATCGAGCCCCACATGGGGCTCTCCGCTCAGCATGGAGCCTGCTTCCTCCTCTCTCTCTCTGCCTGTCTCTCTGCCTTCTTGTGATCTCTGCCTGTCAATAAATAAATAAAATCTTTAAAAAGAAAGAAGAAAGAAGGAAAGTGAGATAGAGGCTGTCTTTTTTGACCGAATCAGTGGAGAACAGAAATGTGGGACCTTACAGTATATGAACCAAGGAAGGTGAAGTCAATCCCCAGTTTGCCTCACCATTCATTTTTCTTGCAAAAATTGTGGGGAGGGTGGACATCCAGGGATTGTAGAGTTAGGGGTTCAACATTCTCTAACCTAGATCTCACAGAGTACATGGGTCCCAGGTATTATTATATGACTAGGCTCTTGTACTACCAAAATGCCTTAAATCTTCCCTTTCTAAAAGAAAACTGCTTATTAAGGGGAAATTACTCCAAGCCATAGTTAGATAGATGGCACACTTTAGGGCCTCTGTATCAGAGTCTAGCCTACTGGCTGTGTGTCTATAGGCAACTCACTTAACCTCTCTGGGCCTCTATTCTATTCTATTCTGGGTTCTTGAAGGGTTGATATAATATTTTATACTCCTCATTCACAGTTTAGTCCATTTGTTTTAAGGAAACTTCCCTCCATATTTTATTGAGCTATAGTTTACAGAAAGTACAAAAATATAAAGCAGATACCCTAATGACTGTCTGAGTTCAGGCTGCTCTAACAAAAATGCCACAGACTGGGTGGCTTAAATAGTACACACTGCTTTCTCACACTTTTGGAGACCAGGAAGTCTAAGATCAAGGTCTTAGCAGATTTAATGTCTGGTGAGAGCCAGTTCCTGGTTCATAGATGGTCTTCTTTTTGCTGTGTCTTCCTATGTCAGTGAGTAGAGAGCAAGAAGCAAGGTCTCATGTCTCTTATTAGGGCACTAATTCCTTTCAGGAAGGCCCCCCACTCTCATAAACCTAATCATGTCCATACTCCCTCATCCCATTATATTGGGAATTAGGATTTCACCTTATGAATTTTGGCGGGACGCAAACCTTCAGTTCTTACAATGACTTTTACATATAAACACACATGCGTGCGTGCGTGAGCACGCGTGCACACACACACACACACTACTTTGATTGAGAGATATGAACAATTTCCTACATCCAGAATGCTCCTTTGTGCATTTTCCAGTTAACATGCCCCCCACAACATATAAAATAGAATCATACTGTGTAGTTTCTTGTGTCTGGCGTCTTCTATACAACATGTTATATTGAGAATCATCTATGTCATTTTCAGCAAATTTTAAAAACTGGCATTGATCATTTTGGAACAGAAAAAAATCATTGGTTTCTAAAAAAGATATGTGGTATACACCAGAGAATGGAGAGATTTTCCTAGGTCGGCAGAGGGGACAAAGATGTCTCCTCAGAGATCTGTGATCTTGGTGGAAGCTGCAGGCTGTAATTCCAGTGCTGATTCCAGATTTCTAAAGATTCTATTAACAGAAGTGGCAAGGAAAGAGGGGGGCAAGGAAAGGAAAGGGAATGGGGAGGAGAGGGGCCAGCAAGAGAAAAGGCAGGGGCGGCTGGCTTGCCGCACAAGTTTGCTCTTCCTCTTCATTTTCTGACATAGGATGTTCCCTCCGAGATGAAGCACAGTTGTGTAAACAGATCTGTGCCTGGAATGTGAGGAAGGAGGGAGGAAAGCCAAGTAAGGCAGAGATTTCTGGAAAACAGGAAGAACTTGCTTGGAATAGAATAGCTCATGCCTTCATGATGGAGCTTCTTGAGAACTCATCAGGCGAAAGCGAAAATCAGACCCAGTGCACACAAAGCATGACTGGCGTCATGCCATTTGCACACCTGTGATACCACTGTCCCCAGTCTTGGTCCCACGTGCTCAACAACAGGGCAGCGGTGGGCTGCTGGAAGAGCTGGACAGGCTGAGGGCCTCATGGGTCATGGGATCGTTAGCCAGCGAGGGGAGAGTAGCCGGCATCGGCATGGGCTGGATCTCCCAGTCTCCACCTGACCAGCGGCTCTCAGCAGAAAGGCATTTTTAACTTTCTGCCAACTGCAGAGAGTATTATAATGGTGAAATATTTCATGAGAGAAGGAGGATGGACTTTTTACTTCTTGGTTCTTTGTTCATGAGCGAATGGTCCTGTACATGGTGAAAATTCCACTCTTCAGCATTATCTTCTCATGGAACAGAGTTTTGTCATTCTAGGTATATTTTTCTTGACTTTAAATATCTTCAGGACTGATCTAAAACTTTTTTTTTTTTTTGCCCTGACCAAGGGGTTCCTGTGTTCCACTCCATTCTCTGGTCACTTTGTTTTCCCCTGATTTACATGCAGACACCCCCAGCCCCTCCTTAAATAAGTCAGGGCTTCTGTTTACACACTAACAAATTCCCTTGAACTTGAATTCCCTTAACCAAATTATCTGAACGAACAGAGACGGCTGAAGAACTGGGGAATTCTGCTATCCATTAATCCCTTTGGCCTTGCTGAAATCATGTCTTTAAGAGTGATGTAAAATCCAGGGCCAGTTAAAAATTGTTCCACGCTCCCAACTGGCCACACTCCAACATGAATTGGGGGAAAAAAAAAAAAAAGAAGAAAAGAAAAGGACTACACAATAAACAATAAGACGCCAGACCACACTTTTAGCATGGCCAAAATCCAAAAAACTGATGATAGTAATTTCTGGTAAGGATGTGGAGCAACAGGAACTCTCATTTATAGCTGGTGGAAATGCAAAATGGTACAGTAACTTTGGAAGACCGTCTGACAGTTTCAACAAATCTAAACATACTCTTACTATATGATCTGGCAATTGCTCCCTGAGTAATTACCCTACTGATTTGAAAACCACAGGTACTCAAAACTCTGTATATATATGTTTTATAGCACATTTATTCATAATTGTTGAAACCTGGAAGCAAACGAGATGTCCTTCAATAGGTGAATGGATAAAAAAAAATGGTAGCACATCCAGACAAGAGAATATTATTCAGAGATTAAAAGGGGATAGGCTATTAATCCATTTAACAGGATGAATCTTAATTGCATTATGCTAAGTGAAAGATCAGTCTGAAAAAACTCTATACTCTGTGGGCCCATTCATGGGAATTTCCAGTAAAGGAAAAACTACAGAGGTGAGAAAACAGATCAGTGATTGCCAAGGGCTTAGGAAGGAGGAGGGCTGCATAGGGAAAGCACCCAAGAATAGCCCATTTTAGGGCTGTGAAACTATTTTGCATGAAACTGTGCTGGTAGAGACAAGCCACAATGCCTTTATCAAAACCCATAGGATCTAATAGCACAGAGAGTAAACCTAAATGTATTCAGATTATAAAGAATCAATCAGGAGATTAGAGGATTGCAGGATACAACACAGATTGAGAGAAGAACCTAACTGTGTTACAGATGTATGACATAACCTTGCTAAAAAAGGTGGGGGAGAAAGTGCTGTCCTGAGTAAATCTGGGAATGAGTACAGTAGAGTCTGTAAACTCAAAGATGGAAGAACCTGTTTGTCTGCATTGTTGCTTGCCGTTGTAGGGCTTAACAATTCTGATACTGCTATACATATATATTTGGAATATAAGAATTAGTAAAAGTGGTGGAAGATGGGAGCCAGGCTTCTCTCTATTGCAGTGAGAGGTTGCTAAGCAAGAGGAGGCCTAGCATGAACAATGCAGGATTGATTGGGCTTAAATTCATGAATGAGTGAGTAGAAGATGTCAGTGTGGACTCATGCTGAGTTTACTCTAGATACAGATGGATAAATGTAGAAAGGATCTTGGCTATGTGCACACAGGGGTACATGCACACTCATGGATCTCCATACCCTGCCTGTTGAGGGGGCCTAGAACCAATGATAATCCAGCAGCATTGAGCACACCTCATGCTCAGACCTTGGTTTCTAATACCATTCTTTAATAAGAGTAACCAGGCTCCTTGGAGAAATGGCTGAGTCTAGGGATGAGCCAGGGTGTATATTTCCTGGAGATGAATGTGGAGCATCTTGTAGTGGCAGAAAATAAAGAAGAGCTCCAAAAAACCAAAAGGATGGAGCTATGTCAAATAGACACAGGAACCAACTGAAAGAATGACCAAGGCTAGGATAATTTAAGCTACAAAATTATGTCACATTACAATCCAAACTATAAAATTTGTCCATATGTATGAAATAAATTATTGAATAAATAAATGAGTGAGAGAAGGATAGACCAGTCTCCTACCCAGAATTCCAAATAATTTATGTAGATACTCCTCTCCCCCCTCAAAGGAGGTAGAGCATAACTCCCACCCTTAAGTGTGGGCTATGCTTAGTGACTTCCTTCTGAAGAGGACAGGATGGAAAATGTGGGGTGAAGCAAGGGAGAGCAACATTCTGATGGAGAAGCCTGACAAACACTACCTCAGCAAGGTGGTCAAGGTCAAATTCATCAGTGATGAGTCGTCATGTTGGTAGCATGTACCCCTGACATAATATGACAAGTAAGACACTTCACCTCTGTGGTCTTCCTCCCCACATCCCATAAACCCTGTCTAATCATGAGAAGAATATCTAAATTGAGAAACCTACAAACTACCTGGCCAGTTCTCAAAACTGAAGAAGTCATTAAATACAAGGAGAATCTGAGAATCTGTCACATTCTAGAGAAGCCTAAGGAAACATGAGGACTCGATGTAATACAGTGTTCTGGAGGGGATAGTAGGACAAATAAAGGACATTCGCTGGGCTCCTGGGTGAGGCAGTCAGTTAAATGTCTGACTCTTGGCTTTTGGCTTGACTCTGACTTTTGGCTTAGGTCATCTCAGGGTCATGAGATTGAGCCCTGAGTCCGGCTCCCCACTCACTGAGGAGTCTGCTTGAGATTCTGCCTCTCTCCCTCTGTCCCTCCTGCCCGTGCTCTCTCTCTCTTTCTCTCTGTTTCTAAGATAAACAAGTCTTAAAAAGGAAAAAAAAAAGGACATTAGGTAAAAACTAAGCCTACCTGAATAAACCATGGACTTAATAATAATAATAATGCATCACTGTTGATTTCATTAATCATGACCAATGTACCACAGTAGTGTAAGAGGCTAATGATAGAGAAACTGGGTGTGAAGTATATGGCAACTCTCTGTAGTAGCTTTCCAAGTGATTAGAAACTCTAACACTATCCTAAAATACAAAGTCTATTAAAAATAGAATGGGGTGCCTGGGTAGCTCAGTCATGAGCTGCCTTTGGCTCTGGTCGTGATCCTAGGGTCCTGGGATTGAGCCCCGCATTGACTCCCTGCTCTGCGGGAAGCCTGCTTCTCCCTCTCCCACTCCCCCTGCTTGTGTTCCTTCTTTGGCTGTCTCTCTCTCTGTCAAATAAATAAAATCTTAAAAAAAAAAATAGAACGAATGAACTTGGCTAATACTAATATTTATAATATATTATAAAATACACTATAGTTATATTTATAAATTTATACAAGTTTTTGTTCAGAGTTTCTCTAAAATTACATCAGAAATCTGACAACCTGTTTGAAAGTGATGCTTCAATGATGCTTTTGATGTTTTGGAAGCAAGGGTGAGCTCCATGCTGCAAAGGAGCACAGGTGAACCCCCTACCCCAGGTGGGAGGCAAGGCAAGGCTGTGCTTTGCACAAGGACATACTCTGTCTGTGAGAGGGATTGAAGCAAGAAGTGGCAGAAATGAGACTAGAGAGTCAGACGGACTCTCAAGGAAAGTTCCTTGGCCCCCAAGCTTTCAGCAAATTCTCCTTAGTCATGAAACTCTGGGTGGGGGGCAAATCTCTAAATTTTTAATAGAAACTTGGTGGAAGTACTGATTTTCATGTCGGGATGAGGAGGAACAAGGGAAGTCCAAGCTTTTAAGTCATGTTAAGGGTCTGCTGTGACTTAAGCTCCCTGGAGATGAAGAAGAACCTTCAGGAAAGCATTGGATTAATTAAATAGGCCTGAGATGGATGGTTTTAAGAGGAGGAAAACTAGACAGCAGGGGGTAGATGCGACCCCCAGATGAGGTCTGGGTAGATACTGCTTTAAATTGTTGACTCAACCCAAAAACGATCCCTTTATGTAGAACCTCATAGTTGTCTCTGAATACTGGATTATTCATAATTTAAGAGCATCACTCTGAATCAGTACTATTGTTTCTCTCTTTCTCTTTCTCTCTCTCACACACACATTATGGTCAGGTGTCGGAAAATTTATGAGCAAGGTAGTGTCACTTTTTATTCCTTTTCCCCATCCTACCTGTTTTTAATTCCCTTCTCCCTTTACTGCTCCCTTAAACTCCATTTCTATAATATTTCTTTGATCTTCTTGAAAAGCCATCACAGTGTCCATAGCTAAATTCCAATGACATTTTCCCTAAAAACAACAACAACAACAAAATAGGAAAAAGAATCTAATTAATTTCTAATGCTTTTAGACCCTTTGGTTCTTAACTTGGATCAGAAAGCGTATTTTGGGTAAGTTTTTGGCATTAAAATTATACATTAGTGCAATGATTCTCTGATGCTTCTCTGATGCTTCTGGACCAGAAACATCACCACAGTCAGGGAACTTATTAGAAATGTCCATTCTCAGGTCCCACCCCAGACGTGCTGTGTCAGCCCCTCAGTGTGGGTCCTGCCATCTGTGTTTTAATAAGACCTCCCAGTGATTTCGACGCTGGCTCAAGTTTGAGAACCAGTGATTCAGGGACACCCAATTCTTCCCCACAAGGCCAAATTGTGGGATGGCAATCATATGCCAGGAGTGGCTCCAAAATTTGATTGTACGTATTAAAAAGCAAATTCAACTGAGAAAATTTGAAGATCTAATCGGCTTTATCAAATGATTCATGAATAAGGCAACTTCTCATCTAGCAAGGATATTCCAAGAAGTTACATGAAATGGAAAGCTTTTATCGCCATAAGGGTGGGCTAAGGAAGTGATGAGCTGAGAAAAAAAAAAAAAGAAAGCTCATTGGAGGAAAGTAGGTGTCTCGGGGGACAAGGCCTATTATTGGCTGAGCTATGACACTTTATACAAGCTGGGCTTGCCCTGATCCAGGAGAAAACCTTCTTTCCTCCTGCTGGGGTGGTAATGGGATTGCCTTCCTGTTGGAGGTGCCTGGTCATCTCTTCCTATTCCCGGTAACTGATGACAAGCAGTGGGACATGAGAGCTCCCTCCACAGGCCTTCCAGACTCCAGCAGAGGTTTTTAAAATTAATTTTCACACATGTTAGAATCACCTGGAAACTTTAAGAGACTACCCTAGAGGTCCTGATCCACCTGTTATTTTTTGAAAAGCTCCCCCAAATGATTTTAATTGTGCAGCTCTGGTGAGAACCTCTGCCCCAGGACCCGAACCCAGGCCTTGTCCTACCCTTCTTTCAGAGGACTTTGGCTTGGACTTGAGCTAAGAAAAGCAAGTATCAGAATCCTTTGCAGGACTTGCTAAACCACCCAGGAGTTTTTCTGATTTAGGAGGTCTGGGATGGGTCCAAAATGTTGCATTTCTCAAACTGGTGCAGCCACTGTGGAAAACAGTATGGAGGGTCCTCAAAAGAGTTAAAAATAGAACCACCATACGACCCAGCAATCACACTACTGGGTATTTACTCAAAGAACACAAAAAAAACTAAGTGAAAAGATATACACGCCCCTATGTTTACATTATTATTTATAATGGCCACATTACAAAAGCAACCCAAGTGTCCATTGACCCATGAATGGATAAGGGAGATGTGATACACACACACACACACACACACACACACTGGAATATTACTCAGCCATAAAAAAGAATGAAATCTTGCCATTTACAATTACATGGATGGAGCTAGAGAATATTATGTTAAGTGAAATAAGCCAGAGGAAGACAAATACCCTATGATTTCCCTCATAGGTGGAATTCAAGAAACAAAACAGAGGGGCAAAGGAAAAAAAGAGAGAGAGAGAAAGAAAAACAGAGAGAAATACTCTTAGCTATCCAGAACACAGTGGTAGTTATCAGAGGGAAGGGGTGAGGGGAATAGGTGAAATGGGTAATGGGGGTGAAGCAGGGCACTTGTGATGAGCACTGGGTGATGTCTGTAAGTGTGGAATCACTATATTGTCCACCGGAAACTACTACTACGCTGTATGTTAGCTACATTAGAATTAAAAGGAAATAAAATAAGAAAAATTTTTAAACTCCCAATTGGCATTTCTATCAAGTTCCCAAGGGATGCTGATTTTGCTGGTCCTGGGCCCACACTTGGAGAATCACTGGTCTGATGTCCAGACCCAAGTGTGTGACAGTCACCCCTCTGCCATCCTGCCTTCCCTCCACCAACCCACAGAGTGACTACTGAGGGCCAGCAGGTGGGATTTGCTTTGGAAACAGCCCATCCCCTCCCCATCTCTGCATGGGCTCATCCCTCACTCCCTGCATCTCTTGGGGTGTACGTGGCACTGTTGCTGAACCACGGTCCCCAAAGATGTTCGTGTCCTGATCTCTGGATCTTGTTAATACTCTCTTATTTGGTTAAATAAATAAATAAATAAATCTTGCAGGTGTGATTCAGTGAGAGATCTGGAGATGGGAGCTTGTCCTGGATTCTCTGGGTGAGCTCGGTGTCATTGCAATGGTCTTCGGGAAAGGAAATTGGGGACATTAGACCCAGAAGATCAGGGGATCTGACAGCAGAGGTAAGATGCTGTGCTGTTTGCTGGGTTGGAAGACAGAGACTCGAACCATGAGCCAAGGAATTCATGGAATGCACCTCTAGAAGCTATAAAATGCAAGGAGATGGCTTCTCCCCTAGAGCCTGTGGGGGGAGCCTGGCCCAACTAACACTTTGATTTTGAACAAGTGAAACTAATTTCAACTCCTGGCCTCCAGAACAGTGAGAAAATAAATGTGGGTTGAATTAAGTCACCGAGTTTGTGGTAATTTGTTAGAGCAGCCATAGAAAACAATCCCTGGGCCTTTCTCTCTCTCTCTTTCTCACACACACACACACACACACACACACACACACACACACACCACTACATACGGTGCCAAGAAGCCACAGAAGAATCAGAAATCACATATGGAGTTTTCCTAGAATTCTTTCTCTCTCCACAGCCATGTGAGTAAGTAAGCGAGGAGGATAGTACTAGGGACCCCACTTTATAGATGAGGAAGCAGCTGTGGCCACTGCCCCATTATTAGTAGGTAGCAGACCCGGGACTCACACCTGGACATTCAGATGCCAAGCCCAGGGTTCTGTCTCCTGTTTTCTCAAGCTCTCCCCTCTTCTGGCTTAGCACATCCCAACAGTTAATCTCCTTCATGGAGAATAACATTTATCACCTGCAAGGAATGGCTCCTGGGGCCCCCTCTCCCTAGGCTGTCACCTCTCCCTAGTTGTCACCACTCCATCGTGGCTACTCATTCAATCATTGCTACTTAGAAAGTGTCCGTTCATCTGCTTGCAATCTCTGTCCCCAGGGAACCGGGCGGTCAGACACTGGGGCAGCCAGGGCCCATATCATGATTCGAAGACCTTTAGGAATCGCCGTTGGGATGGAAGCAGAATGCTGGACAAAAATGGCCATTCAAGTCTGTTGGTCAAACTCAGGGGTTTCAAGCCCTTTCTCCCACCAGCTGGTTATTGTGTGTTCCAGTCTCCCAAATTCAAGGGCCCCCTTGAGTAGGGACAGCTTGTTATGGAGCAAGCAAGGTCATTTCCAGAGGCCAGGCACTTGGGCAGGATCAGCCATTTGAAATAGGTTGCATCATGGATGGCAAAGACCATCTGTGGAGCTGGGGGACAGTGTGAGAGTAGAGGGGGTGTGTGTGATATTCTGGGTCTGGGGGCAGGATGAACACAGACCTGCTTCCTGGAGGTGGGGGTCCTAGCAGATCACCGCAGGCTCTGCCCACAGGATAATTCTCACTAACCACACACAGCTTTGTGTCCTCGACGTCACATCTATCCCTTCATGTGAGGATCTCGTTTTGCAGACAAGGAAGCGGAGGCAGAGTCCTTAAGAAACTTGGCAGTGCTGGGATTTGATCGCCACACGTCTGAGTGACGTTCTGGTCTACCCCAACAAGCTCCTTTTCTCATGACAAACAGCCTTTTCCTCTTGCTCCTCATCCCATCGTTTGGCTGTCTCTCCCTGAGAGCTGAGTCAGGAAATCTCGAATCCCTGCCCTCAGCCCACCTTCTCAGGTCCCCGTCCTCTTCCTGTAGGAAGCCAGCTGCCTCAGAGAAAAGAGCCGAGGTGTGAAGAGATGAGAGAACTTGCCAAAGTCACACAGCCATGCAAATTCTGACAGTTTGGCTCAGAGGCCCATACTCCTAACCGTTATGCTAAATCAGGGATCAAAACAGAGCCTAATATTTAGGGTTTTTTCCTGTTTGTTTGTTCGTTCATTTTATTTTAACAAGGAAAACATTCCGAGTGCTTTGCTTAAGGAGTGCCACGATATGACCTCAGTAAATACCAACTAGTACTATTGCTACCACTAAATACCAAATAACACCAAACTGCTGTGCCATGCCACACTGTCCTCTTTCATTGATTGCTCTAATATGTCTCTGATTGCGTTCCTACATTTTAAACTTTCTAATTGCTCACAACGCCCAGTTCTAATAGAAGAGACATGTTTTGTGTTGCCTGTTTGGGACCATGTTTGTCCCTGGTCACCCAGCGTGCCCTGGCCTGGGCGGTTGGGCCCAGAGCTGGCCACCTGACCCAGTCCAAAAACCAGGCTGAGCCAATCAGTTTCTCTCTGTCTCTCGTGGGAGTTTGGAATCGGGAACCCAAGACTGTGAGAGAAGATGGTTCTTGAACTGAAAAGTCTCGTGGACTTAGAGCTGACATCAGCTCCCGGGTAAATCGAGGGCATGGTGACCCCAGTGGTATGGAGGAACAGGGAAGCCACCATTCCATCTAGAAGGCAGGTCCTTGGAAGATGCAGGAGACATGGGTGGAGAAGAGAAACCTTGTGACTCCAGGCAAGGAGGCAGTAGCGTCAATCCTCAAAGTTCAAGTCCAGCCCAAGAGCAGCATGACTGTATTTCCTGTCCCCACATTTCTGAGAAGATTGCCCAGAGGAAACTTTAGGTAATTTTTGTTTTCACTTGAGCTCCTTTAAGTGGGTTTCTCTTCCTTGCAACACACTTGATGTTAGCTATGCTCCACTACAGAGAAAGTTCTTTGAGCTGTGATAGTTCTTTCATAAAATCATAGCACTGACTGTCAGGGAGGGTTTTCTAGCGCAGCAGTCCTCAAAGAGGAGTCTGCGGACCCCTGGGGATCCCTGATGCTCTTCCAGAGGATCTGCAATGTTAACTCTTTTCTCATAACAATATTCAGCATGTTAATCCTAAAAGAGTGAAAGATGGAAGGACAGATCAGTGCATTTTTAATGTGACAGTAAAAAAAAGCTTATTGATACAATTCCAGATTTTTCATTGCAGCTTACCTTTGAGAAACTACTCCTTCTGAGTTTGGGAGTAATAACAAAGAAGAACGTCCATGATGATCCAAAAAAGCATATGTAAAGTACTCCTCCTTATTTTAAGTATGTATCTGTTGAGGCTGGATTTTTTTCATGCCTTTCAACCAAACCAACATATTGCAACCAAGGGAGTGCAGAAGACATGAGAATCCAGCCATCTCCCATTAAACCAAATATCAGAAAGGTTTGTAAAAATGTAAAATAATGCCATAAATACATTTCATAAATATTGTTTATGCTAACGTGTAATGGGTTGTTTTACATGAATTAGATACTTTAATGTTACCTCTTTTAATTAATGTCAAATTCAGTAAATGTTAATAGATATAACCTACCTATACAAAGGCTCTTTGGGCCTTTCAGTAGTTTTTAAGAATGTAAAGAGATCTCAAGACCAAGATGTCTGAGAATAACTAATCTCACTCACCAACCATGTGGCTCAAGCATACTTTCTGAGCATTCCTGAAAATGGTCATCTAATCTCAGCTCTGTCTTTTCCTGGAATAGGAAGCTTACTAATTGTCCAGTGGTCCCATTCCCTCCAATGACCTGAAATCTGTGTCTTTATAACCTGCACCTACTGGTCCCACTTCTGACCTCAGCAGTCATGCAAAATGATGTCTTTCAGATACCTCCATTCATCTCAGGGTGACCATCTGCTCCCCTCTCCCCTTTTCCAGGGCAAGAAGGCCTAAAGCCTCAGCCTTTGCCTTCTGACTTGGCTAGTGGATACTTCATTATCACCTTTTCCTTTATTTGTACTGTTCCAGTTTTCCACTGTCCCAAAGTTCTTTCCTTTTATTACTTCCAAGATTAGGGGTATTTCTTAGATGATTGATGTTTTTATAAACCTGACCCTAGAAGATTTGAGAGTTTCTACAGTTATGTTTACCAGACTGAGTAACAAACTTATTGTATGATTTCTCTGTACACATCTACGAGTATCCGTAAGCCCCACTCCCATTTCTTTACTGAAATGATACAATTATGAACTTCTAGCTTGGTTTCCATGTGGAGATAATTCTAGTAAAGCAATACCCCTGATCTCTTGTCCATCCGCCCTTCTCTGTAGGGAAGAAGACTTAACCAGAGCCAAGTGATGCAGGCTTGTGACATTCAGTGCTGCCCACTTGGGGCAGGCAGGTTCAACTCAGGGGTTCAGTATTGGCAAGCCCTTTGGCTGCCACATCGACCTTCTTTTTCCAACCTAGCCTTTATCTGTAATGGGGGTGATATTTTAATCTCCATATGTCTGATTTCTGTGCCTCTCTTTCATTTGGTCTCATAACTAGAGAGGGGAAGGGGTATTATTGTTTACTGGTTTCCCTCCAACTCCAATAATAATTTTGGGGGCACTTGGGTGGCTTAGTCCATTAAGTGTCTGACTCTTAGATTTAGGCTCAGGTCATGATCTCAGGGTTGTAAAATCGAGCCCCACATGGGGTTCTGGGATTAGCAGGGAGTCTACTTAAGATTCTCTCTCCCTCTCCATCTGCTCCTACCCCAGGACCCCCAATAAATAAATAAATAAATAAATAAATAAATAAATAGATAAATCAATAATAAATCTTTTAAAAAACAGATTTATTATTTATTATTTATTATTTATTTGACAGATACAGAGAAACAGTGAAAGAGGGAACACAAGCAGGGGGAGTGGGAGATGGAGAAGTAGGCTTCCTGTTGAGCAGGGAGACTAATGTGGGGCTTGATCCCAGGACCCTGGGATCATGACCCAAGCTGAAGGCAGACGCTTAAACGACTGAGCCACCCAGGTGCCCCAATAAATAAATCTTTTAAAAATTTTTTCCAAAATTCCAATACTTTTTAAAAAATTAAATCAAAAGCTTGAAAAAGCTTTAAAAATTAAGCCAGATCTCTGAATTAGCACACTCTAAATGATACATTTGAGAAACATATCCTCTGGTATAGACCCGTATTGACCACTGATAAACAACTTTGGACAGCAGTTAGGGAACTAGTTTCATAGGAGTGACAGCAGTTGGAGGACAAGATGGATCTGGTGGGCGTAGACCATAAGCATTGCCATGGGAGTAGAGAAGCAGGGGCAGGGGACAAGGGCTACCCCTGTCCGTCGAAGCAGGCCATGGGCCACCTGTATGCACAGAAGTAGCCATCAGGAGGCAGTTGACACACAAGTTCTCTTTTGTATGACAGTCAGTTCTACCTTTTTTACTCTGAAAGACCATCTTTCTTTTTAAAATATTTGACTCAAAAATTTCCAATCCTGACACAGTGTAAGAAATAACCTTACTCGCTCTTTTTTCCATTTTTAACCCTTGTGATTCTTGAGATTGTGGCTGCTGCGGAATCTTGTAATCAAATCTAAGCTTGATGCAAGATGCTGACCTTGAAATAGCTCGTTCCTCTGACACAGAGAAAGAGCGCAGATTCACAAAGAGCATGCACTTGAAGAAGCAGGAGCAGTGAACTCAGGAGGTTTTTGCTCGCGGTTAAAAAGGAAAGACAAAACAGAGAGTGATCAGGACAAGCCATGGTGTATAAAAACCAAGTGAGATGATGAGAGGTAGTTCTGGCACCAGTAATCACAATTAAGTATTAAAGAAGGTAATAAACAGGAGTCTGACTCTATCCTGTGAATTCTGTTATTCGCCTTTATCATTTGGGAGCCTCTGAGTGGGGGTGTGGGGGAGACTCTGTTAGTTACTTTCTGCAATTTACGTTCTGTCTTGATTCTCACCGATTGCCCAGAAACCCTCACTAAGCTTTTCTTCCTCCCTTCCTTCCTTTCTTCCTTCTGCAGGCTCCATTTCCAGCACAGAGCCCAAGGCATGGGTTCAAACTCACGACCCTGAGATCGAGACCTGAGCTGAGATCAAGAGTCAGAGGCTTAAAAGACCCAATCACCCAGGCAATCCACTTGATAAGCTTTTCCTGTCATTTGCTGTCTGATGTGAAAGAACAGGAAGAGCTCTCACCGAGATTCATGCAAACGACTAGCAAAAGTTTTGTGACTGTCGGAGAGGCACAAAGTGGCCCCAAACCTTCCTAGGTGTTCTCCCTACAACAACCCCGGTGAGGATTTACTGCTATGAGAAGGGCATCTTGACATTTCCCTGACACCAGAAGGGCAGAGAGCCATGACAATCTTGACCTTTCGGAAGACAGCAGTTTGCCTGAGGGAGGGAAGACTCCTGGGTCTTCAGAGATTGGAATATGATTTAATAACCTCATTTACTAATGTCTCTCCATCCACATTCTCCTTCCTTCATACCATTTCTTTCCAGGCCTCAGGAAGGTCTCAGAAAGGCTTACTGTAATTCAGACTAAGTTCAAAAATATTTTAAAGTTTACATTGAACTATTTGAAAGCTCAATGATTTACGCAACAGTGGGAAGCCAGGCTGGGTGTTGGAAGATGGGATGGAAATCTATAGGCGCGCACTACCTCTGCGGCTCCGTCAGCCTGGAGAATTACGCTGCTTCTGTGGTTACTGTAGAAACGAAATTACAGCATATATTTTAAATGCCATGTACAGGAACACCTGGGTAGCTAAGTTGGTTCAGCATTCGACTCTTGATTTCAGCTCAGGTCCTGACCTCAGGGTCCTGGGATCAAGTCCCGAGTCTGACTCTGTGTTGAGCCTGCTTAGGATTCTCCTTCTCCCTGTGCCCTCCTCTCTGATTGCACGCACTCTTTCATAAACAAACGAACAAATAAATGCCTTGTTTAGGCACATACAAGGTTTTCAGTTCTCTCTTTTGTTCTGTCTCCTGCCCTCCCGCGTTTCCTTGATTCTTCTTTTCTAACCCCTCATCCTCTCTTTCTTGCTCGTGATCAAATGAATTTGAGAGCCAGACTAAGATGACCTTTAACGGAGTCTAACGGATGCTTGACTTCAAATACATGACCTCATGTTAGAAATTTTGCCAAAATGAAACAAGCTCTATCTTAGTGCCATCACATGTCAAGCCCCATCCTGGGAACTCAGTTACCTAGAAAGAAGCTGTATTAGGAAAACCCTTTCACCTTTCAGAGGATGGAAGCCAAAGAATATTCCCTAACTCATCCAATGAGACCAGCATGATGCTACTACCAAAATCAGGCAAAGCCAACACGAGAAAGGAGAACTACAGACCAGTATAGCTCATAAGCATAGATACAAAAATCCCCAACAGAAGATTAGCCTATCAAATCCAACAGTGTGTGAAAAAAATTATGCACCACAACCAAATGGAATTTATCCAAGGCAGGCAAGATTGGTTGGACATTTGGAAATCAATTAATGTAATCTACCACATCTCGAGCTGACAAAAGGGAGTGGACCAGCCTGGCTTTTGGGATGGCAGTACTCCAACCCAACCTTCCTAGCCTCCTCCTGACTTTCACTGTCATCCTGGAGAACCACTAGTGTTCCCACATATTGCATTTTTATTTTCTTGTGTTTCCCTGTCCTAGGCAACCAGTTCTCTCTTTAATCCAATCCCTTTTGCTCCTAACTTTAGAATTTTTTCACTATCTTAATATCTTTTGAAGAACAGAATTTTTAAAAATTTTTTTGTTCATTATTTTTTAATTTAATTTAATTTATTTTATTTTATGTTGTTTTTAAAAAAAATTTTATTTTATTTATTTTTTATTTTATCTGGCTGACTTTGAACAATTTGTCCAAAAAAAAAATTTTCCCCCCTTGAATTATCTTGGCACCTCCATTGAAAATCAATGCATAACATATACATGTTGATTTACTTTTATTCATGCAACCTATTCCATTGATCTATATGTTTATTCTTAACACCAATACCACACTGTCTTGTTTATGCAGATTTGTAATACCCCCCAAACTCAGATACAATAGTCATCCAACTTCTTTCTTCTTTTTTCAAAATCGATTTGGTTATTCTGGATAATCTGTGTTACTTTATAAATTTTGGAATCAGCTTTGTCAATTTTTATGTAAAAGTCTTCTGAGGTTTTGGCCAGAATGCCATTGACTCCATAGGTCACCACTTTGTAGAGTGTGAAATTTTCCAGAAGGCATTTCCATTTTCCCCTCTCCTTGTTCCACTGTGGCTCTCAAACATTTTACCACAGTATGCGATCAACTCCACAGGATTGTTACTTTCATATTAAACTCTCCATTTTCTTTTGAGGAAAAATTTTAAGAGAGGGGAAAATAATCTCACATTTATTTTCATATCTTACCATTTCTGTTGCCTTCCGTTGCTTTTTAATGATCTGAATTTCCATCTGGCATCATTTTGGTGTAAGTCTCAAGATCCTCTTTTTTTTTTTTTTTTTTTTTAAGATTTTATTTGTTTATTTGGCAGAGAGATAGAGAGCACAGTCGGCCGAATGGCAGGCAGAGGGAGAGGGAGAAGCAGGATCTCCGCTGAGCAGGGAGTGGATGCGGGACTCCATCCCAGGACTCTGGGACCATAACCTGAGCCAAAGATAGCCACTTAACCAACGTCTTTTAGTATTTCTTTAAATGTAGGTCTACTGGCAATTATCTTATATTTGTGTATTTTTTGGTTGGTTGCTTGTTTATTTTTTTTGTCTGAAGAAGTCCAATTAACCTTCATTTTTGAAAGACTCTGAATTTTGTTTCTAGACTGACAGTGTTTTTCTTTCTGAATTTAAAAAATATCCTATTGCTTTCTGACTTGCATTGTTTCTTACAAGAAGTCAGTGATAATTCTTATCATCATTACCCTATAGCTGATATTTTTACCTCTGGCTGCTTTTAAGATTTCTGGTTTATTACTGTTTTTCAAAAATTTAATTATAATGTGTCTTTGTGTGGATTTCTTTGTGTCTGTCCCACCTATTTAGGGATTTTGAGTTTATTGGATTTGTGGGTTGATACTATTTTCCTCAGATTTGGAAAATATATATGGCTACTTGGTATTATGCCTTTCTTCACTGATGTTTATTTTTCTTCAGTTTTTTTTTTTTTTCTCTCTCTATGCACCTTAGTTTGAGTAGTATTTATTGCTCTGATCTCTGGATCATTGATCTTTTCTTTTCCAGTGTCTATTTTACTGTTAAGTATATCCAGCAATTTAAAAATTTTAGTTATTGTATTTTTTGGCTCTTAAAGTTTCACTTGAATCTTTTTTTATATATACTTCATCTCTCTCTTCTTTGTGGCCATATTTTCCTTTCAATTACAGCTTGTTAAGGTTCCTCATTTGCTAGTACCATCATCTTTTCTGACACTCCTGGGCCTATTTCTATTGGATGATTTTATTTCCCATGGTTATAGGTCACATTTTTCCTGTATCTTCCCTTTCTCAGTGATTTTGATTTCATGCTGTGTCATAGCGTGTCTGGGATTTTGTTGTCTTCCTCTAAAGAGTATTGAGTTCTATTGTGGCAAACAGTTAAGTTACTTGTGAATCATTTAAATAAAGGCAACTTCAGATACAGGCTTGTTTTAGGGTTGTGACTGTGGGCTAACAGCAACACTTAGTGAACTTTATATAAGGGCTTAATTTAGTCCTACTGCTTGGCATGGCCCAGCTGTGTTCACTACTGAGAGCCCCAGTACTCAATGAACTCTCTCCATTTTGGTTGTTGAGAACACAAATGCCTTTAAGCTCTGTGCAAAATTTGGGTAGTTTTCAGCTTATCATTCCCTGATAGGTCCCTGTAACACCCCCTGGAGGTTCACCTTCTGTGTGTTTACTCGACATTCAGCAGAAGACTCAAGGGGACCCCTATACAGAGTCTTGTACTCTTTCATTTTGTAGCTCCTTTTTCTCTAGCACTCTGCTCTGGAAATTCTAACCACTTCATTCTCACTAAACCCCAAACTGTGTCCACATATCATTGAGATTGCTGTCCTCTGTCTGGGTCCCCCTTTTTTGTTCTATAGTCTGAAAAAATGCCTTCATAAAAAAAGCAAAGAGGGACGCCTGGGTGGCTCAGTGGGTTAAAGCCTCTGCCTTTAGCTCAGGTCATGATCCCGGTGTCCTGGGATCGAGCCCTGCATCAGGCTCTCTGCTCAGCAGGGAGCCTGCTTCCTCCTCTCTCTCTACCTGCCTCTCTGCCTACTTGTGATCTCTGTCTGTCAAATAAATAAATAAAATCTTTAAAAAAAAAAAAAAAGAAAAGAAAAGAAAGAAGAAAAACCTAACAGGGTGATTGTAGAGCTCCCTCATTTATTTACTTTCTGTGAGGAATCACAGTCCAGTGTTGGTTGTTGCTCAGTGTCTGGAAACAATTGTCTCCCATATTGTCTTCAGTCCTCCAGTTACTTACAGCAAAAGAGTAAATCTGGTACCAGTTACTTTACTATATATGCTTGGGGATGGAGCTCCCTATAGAATTTTCTAATGTAAGGCCCATGGCTTGAGCAGTTTCTTGAAAGTCTCATTCCAAAGAAAGAGAAACATTTAAAGCCCTACCCTCTGCAAAGCCCTGTGACAGTCCCATGGGACATTAAGTCCTTGTGGTTTTGTTGTGATGTATAAACACATAAATGTGCAAAATAATTTCTTTGAGCATTGTCATTGCTTTAAGCTCCTTAGAACACTAATGGAATAAACATCTTTATGTAAAAAGTAGAGCCCACTTCCCAACACTGTCTATAGTTTTAATTTTCACATCATAAAAGTTCATTTACTAAGTTTCTTTTTTTGTTTAGGGCATTTTTGTGTGTGTGTATATGTACATGTCTATTTGTAATGGAATTTTAATTGTGTGTCAGGGCATTGTAGTTTCTGCATTAGTGTAGAATATAAATATATTACATTATAATTAAATTATATAATATATAATATATTTATATATAAATATATATTTACATAATAAATTATATTGAAATATAATATATAATATATATATTAACAAGTATTTGGCCATGGCCTGCCTTTCCACACTCACCACATTTGGGCCCTTGCCCACAGCAGCAAAGCTTAAAACATTGGCAATACCGCTTTGGTTCACTCCATAACTGAGGGTTTGATGACATGCATCCCGCCACCCAGTGCCTGTTAACTGATTATAATCCTGTAACACATTTTCTTTCTTTTGAGTTTCTGCAAAATAACTGGTTGTTATTTTGCTTTTTTGGTCGGTTAGTTTTCTGGTTTTGTGTTTTGGCCCCTGATACTGCCTCCCATTGTGCTTCCTGTAGTTTCAAGCCAACAAGGTTCGGGCAGGCTGTATTCATGGGCCTTTACCAGGCGTCCAGTGGTTCCAGCATCATGTCACCAGAGAAAAGAGAAGAGCATGGGGCGCCCTCCCACCCATGTGCTCAAGCCCCCCCTCCCATGGCATTCGGATACCAGAACCAGCGCCCCAGTTCAAACAGCTAGCTTCTACCTACCCCTGGGCTTGTCCTTTCTGTCCATCCTTTCCCATCTCTCCAGCGACACTGATCTATATTCTCTGTGTCAGTTATTCCAGGACATGCTCTCCCTGTAGAAAGCCACACTGATCTTAAACAGTAATGACTGAGAGTAGCTGTTAACATGTGGCCCTCCTAACTACTTAGGAAGGTCAGCGCTCGAGAAAACCAAGGAAATGGGCCCCAGTCAGCATTTCAGGCATGGGGGTTGCGGAGGAGGGGGTCGCACCAGTAGAGGAGTCATTTTGGAGACTGCTCTTGGCTGGCGTTTCTCTGTGCCCTTCTTCATCCATGCCCCTTTCGCCCTGTTACGGAATTAGGAAAACAATCAAAGCCACAGAGTTTACCAAAAGACAAATGACTTCTGTGAATGAGAGTAGTAATGCCAATACCACACTTGAAAGCTCCAAGGATAGTTCTGGAAGCAACTGTCTTACGGTTCTAAAGATTGCGCCATCCTTGTTTGATATGGACTTGATTGTATCAATTAATAAGCTTTAAATTCCCCATTTCTAGAGGCAGGAAGACGGAGAAGGGGCTTATCTATAAGCCTGGACTGGAAAGCTTTAATAACTGCTGTTTAAATAATTCTCCAACTGTTTGAATGTCTAATGCTTTTGGAGACACTGAAAGGCTTTGTCTCCTTGGCAGGAATAATTGGGTGCGCGGCAAGAGAGGATGAATGACTAAAGTCTCCGTTAGCGGGCTCTTTACATCTTTGCCATCATCAGGAATTGTGATGAAAAAGCAAAAGCTGATCCAGAAAAAAATATTTGCATCTAAGTTTGTATAAATGACTGGTTTCATTCAAATCTACAGTCAGTGGTACTTAATCAAAGTCCTTTTCATCACAATATTTGACAATTAATCTTGGGCCAACCAAACATTCGGCTGATTTAGATACCAGACTTCCATGGCAATGAAGCAGATTCTTCCTTAAATGCAGTACATTTTGGCCAATGTGTTTTTCTCTGAAAGTCTGCTAAAGATATTTATTTCAAGTCTCTCCTAATACCACAGGCAGGAGTGACTAACCGAGCTGCTTGAGGTTATTAAGAAGCATCTATCATCAGGAATTTTTCTTTTATTTTTTTAAAAATTCTTATAGCATATATGGATGCTTGTGGCTTTTTTACACTGTGCAAAATATGATCTGCTTCTAATGTAAGAGGCCAAAATTCTTGTATAATCCATACAAGCTTTTTATACGCAGGATCTTAGAGGCAGAACTGCTAATTGGATTCAAGTTTGATCTTGAGCTGAGCAACGCGGGTCTGCGTGGATGTGAAGGGCAGGAGGGCAGTGGCGGAAAGACACCCCCGCCCCGAGGTGTACAGAGTGCATTAATGCTAAAATTATACAGAGGTCCCAGCCATTCAACAAGGAGCATTGTCGCTTCTTATTAAAGGAAATGGATTCTCTTATTTTTCCTTGTCAGATTCCAGATTGCAGGCTGCCTGCTATTCAAAGCATCTGTACCCTCCCAGATGCCAGCCTCAGTGGGTGTAAGACAGGAAATGCAAAATGGTCTTGGCTCAAGTACAAAAATGTGAACCAGAACAGAGCACGCTCTGTGGGATGGTCTCCATTATTTTTATACTGTTTCAGACCAGGTGTTGAATTATGAGGAGCCTGTCTCTGTGGGAATTTGGTGTATCAGACCACTGTGGGTCTTAAGTGGCAAAGTCCTAGAGCAAGGACAGGGATTTGCTCGATAGAAGGTGGGTTATCTTGCAAGCTCAAGGAAGGCCATGTCGGCAGAGTCTGTCCAACAAGGTCCCAGGTGTCCATCTCTCATGGGTCCTTCCTCCACAACTTCATCCTGCATCCTCCCTGCCGACTGCTTCCTCCCCGTGACAGCTGACTCAGCCACTGACAGTTCCTGAACTTTCCCAAGCACAGCTTCGGCCACATTGAGTGATGCTGTCCACCACACAGATCCATGTGTCCTAGGGAAGGGACTTGGATCAGCCATCCACTCCTGGGTTCCGGAATGCAAGAGAGGGATGCATGTATCTAGAATAGAGACAGGGAGTGTTTGGTAGAAGGGCATAGAAGGGGGGAGACTAGTGAGTGAGCACAGAGCACAAGAGACCACCCTTCAGTACATAGGGCAAGTTGGGCATTTGTCTTATTCTGGGCCGTTAACCCAATTCTGGTTGGTCGCAGACCCAGTATCACTCTGAAATGGTCATAATTTGCTGGGTTTAAAGATTTTATTTATTTATTTGACAGACAGAGATTACAAGTAGGCAGAGAAACAGGCAGAGAGAGAGGAGGAAGCAGGCTCCCTGCTGAGCAGAGAGCCCGATGCGGGGCTCGATCCCAGGACCCTGAGATCATGACCTGAGCCAAAGGCAGCGGCTTAACCCGCTGAGCCACCCAGGCGCCCCAATGTGCTGGGTTTAAAACAAAAAACAGCAGGCAATGTTTTAACCCACCCACGACTTTCTCCAGTCATGGAAAGAGAAACAGTATTTTGTGGCCTTGCTTGGGTGGTTTCCCACCATCCTCCAAAGCAAAGACCTAGTAAAACACATAATGAAACTAGATAGTACCTTGACATGCTCTGTTCATGGCGGATTCTCTACCTTTCATTAGAGCAGTGACTTGCACCCATGGGCACTCTCTAAATGCTTACTAAAGTCAATTTTTGGAAAAGATGTTCTACCAACATCAAGCACGGGAAATCACAGGCAACTGCTACATACCCAATGTCCATGGCGGAAATGTAAACAGGAGGCCCCACTCGGGAATGAAGACAGACTTAACAAAGGGCCACTGTAAAATAATGGCAGTCTTTAGTGAAGGCTGGGGACCAGCACACTCAGACAGGCAACAGCCTAGGAGCATCTCTTGGGGGACTAACTACTGAAGACTTTGTGGGGGAGTCTGGAAGCCTCGAGCACCCCATGCCCTGGGCAGAACCAGGAGGCTGGGCCATGCTGGCGGTTCAACTCGCTGTGGGACTCTTATATTTTCTTGCATTTCTTTGGTCCGGAGGTCTCATGGCTTTGCCCTAGACTATACGTTGTCAAAAAATATAATTTTAAAATATAGTAAGATTACTACTAATGTAATTTGTGGCTCTTAGGACAAAACTGATCACATCCTGAAACCTACACGTGCCTGTGGTGTGTGTTGTGTAGTTCTACACACTTAAGCAGTACCTCTAATGTGTACTGAGACGTGGACTTCTGCCTTTGGCCAGAAGTGGTCACATGAGGCCTCCCCCGATGCACCCCCTCCCACCCCACTCTGAGCCCCTCCACGGAATCTGTCCTTCCTTTGTGTGGTGGCATGTTGCCTCCTGCAGCTGCCCTGCCCTCCGGCTGAATTACACTCCCCCCCTTTTTTTTTTTAAGATTTTTAAAATTTATTCATTTGACAGAGAGATTACAAGTAGGCAGAGAGGCAGGTAGAGAGAGAGGAGGAAGCAGGCTCCCTGCTGAGCAGAGAGCCCGATTTGGGACTCGATCTCAGGACCCTGGGATCATGACCTGAGCTGAAGGCAGAGGCTTTAACCCACTGAGCCACCCAAGTGCCCAGAATTACACTCCCTTTGTGCACGGACTTCTCAAGCCTCCCCTGGCCCTCTCCTTCCTTCTGGTTGTGCATCCTTCCCACAGATGTCACTCAGGGACCTGGAGCTGAGGCATTGCTGAGCTCTGTGGCAGCCCTCAGATTATAGTATTACTGCGTAATGAACCACCCAAACTCAGTGGTGGTACCAATGACGACTTGCGGTCACTTCTCATGATGGGCCTGAGCTGGGAGGCTCTGTTGCTGGTCTTCCCTGGACACAGTACAGGGCTCCATGCAGCAGGGTGCTTGGCAGGGGCAGAAACACCCTCAATGCCTCTATCCACGTGGACTTCCTCAGGCAGGGCCCCAGGATCCTTCCACAGCAGCTGGCTTCCCAGAGAGAAGAAAGGGAAGTTGCTCATTTTTGGGAGGTCTGGGCTAGGAGGACTCCCACAGTCCCTTTGCACTTGGTCCCTTTGCACTGGACAGGGGGTGGAAAGCTTTCTCTGTAATGGACCAGTGAGGGAGGATCCTAGCCTGGAGGGCCAGACGGTCTCTCTCCCAACGACTCAGCCCTGCCCTTGTGGTGTGAAATCAGCCAGAGACAACACAGACATGAAGGAATGCTGCCGTGTTCCAATAAAACTTTATTTACCAAAAAGAGTAGCAGCCTGGATTTGACCCATGGGCTGGTCCCTGCTGTCTGTCACAACAGTGTGGAGGCCAGCCTGGTTAAAGGGGAGGAATGGTGCTTGCCTACAGGAAGCAGCAGTTCATCCCAGAGATGAGCAAGCACAGTGTGAGGCCCGGGGTCTCACCAGCCACTTGGTGAAGGGCAGGGATGCGGGCGGAGCCTTCCAGGACCCTGAAGCATTTATGCACATGTGCTCATGAAGTCAGTGTCGGAAAGGACAGATAGCTAGCTTTCTGGCCTCCTCAGTAACTTAGCTCTGATGGAAGGAAAGGGCACCACTGCAAAGCCAGCATCTACAGAGGCAGCTCCCACCAGTGGGGCAGGGTCTGTGGCCCTCCCCAGCAGGTCACACTCAGAAAACCCACAGAAAATGATTTCACCTGCCCACAGTGTTCTACTGGTCACAGTGGTATCCCTTTCCTTCTAACGCAATCAAAGCCAAGAAGACCAAAACTCATGTATTCCTTTTATGAATTTATGTCAATATTGTTAATATCAGGACTAATCCAGTTGAAGGAGAAGATGGTGGAAAGGGAGAAGAAAATGACGGAGGAGAAAGTGACCTGCCATGGCCACCCAGGGCAGGAGCAAGGGTGTGTGGGGAAGCTTCTAGTGAAGGGGGCGTGGAAGATGGGGAGTCCTTGAAATAGAGTATGTTATGCTTATCTTTCTGTCCAAGGCTTACAGTCAAGTAGACAGCAGTGAAGCAACAAGGTTTGGCTCTATGAATTGTAGTTACCAAAGAACGAGCAAGCAAGGGTTAGTGGTTTGGAATGGAACTTCCATAGAGGGTGGGGACAGGCACTGCCCTAGAGACACAGGGACTCTGTGAACAGGGCTTTCAGCTCAGTCTGACAACAACCCCAAAGGGAAAGCAGTGACCTCCTGGAGGCAGTCCCCAGTAATCTTCAGAGGAAAATCCCAGGAGGTAAGCTGGGAATGTCACAGAGAATGGGACACAAGGAAGTCATCCTGAATGACAGCCTATAAATGGCCTTGTGAGGGTCAGCAAGGCAAGAACACGGCAGAGGAAGTGAGTGTCTGATGTAAAAGACAGAGCTGAGAAGAGTCTGGTGGGTTCGTGGGTTGGGGGGGGGGGGTGGTCCATAAGAGAGAATGGACAGCAGCCCAAGTAAGGATGAACTTCCCAACGATGAAAGCTTTCTGTAGAATGGGAATGGCTTCTCCATGGAGTGGGGAATCCCGACCATCTGAAGCATTCACGAAGAGGAATGTAGGGTAGCCTGCTCTCATGAACAGTCTTCATGACATGGCCTACCAGAGCCCATGAAGCCTAGTCAACTTCCTGTCAAGTTCTGGCAGAAAAGCCTGAGGAACGTCCTCCCTCTAAACTGCAAGCCCCCTAAAGACAGGGACTTACTGGTTTTCACTATTCCCTATGCCCATGTGATGGATGAACAGACGGTCTCACACACCCTCAGGATCACTATGGAGGTTAAAACATGGAGCTAAGCACACACTCCCATATGGTCCAGCCATTGCCAGCCAAGAAACGAAAATGTGTCCACACAAAGAAGTGTACGGGAATATTCCTAACAGTTTTGTTTTAACGGCCAAAAAATGGGAACAACACAAGTATTTATCTGCTGGTGAATGGATAAATAAATAAATTGTGTCATAGCCATACAGTGGACTCTTCGTAAAGCTCATCAGTAAAAAGGAACACACTATACCAATGCACGCAGTGACCTGGATGAATTAAAGAACAGCATGCGAAGCGAGAGAAACCAGACTTGAGAGTGAGCACCGTATGGTTCCCTTCATATGGAATTCCAGAAGAGGCAAATCCACCGTGGTACAAAATGGGTCGGTGGTTGCCAGAGGCCAGAGAGCAGGAGAGGGGAATGCCTGCAAAGGGGCGTGAGAGAACGTTTCTGGAGTGTTGGAATACTCTGTCGTGATTAGGTGGTGGTTACGCAACTGCGTACATTTGTTGAAACTCTTTGAATTACACACTTTAAATATGTGCAGTTCAGTTTCCTATAGCTCAGTGATAGCTCAATAAAGTCGTTAGAGAATGTAGATGTTCTTGGACTTGGTTTTCAGGGTTGGAGGCAGCTGGGAAGAGTTGGAAAGTTCTATTTGAGTAACTCAGCCGATCGCACATGAGGAAGTGGGGCTCTGAGACATTCGTTACTGTTTGGGCCCTGGGGCTGCATTTCTGGGGACTGGTGCCCGAGGCCCATCAGAGCAGATAGAGAGATAACAGGGCTCCCCCAGTGGTCCCAGTGGCCCTCCGGGGCTGTGGCCTATGACTGCTGTCACTCCTGTTTAGGTGCAGGAGCTCCCCTACCACCAGAACCCCCAAAGTAGAGACAGGACGAATGGAAAGGGCCACCGGGAACCACCTCCATGGCAGCCCCCCCACCCCTCCCCCTGGAGCTGCTCCAGCAGCCTGGGCTCCCCCACCCCTTCCTGTAGCACCTGGCGGCTCTCCAAGGACGAGGTTCACTGGTGAGGGAGTAAACAGTGAGTCAGGAGTGGATATCCAAAGCCTGGAGGGGTCTGACAAATGCAGTGTGAAAAATGACTCAAAAATACATAGCAACTCCCCCACCCTCCCTGAAACACACAAACTTAGTGGAGAAAACAGAGCAAAGACTAAAGATCACAAAGCAAATGCTTAAACTATTTCAAACTAATAAGCTAAAAGGATATAAACATCAAAGGGAAAAGGAAATTTCCTGTGTGAATATCTTGGGTGAGACAAGGTTCTTGAGCAGAATCTTAAGATAAAGAGTCATATTTGGGGGTGTCTGGGTGGCTCAGTGAGTTAAGTGGGTAAAGCCTCTGCCTTCAGCTCAGGTCATGTCCTCAGGGTCCTGGGATCGAGTCCTGCATCGGGCTCTCTACTCAGCGGGGAGCCTGCTTCCCCCTCTCTCTCCACCTGCCTCTCTGCCTACTTGTGATCTCCCTGTCAAATAAATAAATAAAATCTTTGAAGAAGAAGAAGAAGAAGAAGAAGAAGAAGAAGAAGAAGCAGTATACTTGGCAGAGAGGAAGAAAGTCATCCTTGAACCATGGGTTCAAAATAATGAACCCCATGTGAAGGTGCTCTAGGGACTACCAGTCACTTCCAGAAGCCTTTATCACTCTTGTTTCTAATAAGATGAATCTCGATTATTTGGGATCCTTAAAATGCCGATTCCGGGTAGCTTTCAAACAGCTGGCAAATTCCAAGTGCCAGCTCTGGTGATGTCAGTGTCCACCTGCTGCTTCCTTGACCAGACCGCCAGCCCCTGAGGACCAGGATTGGCCTCACTCCTTCCGGCACCCAGCACCCAGCACTGCCGAGGAGCCCAGAATGCAAATAGACCCAAGCAAGAGAAGAGCATGGACTGAGTCAGGAAACTTTCAACCGCCTCTGGGCAAGTCACAACCACTGGCCCGTGGCTTTCTTACCTGGAAAAGGGAGGTTTGCTCCTGCCCACCCTGCGGGAGCTGGACAGGACCCACTTGGGACTCATCAAGTGGCCTTTAAACCAGAGACTTTGCATTCCCTTGGCAGCTCCTTGTCCCCCTAGATGCCGATGGCGTGGAGGATGGGTAACAGGCTTGGAGGGGAGGTTGGCATTGCTGCTTTCTCCCCTCAATGAATGGAGTCTCTTTTACTCTTACTGCCTTATCACATTTTTTATTTCACAGAGCTCTTGGAGATAGAGTGCTTTCGCAGAAGATACGAATTTCTGATGCTCACCTGGGGCTAATTTGGATGACATCTTCTCTCTGGCTGTGCACGTTCAAGGCTATCTTAAAATTCTGTGCTCAGTCATTAACAACATGCATAGGTAACAAAATGAAACACCACCAAAAAGAAAAGGACATGAACGTTAAGAGCAACAGTGATCAGAGCATTTCTGCAGATTGAATCGTGCAGGTATTGCTTGTACTTCACTTTGGAGCTCTAATTATTTGGCCGCAAATAGAATTCAGTAGGGTTCTATCAGCGGTGCCCCAAGATCCACAGGATAAGCACCACAACACGATCCCTGTCCCTGATCTTTGGGATTCCAGATGTTTGTTAAAAGCCAAGGGTACTGCTTTGAGTCATTTTTAAAGCCAGAGATCACTTAGGTCCTGGAGATTCCTGTTGGTTCCTTTGGCTTCTGCCTGTCCCACCAGCGCCCAGTGGTGACTTGGCCTTGCTGATTCCCAGCTGCCGTAGGACAGCAGACCTCTGGCTTTGGTCCTGGTCCCCAGTGCTGCTGTCCATCACCTCCAGGACCACGACCTCCTCCTATAAAACCCATACTCTGTGTGCAGTTGTTGAGTGTCTGCCTGGGCTTTGTATGAATAACCCACCGGGGTCCTTTGCCCCACAAGTAAAAGGAATTTGCAGAATGTGTGCAGGGAGTTGTCCTAATGTGGGCATCTGTGGCTGCCCTTTTACTGTGCCAGTCTGCTCTGGGGCTCCATGGTCTCCTCCAGCTTTCAGGATCTTTTGGGTCAAGATTCTGCATATTAAAGACATGAAGAGATTGGGAAACTGGCCTCATTCCACACCTTGGTCTATTATGATCACATCACCTTTCTCATGGAGGTCACTTGGGGATACAAATAACCCTTTTTTTCCAAAAAAAAAAAAAAACTCTTTGGCTGTCTCCAGGCTCCTGAGCAGAGGATTTATGCTCACCTACGCTAAGGACCACATCTGTCCATGGGGTGTACGGGCATTTCATCAGGAGGCCTGCTTACAAATTAAGGAGCCCTGCTTCTACAGAGCCTTTCAGAGAGCCAGAACTGTACATAATAAGGACTTTGTGTTTCTCAATATTTTTTTAGATTGAGAGGAAACTTTCCCATTTTCCTTGCCTTTGGCTTCAGTTATTTGAAATGGCAGAAGTTATTAAAATTCCATCATGGAAATATGCTTAATAAACAGGAAAGGAGTTTTAAAGACCTACCACTGAGCAGGAAAATTAACCCCCAGGTTGCCACCCTCTAGGTGTAGACAGTGTCTATGGCTGGCATTTGGCAGGGGTCTCTATGCGATGGACCTTCCTTATCACTATCAGCGAGGGGCTGCTGTGAGCTTTTGTTATGTGGAACATCTATTTTTCTGATATCACACTTAAAATAAAAAACAGAAACATACAAGCTGATCTTGTTTATACACTACCTGTGTGACCACAGATTCACTTTTAGAAGGCAACATTTATTCATTCTTCAAATATTTTTGAGTGTTCTGTTTTATGGGGTCATAAAAAATGAGGGCAAACAGATTGAGGACTCAAATCTGAAAATCCGTTGAAGAAAAGAAAAAGTACACACATAAATCCAAGGTGGAATGGGGAAACATTCAGAGGGACCTAAAGGTTACAGAAATTTCAAAAGAAAACATACTACTGGCCCAAAAGGAAGAAGTAGGAGAGACCTTTTGGCCTTGAAGGATGGGTGGTTATGGTGGGTTAGAGATGGTCACAAATTCTTAGACATTCTCCCATTGAGAAATGACATCTTTGTCCCTCTTAGCCCTGAAAACTGATGGGTCCTATGACTATTTTGATCCATGGAAGATGGTGGCACAGATTCACGTCACTTTCTAGGCCAAGACATTGAGATACTGGCAGTTCTGTCTTCTTTTCATTTGGAACAATTGATCTTGGAATAGTGTCTCTGGCACTCTGGGTCTCCCTTTAGGAACCATCCTGAGATCCTCACGCTGGAGAGATCAGCACGGAAGCCACATGGAAGCCCTTCAAGTGACAATCTCAGCTGAATCTACCCCACTAAGCAGATAAGCCCACTAAGGCACCAGACATGGGAGCAGAGCTTTACAGGACTGTCCAGGGAAACCCATCTGCCAACTGAGCACTGTTGAGTGAGCTCCATCAACACCGTGTGGAACAGAAGAACCACCCAGCTGAGCCCTGCAGGGACAGGTGACCAGTGCAGTAGGCCTCATGGCATCCCAGAGAATGGGAATGTTGTGGGTGGAGCCATGAAGATCTGAAGGTGAAAAGAATATACTCAAGAATTTGAGTTTTGGGGAACTCAGAAAACTTACAGGATGTATAAGGGATGAAAATAACTATTAGCCATATTTTAAGGCTAAATAGAGAGACTGAAGGACATGTGTTGTATTATATATTCTATAGTCAATGGGATGCCACTAAGATTCTCTTTTTTAAAAAATGTGTGATTATGAAAATGTATATATACATATACACACAGAAAATAGTATCCTGATCCTCTGTAGACATCACCAGTGGGGTTCAAGCCATGTCTAAGTGGTTTCCTAGCAAAAGTATTATCAACGTTTGCCAGTCTTTTTTCCTGAAATACTTAGGCAAATCCCATACATCAGATCACTTTACCCATAAATATTCCAGTAGGCAGTTATAACACATAAGTGCTTTCAAAAATAACTGTAAAACCATTTTCATGCCTAAAAAAGTAACAAGAGTAAAAAGACACCCATTCCATTATCAAGTCTCTTGTATCAAATTTCCCCTATTGTGTCCTGGTTTGTTTGGACTCAGAGTCAAGTTGGGTCCTACACTGTATTTGGTTGATTTGTCTCTGAGGTCTCTTGTAATAAACATGCCCTCTTTCCCATGTTCTGCAGAATTCTGTAGAATTCCCCACCCTGTGATATCATTCAACATGCTCTAGTAGAACCTTGTTTCTTGTGAACTAGGAGAAAGAGAGGGAGGAAGTTGGTTAGTGTTGCATTTTGAGATGGAGGTTGTCACAGCAGGGCTCTGATAACATACAACAATGAGGTGTAGGGGAGATGGGGACCCAGCCCTAACAATGTCTCCTCAGCCCCTGGCCCAGGCTGCAGGGTGAGCAGAGGACCCACAGAGACCCTGAGCAGAGAGGTCACAGGGAAGTTCTGGCAAAGATAACATTTCTAAACATTTCTTGGGTGCCTACTGAATACCAGGCTCTCTACATGTGACTTCTGGTATCAGCATGCTAGATGGTATTTCTCAAATTCCGCAGAACCACAGAGGACATGCGATTTATGGGCATAGTTAGTACACAACAGGGAAAGAACTGAAACCCAAAGCTTGTGTTCTTCGCTGCTGTGCCAAATAGCAGAAATTAAGCCCCTGGGACTGGTCTGGTAAATGGGGGCAGAAAGTGTAGGGGCAGGGAGGCCAGGCACAGACTGAGGGGAGCAGGCAAGTTTTGTGGAGACTCCCGGGGCTTGAGAGTCTCAGATGGTACTCGAGAGCACTGTGGCCATCAGCACTCTCGAAGAGCCGCTTCTTACAACACATGCAGACCCCTGGGACCACCCGAGATGGACTGGATTAGAATTCCCTAGAGTCTGACCATGCAGTAACTGGCACCCCAGGATTTTTTGACCTAGTTTGAAAAACACTGAAATAAAGAATGCGATCAGCTTGAGCAGAGGGAGAAAGGAGAGGCATGCACTTGAGCGGGAGGAGAAATTTAAGTACACAGGAAGAAAAGGACTTTTCCCAGTGCCTCATACCTAATTAGTATTCATATATACTGTCAAATAAGCAAGTGAAAAGGAACTTTGGTATCACGAACTGACAGAGTCTCCAGCGGAAGCACCCGAGTTCATCAGTCCCAGAGGAAAGGAGAGTTGGCCACCAAACACGGTGTATGAAAGGGGCTTTTGACCTCATGGGGAACACGGAGACTTCCATCACACATGGGAAGCTGCAGCAACCGCCACGGGGGCCCAATCCTGCCCAGCCGCCACCCCCCATGGCAGCTGGATTATCCCATGATTGTGTGAGAGAGACACAGAAATCCCACCGAGCAGAACCCAAGTACTCCTGGACAAGGCAGGAATGAATGTGAACAAAGGGCTCGGTGGGATGCATAGTGGCGAGAGCTGTGGGCTGTTTTATCAGTGGTGGTAAGATGTTACTAGCAGTGAGCGGAAGGCAGACAAGACGAGTGGGACAAAGACACATCCCTCTGCAATATGGTTGAGGCAAATGATGCCCGGTGAGCATTTTGAGAAATACACATTGAGACAGAATTGAACTGGATTCAATTGACACAGTCACAAATCCGATGCTTTATTTATTTTTTTGACAGACAGAGATCACAAGTAGGCACAGAGAGAGGAAGGGAAGCAGGCTCTCCGCTGAGCAGAGAGCCTGATGCGGGGCTCAATCCCAGGATCCTGGGATCATGACCTGAGCTGAAGGCAGAGGCTTTAACCCACTGAGCCACCCAGGTGCCCCACAAATCTGATGCTTTTAATGGCTCTTTCTAGTAATTAATATCTTCCTGTTGGTAACCATAAGTCTTTATTTTGAGGTTTTTTTTTCTTTTTAAGGAAATGAAAATGAAACATCAATGAATTTTTTTTTTTTTTAAACGGGAGAGCATGAGTTGGGAGGCGTGGAGAGGAGAGGGAAGGAGAGAATCCTCAAGTGGACTCCTCACTGAGCATGTAGCCCGATGAGGGGCTGGATCCAGAGACTATGACCCCACCGGAAATGGAGAGTCAGGCACCTAGCCTACTAAGCCACCGGGCACCCCTAAAGTTTTCTTTAAAGGATGACTGCATCAGACCATCAAGGTATATTGCCTCTGGGGTGAGAGTGATGGAGATGGGCCCTGGAGGGTTGTTAAAGTTATTTCCTGATCACGATGTCATGTATCTGCACACTTTCCTGGATTATGTTATATTTCAATAGACATTTTACCCAAAGAGGCTGTCTCCCTGATTGGCAGCGATGGAGACTCAGTCATAATTTGGGCTGTATAATGTCCCACCTATCTGGGAATCATAAAATTTTCTGGTAACCACTTTCTTTTTTTCAAGTTTTGCAAGTAAACATGATCTTGTGTATCTGCTCAGTTAGAAAGTGTCAGCTGAGCTTCCGTCTACCATTCTGGCAATGTTTTCTCACCACCGTCCTCCCTGTGAAAGATGCCGCTTGGTCCCCAGTGCCCCAGGGTGTTGGCTGGATCGGTCTGGAGGTGGCACCTGAATGAGCTCCCTGGGGAAAGGAATCTGAACCTCATCTCAGGAAATGTTCTTCCTGCCTATGGCAATTACTTTAAAATATTTTCTGTAGGATACTTGATTGATCTTACGAATGTGACATCAGTGCTTATTTGTTTTTAAATTCAAGTTCTTTTTTTTAAAAAAAATACGAGCTCATAAAATATTAGGATTCAATATTCACTTTGTCTTCAAAAGCTACAACTGTATGAGCTGATTAAAGCAGACCTTTTTTTCCCCTTGGAATCTTTGGATTAAGAGAAAAAAAAAATATCAATGCTCTGCATTTTCAGCTGAAAATGGGAAGGGATAGGTGAGGGGAGAAAATGTAGGTCTCCATCCAAAAGACAGAAAAAGGACACTGTCCAGGGAGGTGGCTACTGTCCTTACTATGGTTTCATGAACTCAGTTCTCACCAGACCCTAATTACAAGAGAAGCTAAATGTTATATTCGAAGCATATCCTGCCGGAGATTTGGAGCGTGGACAGGATGATGACCACAAGATGAGACATTACAATTAACATCTTTAATGTATGTCCTAAATCAATCCAAACAGGACAGTGGCTTTATATTTGCTTTGGTTTTCTTCCTGCTAACAAATGTCTCATCCTTGAACTAAAGGAAAGCCACCACGTTTTGTTAGTATAGGTTTTCTCCTTCTCTCTGACTCCTCAGGTCCCCCAGGGGTTAGTGAATATTTCCCTATTACCGTTAGGTGTGTGACCCTCCCTTTCAGGCTCTCTCTGGCTCAGGTCTTTGTGATTCTGTGACACAGTTCACACTTTCTTTCCCGGGGCTGCCGTCTGCCTCCTGGAGCTCAGGATGATGGTGCTCCTTTCTCCCTGCCTGCTCGGGACAGCCAGATGTATGGCATGGAGAGTGAACCCTACGGCAGGATGGTCATCACGGACTATGGGAAGATATAAAAAGTGATAAACCAGCTTCAGAAAAGCAATCTAGCAAGTCCAAAGCAGATTTTAAGTGGGAAGGGTCCATAAAGGGAATGTAGCCACATGGCCATTTTTGTAAATGCAGGTGACCAGCTCAAGGTCAGCTGGGACAACTGCCTGTTAGTGTCTCTGTGTTTGGTTTGGGGTGGGGGGGCACTTCTATGGTGTCCCTGGGCCTCCCTTTAATGTCTTCTAAGTGTGCACAGATTATGGGGCCCACAGAAGGACCCATTTGTCCTGCGAACGCCCAGGAGTTCACCAGGTTCCTGGTTTCTGAAAGGCTTTTCTATTAGAGTAGTTTGGGCGGCGACGTCTTCCTGAACTGCAGCTCTGAACCCAGACTGTGGAGTCTTTCAAAGTCTCACAAAACACAGCACAGCCAAAAGCATCTTTAAGCGCCACTCCCGGAATGAAGGAAATTCCAAAGGCCACTTTAGAAGCCAAGGCCAAGCAGGGCCCGAAGCCCGGGAGGGAGCGAGATGGGGTGGAAGGGAAGCACCAGCGCAGAGGCGAAAGCGGGAGAGCGGGCCATCCAATAGGCAGCCGCCGAGGGGGACGAGGGAGAGAAACCTGAGCTGGGACCTGGTGGTCCGTCTCCCCATCCTTTCCCCTGATCCCGGCCGCCCTCAGTGGCCCCGGCATGGCGCGCGTCCGTGGCCTTGGAGCCGAGCGGTGGCGCCCCCGTGGAGGGACAGCCAGCGTGACCCGGGTGCGGGCGGTGCGGGACTCGGTGGGGTTCCGAGCGGCAGCTTGGCCCGCGGCCGGTTGGCTCAGCGCCCGGCCAGCAGGTCCCGCCCCAGCTGGAATGTAGGGAGCGCCCTCTTGCCTGCACCCCTGTCCCACCTAGCTCAGTCCTCTCGTGCAGCGGCTCGAAGTGCGCGCGTCTCCCCTCCAGCCCTCCCGTTGCAGCCATGGCCGCCGCATCCCCGCGGCCCACCGTCCTAGCTCTGATGGCACTGGCACTGCTCCTGCTGCTCTGCCTGGGCCCAGGTAAGTGGGGCGACGACAGGGCGCTGGCGAGGGTGATCGGTGATGGCGTGAGGGCGGAGAGACCCAACCTGAGCCCGGGCAAATACCAAAAGGGTGGCAGGAGTCTTGGGTTTTGCACTTGTACAAGTGGGAGTGGCACGCTTGGGCCAGCAGACGGAGTACCAGGGTCAAGCGCAATGGCTTGGACACCTTGGGAAAGAATGAGGGCCAAGGTCCAGAGGAGGGGCAGGAAGTGTTTGGGACCTAATGTAAGGGGCTTAACGGGGAGCCTCTAGGATGGAGGGCCGTCCCAAAGCAGCATTAGGAGATACCCTTCCAGGCAGTTCCTTACCAGGCACTTCCCAATAAGTCCATTTCAAGGTGTGTCAGACTGTGCACAGGCCTCACATCCCAGATGGGAAATGCTCTTAAAGGATAAATGCTTAACCTTCTGTGCTTCACGGAGCCTTCCATGAATCGGTTGAAAATTCCAGGTTCATTCCGCATAAAATGAGCATATTCATGCACATCTTCCAAATGGAGTAGTTTGGTGGGGGTGCAGGCATCTGAACCCTGGGAGTCCTGACCATGCTACCGTCCACTTGTAGCCTCCTTTACGGTTCACTAGTGGCCTCATGCCTGCATAAGCGCCTTTGAGCCTCACAACTCTGGGAGGCATATGGTGACCCCCAGGTCTCCTGCTAGGGGTCCATGGACCAGAAGGCATGAAAGGCTTGCCCGTGAGACGGCTGCTCTTCACCCTACAGAGTAGCTGGCTAACGACAATGAAAGACACTCGATTGCTTTACTTCTGTACTTTGATTATTCAAAACAGGTATGGAAAAGCAAACTCCAGGTGGAAGGGAGGGAGTTAATCTGCCCTAGGAGCCCTGAGGCCAAAACTCCAGGTCTCCAGAGCAGTGGGGGACCTGTTCAAGTGGGGAGACTTGCTCTCCTTCTAAGTTACAAACACAGGGGAGGCTAGTCAATTACATGATTGATCTGCCTCTCCTACTTTGTCCCTCCCATTTTCAGAAACACATCTGAATAAAAGCAGGGAGCACCTGCTGTAAACCATTGCCTTTCAGATTTGTATTTTATTTTATTTGTACCAAGAATGCAGCGAAGGAATTGATTAAAATATTATCGTCGTTGAAGCTGGAGTGTGAAAGTTCTTAGGACATAAAATGAAAATCTTGATGTATCAAGTCCCACAGGTGGCTCCTTACAACACCCAAATATATTTAATGGAGAAAATGATCATCGCTCCTTCTTGAGTGATTTATTAATAGTTAGCACATTCAAAGGGGGCATCCTGAAATTCTGTATTTGCTGAGAGATATAATGTCAGGCTTAATAAATCCAGGAGTGTCTATAATCAGCCTAGAAGTAGTGACTGATGATATCAGCGTAAAAAACAAATCCGTACTGTAGGGAAAAAGTCACAGCTATTCATTTTTTCATTTTTTTTCTTCAAACAAATTTAGTTTGGTGTCTGATCACAAGTATTAATATTTACTTATACTTCAGTGTGTAGCAATTGGCACAGTGGCAATATCAAAAATTCCTAATTTTTCTGTGCCTTTCTGTTGAGTTGGTGAGGCTTTCATTTCTAGAACAGTGGTGACACATTTGCTGCTAGAAATTGCAACGAGATCACAAATGCATAACTCCGATGTCTGTTTCAACATTAGGCCACATTTCATTCATTTTCCAGTGCTTTTACAGAAGGCAAACAGGTGGAAGGATGACACTTAATTCTGTGTGTGCTGCGCTGCTATTAGAGATGGACCAGGGTTAAGATATTAACGAATGCTAATATTTGTGCCAAGGAACGTATCTGTCTGCTTTGGCAAATGTGTTCATAAATTTCTTTATTGACTCTTAACATTTGATGGGAAGTACAGTCTTTAAGTACAGTCGTACTCCACTCTAATTAAATAATCCCCTCTATAGGAGCCCCATCAAATGCCTATTTCTACTTATTTACTCATGATGGGGAACCTCTTGGGGTGACTCATCCCATCTTTGGAGTGGTTGTCCAGGTATTGGAAACCTTAGTTTTTGCCCTAATCTATGGGCCAGGGGTGTTTCTGGAAACTATTTGCTGACTCATCTTTTCCAATTGTATCAGTTAATGTAGTTTAAAATGTTTGTATTATAAATATCTGTAATCAAATCATTTGAAGGCTTGGTAAATTTTTGGCAACGTTTATACATTTTTAGTGAAAGTTACTAGTAATGCTTTACTGAGAAGTGTGATGTAGTTTTATTTTTAATCTCTGTGCCCAGTTTTGGAGTTGAGAGTGTTATTGGTAATAAATGTATGCTGTTACTCTCCCCGCAAAAAATTCCTGGTTCCTAGAGATTTTTCCCAACCATGCTTCGTGGCTGGCATACCTACACTGAAGGGGGTTGGGTAGCGCTCAAATTCAGATGCCTACAGAGAGCCAGTAGGTGAAGTGGTGCTTTACGGACCCCGTCTTGTGCTGAGGAACTTGGGCCCAGAGCCATTCAAATTCAAACTTTGTAAACACTGGTGCGCTCATCAAACACAGGTAAAGCTCAGCTGTGGGCAGCCAATTTGTGACCTATGGCCACAAGCGTGCTTCCCCCCCCACCCCCGTTACATAGTAAATTCTTTAAGCAGAATTCTTTTAAGAATTCTTAAATCCCTTAAGAATTAAGTAAATTCTTTAAGCAACGGTTCTTAATCTTATCTTGGTCCCAGACACTTTTGGTGAAAGTCTGGCCAGAACTATGGCTCCCGTTCCCAGAAAACTGTACCTCTTTGCAGATGCGAGCACAGGTTTTAGGGTCTGTCCAAGGGTGGGAGGTTAAGGACCTGCCTGAAAAGGTGGACACCACCCCTTCCCTCTTGGGGCCAGACCAGCTCCTTACACCTGAACACGCTCTGCCCCTGACTTCTGAGGCTTTTCTCCCTTCACGGGACAAGCCTTGTACCTTCACACAGAACTTAGATTAGAGGTGTCTGCAGCTCCTCACATCTACTCACCAGCAAGAGAAGTGTATCCACGTTATTTCCTATTCAGATGTTTAGGCTGCTTAGGAATACTATCATAACCAAGTCAAAATCAGAGCAAATGGTACCAATATTGCCTCGTTGGAAGACAAGCCAGACGAGTTACAAAACTGAGCTGGATTTACGAAGAGCTAAGGTGCGTTCCTGGGTTTGTGGCAGCGTTACTTCTCAGGGCCTGCCCATCTTTGTCTCCCGTGGCGAACTTCTCTGTACCCGCTCCCTCTCCTCCAGCAATCCCAGCCATCGGATTCAGAGTCCGTCTCGCATCCAGCGGGGTACTACTCCTTCACAGTTAACCGAGATCGGTGATTACATCTGCAAATGTCCTCTTGCCAAACAAGTTCACATTCAGAGGTTCTGGATGGATATGAATTTGGGGGGGGGCACTATTCCATTCGCTATACCACAAAAAGGGAAAGTCTGAAGTTTTCTTACACATGCCAGGTGCCCGGGCCATATAATATAAGACATAAGGTGCTCAAAGAACAATGTCATTTCTCCTGGGAATAGCTCAAATCATCATGCCCCTGGTCAGCCACGGTCATTGTCATTGGTCTGAGCCAGGAGCAGCCTGAATTGCTCTTCCTGTATGATGGGGAATGAAACAAACAGCAAAACTGTGAAACTGCCAAGTTACTGGATGGAAACCAGGGCACACAGGGACTTTTTCCAACTCTGATTCTTGCACTTGAGAAATTAAAGGGTACAGTGCGACTCTGACATGAATTCTATGTCCATTCCATTAGGTGGCGTAAGTGGGAATAAACTCAAGCTGCTGCTTCAAAAGCGGGAAGGTAAGGACACCTGGCATGAAGGGCGGCATTCTCAGCGGGTCGCGACGAAAGGCAATGCTGCATGTGCTCACTGGGGTCCTGTGCTTGGAACACCAAAGTGTTTACTTCTTGAAAGGCTGGCAGATCTGAAGGGCTTACTCTGTGTGTATGTGAGGCATTTTATTAGGTAAATAATACTGCCAGTCAAAGTTTGCATATGCTTTTGTGAAAGCCGTCAGTGCAGACCCCAAAGTAAAAGAAACAGTGTTACTGTGTTCATTGCATGTTGTGTATTTTGGAAACATGAAACACTTTGGAGCACATATCTAAAGTTAGAGCATATCCTTTAGAGCACATAAGACTTTGGTTAGTGAAGTAGACTTGGAAGAGTACTATCCTGGTACTCTATCCAGTTAGCCCTTGGGGGCAAGGCGGAACAGAAACAACTGTTTTGTGACTAACACCTGTTGTGAGAAAATACTCCTCTGATGAACGTGGTAGCCAGTGGCAAAACACTGTAGAAATGGAACAGGCTGGGAGCCACGCATATTCTGGGCCCACCATGATCTGGTAGATCAGTTGGACCAATCGTGTGGTCTTATGAAGGATGTCTTCCCTTGAAACTGTCATCTTTGCCATAAAATGAAGAAGTTTTCTATCTTTTGGAAGTTAGGCGTGTGGCAACATTTCTAATGTGAACCTTTGATCCTTTATTCTTCCCTCCCCGGACCTCATCCACCTGGAAGGGGGTTCTGACAGGTTCAAGTCTGCTCCCTGACCATGTGGGGCTCCTTAGTGCTATTCACATGCTTCCCAGTCAGCCCCCCAGAACCTCCAGGGGCTGAGTACTTGTGGCCCCTCGCAGGGGTGGGGCGCTCCCGAGGAAGCTCCCAGAATCTTTCTCAGCATTTCCAGCCGCCCACCAGGCTCTGGCCTGTCCCTGATGTCTGTGCTGGGCAGCCTGCTCCTCCCAGGCACCTGGGGTGATGGACGTTCTCGAACGGCCAGCCTGTAAGAGGTGGGAGAGAGCAGATCACCAAGATAATCACAAGTCCTGGTGTACACCCTCAGCCCTTATTCAAGTCAAGCCTAGAAATACAGATTGAGCACCTACTATGTACAGGCCCCGAGAGAGGGACACAGATGAACAGGAAGTGAAGGAACACATCCGTGGATCCTTATCCATATGACTCAAGGAACACACTGGGCACTTCACTCCCATCATCCTATGCGGCCTTCACAACAACACCAAGATGGGGACTGCCAGTCCAGCTGTATAGATGAGGGCGCCAAGAGCAGGGGCAGACGTGGGGACACAGCTGATTCCCCTGAGCCCAGCCCACACAATTGGTGCCTTTTAAACAGCTGAGACCACAGTGGGAAGACGTTGGGAGAAGCCAGATGTTAAAGCAAGGGCCAGTACCTGTCAAGACTCGGTTGAATCCTTGGTGAGCTGTGAGGTCTGCAGAGCGTGTCCCAAGGTGGCCCGGTCTCTCCAGGGTGAGAGCTTGCTGTGCTGCCGGGCCGCACTTGGGCTCATTGTTTCATTTTCCCCCGAGATCTCCTAAGCAAGCACGGTGCTCACCGGTTTGCCTGTGCAAGGAACATACACTTGTATGGTCTTAAGCATCCAGCTGTTTCCTAAACGCTTAAGGGGTACGCCATCAGCCCCTGCCTGAGGCCTGGGGTCTAGGCCTGGTGAGTCACTGCAGAGGACAAGACATCTTGTCTCTCCCCCGTGCCCTAGAAGTTGGGGGCTAGTTTGTGCCCCTGGGTATGGCTGCATCCAAATGGAGAGCTTACGACCCGGGGACATGGAGAATGATGACAGGCGGCTGTATTTTATCACTTATGGTGTAAGAGTGAAAGTCAAAGCCATCTTAGGCAGGATGGGCTGGGGGTACGGAATATGTATACTAGTGATTTGCCCCAATCAGAAAAGAACTCATTCTTTGTACTTTGGGGGGTGGGGAATTGATCTTTTCAGCACCTGCTCCGGCTAAGACTAAAGTGGCAATGGATGAGAGCAAGGCCAAGGAATTCTTGAACAGCCCGAGGCGCCAGAAGCGGCAGCTGTGGGACCGGACCCGGCCGGAGGTCCAGCAGTGGTACCAGCAGTTCCTCTACAGGGGCTTCGATGAAGCGGTGGGTACTTCCGCCTGCTGGAGGCCTGGCTCCCCTCAGGGCAGCGTGCTGGGGGCAGAGGCATGGCTCCGGGAAACAGGGCACAGAAAATTAGCCTTCAGAATTCACTTCAAAAAGGATGAGTCCCCATGATAGGCCAATTGCCACCCAGGCGTTGGGTAACATTTCCGTCGGGATACAGGGATATTAGCTGGAATTGTTCATCAGCCAACATGCAAATGGGAATCTCTCCCACCATGAGTGGGAAGTGGCATTCCAGAGAAGTCATCGTCCAAAACGGCTGGGGCTTAAATTCATCCCAGAATCCCATGTAACTTTGCTGCACCATTCTGCCTGGGAGTCTTTAAAATAACTCACAACCAGGGCACCTGAGTGGCTCAGTCAATGAAGTGGCTGCCTTTGGCTTACGGTCATGATCCCAGGGTCCTGGGATCAAGCCCCACATCAGGCTCCCTGCTCAGCAGCGAGTCTGCTTCTCCCTTTGCCTGCCACTCCCCCTGCTTGTGCTCTCTCTGTCAAATAAATAAATAAATCTTTCAAAAAAATATTCACAGAAGAGACTGGAAGGAGCTATATCAGAATGTCAGTTACAGTTGTCTTTGGCAGTGGAGTTATGACCCCCTTTTCCTCTGTGCCACCCCCACGTATCGATCTGTAAAGTATGAGTCTGTGCTATTTCTGTACCCGCAAAACATTTCTTTAATTTGTTGAAAACCTTGATGTTTCAAGGTTTGAGGTTTGCCAAAATTTCAAACACGATTATAAAATGCAAGAAACCAAGGGGGAAGATGATTTCACTGTGGGAAAAGCTGCGGCATTGTGAGGAAAGCAAACATTCTGGCTTTCATGGCAGAGGTGGTAGTACGGGGAAGAACTGAGCAGAAGCCAAAGCCCCTGGGGCTCAGCAAACAGAGGAGGGGCAGGGCGGTGCTCACTAGCATGGCACAGGCTGACCTACTCCTCACCCAAAGTGGCTGGCGACAGAGAACACCATCACGGGCGAGGCCAGGCCTTCCAGCTTCAGATGCCTGCGACCCAACCACCGGAAAATTCCATCCGGACAGCGTGGAAGGGTGCCTGTGAATTCACACTTTATAGCAACCTTAGATTTTGGACGCAGGGGTGCACTGGCTACATTTCGAGAAAAATTGGACCCAAACTTTTAGGTACCCTGCAACCTCCGTAGGTCATCCTTCTCTTGTCCCCACCTTTGTGGTTTCACACCAAACCTCTCGCCAAGTCGTGAGCATCAACCCATGCGAGCAGCCATCTGCATTCGTCTTGCACTTTCACTACCGACAGAGAATTAGTCTTCCCTTTAGGAGAGGCATCGATAGCAAAGCTTCCCCAGCTGGAAACCTGCCAGTCCTTCTGTGCTTCTCACTCTCTTCAGTTCTTCCCCTTCCCTTCTATTCCTGCTAACTGCAACCTTCTCTTTTCGTGTGTCTCTCAGCTGCTGTAGGCTTCGTGAAGGCAAGGGAATCTGTCTTGCTTGCTCTGGGTGGTCATTCAGTGCCCAGCACAGTGCTGACATGCTGGGTCCATGTAATCAACAATTATGGAATGAGTAAGTGCAGCCGTGCAGGTTCTAACCACTGCACGGACGCATGGCTCTACCACGCCAGGGTGGTGGCTGATTTAATTTATCAAGCATCTACTCCATGCACTGGAGTGGGCCAAGCCCAGGACAGGACAGGGAGAGAAGGCAAGGCAATGTCTCTAAGATGTGTGCAGCACCTGGAGGTCAGGCCAAGCTATCACTATCCTTGGGAGTTGTCCATTTTATGTCCCAAAAAAGAGAAAAATGTTTGTTGAGGATATTTAGAACTCACAGGGTAGAAGTTTTCAAGGGCTTGGGTGTGCACTCCTTTGGAGACAGTGGTTTAAAAAAAAATTTTTTTTTATTAGCATATAATGTATTATTAGCCCCACGGGTACAGGTCTGTGAATCATCAGGCTTACACACTCATTGCACTCACCACAGCACATACTGTCCCCAATGCCCATAACCCAACCACCCTCTCCCTACCTCCCTACCCACAGCAACCCTCAGCTTGTTTTGTGAGAGTCTTATGGTTTGTCTCCCTCCCAATCATGGCTTTTATCCATACTCTTTAGCTGGCTTTGTTGGCCTTTGAGCTCAGAATACCATCATGACCAGTGATTCTTGATTAGAGCTGTTAATCACCAAAGAAAAGCCATCACAGAAAAGCCAGACATAAGATGTGTTCTAGGGGGAGTATGTGTACTAAAATCCATTCTCTCTCTTTCCTCTTTTTCCCCAGAAATTTGAAGATGATGTCACTTATTGGCTTAACAGAGGTCGGAATGGGCACGACTATTATGATTACTACCAACGTCACTATGACGAGGATGCAGCGATTGGTCCCCAGAGCCTAGACAGCTTCAGGCACGGAGCCGACGTCAACTACGATGACTATTGACCATCGCTCCACACTCCGTGCACCAGCGCCACAGTTGACCCCTTCACTGCCTCGCGCCATGTGGCTTCTGCTGGGCTTGACTTCAGCAGATCTTTTGTACCCCCTTTCTGCGACCAGGAAGGAAGAGATAAAGCAAACACTATCAGTGCCTTTTGATAGTTCACGCAAGAACCTAACAATGCATTCCATTAAAAAATAGAAATAAAAGCATTTTGTTAAAGACAAAAGTCTCAGAATTTACTTGGATGGAAAGTAAGTTGGCCCCAGTTTTCATTCCCTGGATTTTCTCAAAGTTGAAGCCTCCTTTGAGAGGCAGCTCTCTGTCGTGCTTACCCTGCCAGGAATCCTCCCCACCACCAGGGAAAGACCAAGGGATTGAGCGGGGGTCTTTGGCTTGTGAAAATTTTGCCCACACGAAATGCAAGATAGGAAACCAGCAAGGTAATCTGGCCAAAAATTATGTAAGGTTACAGAACACGTTTTGGAGTATTCTAATCACTGCATAGGTATTTGACACCTTCTGGGCCCCAGGCCCTGAGCTAGAGCGGAGCCTGTTCAATATGATCATGCAGGGAAAGAAAGGTAATAGGAAAAAAGCTAAAGTTTGGGTGAATTCAAGGCCTCACGTCCCTTAAAAAAAGTAAAGCTTCGCCAATGAATTCAAGGAATATTTAAGAATATACTTCATGTGGGAATGCAAGTTGGTGCAGCTACTTTGGAAAACAGTACAGATGTTCCTCAAAATGTTAAAAATAGAGCTGCCCTAAGACCCAGCAATTGCACTACTGGGAATTTACCCCAAAGATATAGATGTAGTGAAAAGAAGGGACATCTGTACCCCAATGTTCATAGAAGCAATGGCCACAATAGGCAGACTGTAAAAGGAGCTGAGATGCCCTTCAACAGATGAATGGATAAAGAAGATGTGGTCCTTATATACAAAGGGATCTTACTCAGCCATCTGAAAGGATAAATACCCACCATTTGCATCGACATGGTTGGAACTGGAGATTATGCTGAGTGAAAGAAGTCAAGCAAAGAAATACAATCATCATATGGTTTCTCTTATTTGTGGAACATAAGGAATAGCATGGAGGACATTTGGAGAAGGCAGGGAAAAATGAAGGGGGAGAAATCGGGATTGGGAGATGAACCATGAGACACTATGGACTCCAGGGAAACAAACGGAGGGTTTTAGAAGGGAGAGGGTAGGGGAAATGGGTGAGCCTGGTGATGGGTACTAGGAGGGCACAGATTGCATGGAGCACCGGGTGTCATACCCAAACAAGAACACTACGTCAAAAACTACTGATGTACTATATGGTGACTAACATAACATAATAAAAAAAGAATATACTTCATGTAGTATTTAAACAACCCAGGTGGATGAAATAGAAAAGTGGTGTGGGGGGTGGGGAGAGGGAGGGAGGGAGGGAGGGGTTGGGGGAAGGGAGGCGAAGTGGGCTCCTAAGTCATTACTGATGGAGGGAGTCTGGTCTCAGCCTGTGTGAAGCCCACAGAGCTTGTGGGGAAGGCGGGGGGCACTCAAAATGATTCTTACACTTTTGTGGGTCGCAAACCCCTCTGAAAGTCTAATGGAAGCTTTTTCTTCCTTCTCAAAAAGATGATAATTTTGTATATAGTCCCTGAAACACATCTCCATTCACAAATCATGAGTAATTAAAAAAAAAAAATGCCAGCTTAGTAAGAACTACTGACTTTGGGAGAGTGGTGTTTATGGACACTCATACCATTTGCATTTGAGAGTAATTCTGTTACTTCCTTTGGAATCTTTGCAATTTTTGAAAATTCTCATAAAATATTCATACCGTAAAATCTACCATTTTTGCCATTTTTAGGTGTATAGTTCAGTGGCATTGACTACTTTCATGTTATTTTGCAATAATCACCATCACTCACCTCTCCAGACCTTTCTCACCTTCCTTAACTGAAATTCTGTCCCCATGAAACGTGACCTCCCCATCTCCCTCCCCCAGATCCTGATGGTCCCCTTTCTTCTTTCAGTCTCTATGAACAGGATTACTCTGGTACCTCATTTAAGTGGAATCATAGTGTTTTTTCGTGTCTGGCTTGTTTCACTTAGCATACTGTCAAGATTCACCCATGTCATAGCCTGTGTCTGGATCTCCCTCCTACTTAAGGATGAATGGTTTTCCAATGTATGTTTCTACCCCCATTTTATTCATCCATTCATCTGTCAAGGGACACTTAGGGTGCTTCCCCCTTTTTTCTATTGTGTGTAACACTACGGTCATGCGTGTGCACATAGCCTTTCATGTCCCTGCTTTCAATTCTTTGGGTATATGGCCAGAAGTGGAAATATTGGATCATATGGTGATTGTTTAATTTTTTGAGGAACTGCCATACATGTTTTTCACAGCGGCTGTCCTATTTTACATTCTCACCCTTTAAATGTGTTTCTTTTTCTTGTCTATTCTAAGGCTGGCTTAAACCCCAGCATAATCAAAGAGGTGGGAGGGAGGGGTGACAGAGAGGACATCATAGCTTCTTTCCCAATCTTGCCATATATGTTTGCTGGATGATTTTTATAGACATCTTTTATCAAATTAGGGAAATTTATCAAGTTAAGAAATGGATTTTTCTATTCATCGTGCTGGCTTTAAAAATATGCTAAGATAATTTTTGAGTGTCATGTCTGGATGTCAAATTCTATTTTCCTTACTGTTGAGATGATACAACTTTTCCTTGTTAATCTGTTAATTAACATGAGTTCTATTAATAAAATTCTAATGTTAATGAATTGAATCCCTGGAATGAAACCTAACCTGATCGTGATTTCTTCTTATTTATTGTTGAATCTGGTTGGATGTGTGTTCTCAATTCTTGTATACATGTTCCTGAGAAAGTTGACTTTAGTGTTTTTTTTCTGGTTGTTTTGTCAGTTTTGATATCAAGGTTATTTTGCCTTCTTAAAATGAGCTGTTTTTTTTTCCATTCTTTGTAGGAATGGAATGATCTGCTTCCTGAATGTTTCCTAGCATTCAGATAAGGCCATTTGAATGCGGTGTTTTCTTTGTGGTAAACTTGTTTCCTATCGGCTGCATTTCTTTTACAGATAAAGGATTGCTCTGACTTTGTGTTTCTCCTTAGAGCTGTTTTGCTAAATTCAATCTTTCTAGGTAGTCATCCATGATATCAAAGTCTTAAAGTATTAAGAGTTGTTCTTAATATCCTCTTACTGCTTTTCTCTAGCATCTGAGGTTTTATTTACTTTTTCTTTCCATTCCATTTGCCCTTTAAAAAAAATGAATCATCTTTTCGAACATAAAGATTTTGTTTTGTTGATCTGTTCTCTTGTATGTTTCTCTATTTTCTGAGTTTCTTTTCTCTTGATTTCCTTCCTTCTATGTCTGTAGGTCTTTGATTTATATTAGATCTTAGCTCTATTTTGAGTCTTAATATTTTTTTGGGGAGGCATTTAGTATTGTTTCCTTCCAAGAACTGTATCCCATGAGTCTGATGTGAAAAGTTAAGATGAAATGAAATCATCTCAATTATATTTTCTCCTCTGACCCATAAAGTTGATTACAAGTGTTATTAAATTTCCAAGTGAATGGATTTTTCTAATTATCGTATTGGCTTTGTTTTCTAACTTAATTGCATTGTGGTAAAAACATTTTTTTAAAATAAATAATTTAAAAAACCCAAAAAACTACAGTCAGACCCTGGTCCTTCGAACTACACTGAGGTCAGCTCTATGTGCCAGTGCATCAGGTCCACCGAATATTCCAAGCATGCTTGAAAGGACTGTGTCTTTTCTAGACATCAGATGCTGTCAAGTCCATTTGTTAGTTCAAGCTTGACTTTTCTAATTTCTTACTGTTTTCTTTGTCTGTTTGATCTATAAATTACTCCCAAATATGTTAAAATCTACGATGATGATGGATTTGACAAATTTTTCCTTTGATTCTTTCAGTCTGGCTTCACATGAGGCTATACACAAGTTTACATAGTATACACAAATTTAGAATCAATGTATCTTCCTGGTGAAGGGAATCATTGATCATTATGCAGCAAATTTCTAATTTCTAATAATGTGTTTTGCCTGAATTCCCCTTTGATATTAATAGAACTGTATTTGCCCTCTCCCTTTGGTTACTAACTGCCTGGTATATCTTTTCCATAGTTTGGCCTTTTTTTTCTGGGTGCTTTATGTGTCTTTTGTAAAGAGTATATAGCTGAAATTTATTTTGTTTTTTAAACATGGTGTAACTATTAAGGCCTTAATGGGAGAATTTAGTCCACTTATACTTATTGTGATTAGGAATTCATTTTAGTTCTAACATCATATTTTAGAACTTAAAAAAAATATATTTGATAATTTATTTATAGCACAAGCAGGGGAAGAGGCAGAGTGAAGAGAGAGAGAGAGAGAAAATCTCAAGCAGACTCCTTGCTGAGTGCAGAGCCTGATGGGAGGCTCCATCTCATGTCTCTGAGATCCTGACCTAAGCCAAAATCAAGAGATAGAGTCTTAACTGACTGAGCCACCCAGCTGCCCCATATTTTGAACTTTTGACTCATTCGTTCCATTTCACCTGTTCCTGTCCATCTCTTCCTCTTTTCTTGCCTTCCTTTGGACTGCTTTGCTTTCCTTTGTTTATTTTTCCCCCTATATTTCTTTTGAAGGTATACACTGGGTCTATTCTATTAGTGTTTGCTCTTTTTAATGCCTATTTGACAACATGACAGGCACTCGGTAGCCATGGTCTTCTGGACAATACAAAGACCTCGCAAAACTTCATTCTCCAGTCTCCTCACCCAACTTCTTAGTGATTGTAACTTGGCATTTTAAATCTAGCCTGCTTTATTTTCCCCAAAGATTATCTTTGTTTCATGTATAGGCACTAGTTTGTCTAGATTGTCACATAGTTATCTTGGTTCACTGTTTCTCCTTGCAGCTCAGATCATACACCTGCATTCATTTTCCTTCAACTGGAATTATTTCCCTCAGAATCCATTTTGTGAGGGTCATTTGGTGGCAAACTCTCAAGTTTGTCACTTTCCCTTGTTTCACTTGGTACAGAATTTTAGTTATTTATTCAGCACTTTGATGATATGATTCTAGCTTATGGCCCTGTTTCACTTGGTACAGAATTTTAGTTATTTATTCAGCACTTTGATGATATGATTCTAGCTTATGGTTTCCACTGTTGACGTTAAGAATTTTCTATCACTTTTCTATTACTTCTCTGTGCATGACACTGTCCCTCCAACTATCTTTTATAACCTACATGCCTGCTGTCTCCTACAGCTAGGTATATGTGTTGTTTGGGGTTTGTTGGGCTTTTTCATCTGAGAGTCAGTGTCTTTCAACAAATCTGGTAAATTTTCCTCATTGCTTCTTTGAATGTTTCTTCCTCCCCATTCTATTAGCTCTTCCCAAAATGTTATTCAAGTATATAAACTTCAGTTATATTTTCCCTTTTCCAAATATATCTTACATCTCCTGTTATCTGCTCAGATTTTTGATTTCCTCTTTTATTTCTTTAAATGCATGGCACTTCTTTTTTTTTTTAATTGGTTGTTGGTTTTTTGTTTGTTTGTTTGTGTTTTCCTCTCCAGTATTTGAAGAAGTCTGTGTGGATCTGTTACCACCTGCCTTCCATTCATTGTTTTTCACTCATGATGTCGTCTCCTTGATTCCATGTAATGTCTAATTCCTGTTCATTTTCTTTTTTTAAAGATTTTACTTATTTATTTGACAGACAGAGATCACAAGTAGGCAGAGAGGCAGGCAGAGAGGGAGGGGAAAGCAGGCTCCCCACCAAGCAGAGAGCCCAATGTGAGGCTCGATCCCAGGACCCTGAGATCATGACCCAAGCTGAAGGCAGAGGCTTAATCCACTGAGCCACCCAGGCACCCCTCCTGTTCATTTTCTTTAGAGCTTTATTTGGTTGAGAAATATTTGATGCCTGATTTAAGCTGAAGTCTTCTGGATGTCACTTGTATCTCCCTTTATCAGTGCCCTTGGGTGCAGGGGGAATGGGAGTCTTACAAAACTGGGACCACTATAGATTACATTCTCCACTTGTGGGTTTATAGGCCACATACAGACATCTTGCAGTTAACGTTCTCATGGGTGCTCACTCCATACCCACCCATCCACCCCTACCCAGCTGTTTGAAAGAAAGCATTCTCCTTGCCCTCTTCAGTGTGATGGGTTTATCTACTCCCTCCTCTTGGAACGTTCTGTTTCCCTCTTTGCCTGGGTAACTCCCAGACTTCCTCCAGTATTCAGTGTTCTCCCTCCTTGGTTTTTCCAGGTCAGCTTCCTCCCACAGGCTTTGCTACAGTTCTGGGATGCAGCACTTCCCTAGAGAAAATTATCACTTGGGCCATTATCTGACAAACCTCTTTCTCTCTCCTGCACTGTAAAGTCCAGGACAGAGAGCATGACCATCTCTTGTTCACCACTGAACCTAGTACACCTAGTGAACCTAGTTCACCCAGAACCTAGTACAGAGCCCATCGGAGTAAATACTCTTTGGTGTCGGTTGGTTGGAGCCTGACTGCATGCAGGAAGGGAAAAGATCTAGAGTCATTTTTGAGGCAAATGACTGGAAGCATGGGATGACAGATACCTCCTAAGATACAAAGGGAGTTAGGAACAGAACAAGAACTATAACCCAGAACTGGTGGTCCTTCTTATACCAGATGACCTCTCTCCTTCCTAGGACAAGTACCACCTACCTCAGCTTATTCATGTCCCCATCCCTATTTCCCCCATGACAGTGTCCACCCGCCCCCCAACAAAGTGTGCCTCATGGGCCTATAGTTTCCTGAATCTGCACTCAGACTGGAAATATTGAATTTTTCCTCACCTAACTACTGCACTGACAGCCTTCTGAGTAGGAGCTCCTATGAACAAGGGTGAGGACTTAAGGCCAGCCTGGATGGGAAGCTTTCCCAAGCTTGGTCAGAGGCCCTTGGCTAAGTGCTTTTCACATCATCCCACCTAATTCTCTGAGTGTCCCTTTTAAATAAAGAAGTACTGTTTTTTGTTTTGTTTTGTTTTGTTTTAAAATGGATCAGAATTTCTCTCCAGGACTTTATAGACTAACTATTTTCCTATAAAGCTTCAACAAAGTGCAAAAAAGATGAAAAGAATGGAAATGGAAGGAGGGGACATGCCTAGACATTGCTCTCGGCATCTTCCTCTGCCCCATCTTCTTAAAGACTGAGTGGACAGCATCTGGGGGGAGCTAGGAATCTATGCTGGCATGGGATGCCTGGAGGGACCAGACAGCTCATTTTCAAACATCTGAAGGGCTGTTAAGAGAAAAAAGTCTTTGTCTTGTTCTTGGAGAGCCCCAAGGGCACAACCAGAGCCCAATTTTAGCTCAAACTTCCAAATATGCAATGGTTTCCTTCATAAAGTATTTCCAGCAGGGTGAGTGAACATTTTGTGAAGGCTGTTTATTGAAAATTCTGCATTTGAAGATTAAAGTTTCTTAAAGTTTGATATCATGAGATACCCAGTGGTGATTCTTGGGCAACAGCGACTCATTTCTCCATTTCTGCTGAGCCCTTGTGAAGAAATGTAGCACCTTATTCCCTGGAAACTCTGGTTAAACTTTTTTCTCTCATAAAACGAATAATATATATACATAAGGAGCATAGGCAAGACTAGATAATGGTGGAAATGTTAGAGCCAAAAGATATACACCCTATTCAGGCTACAGACCACTGAATAAATGTTCAAGCAGTCTTGTTACTACTTTCCTAGTAGTTTGTGATCTATCCTGTTTCTACATCATATTGGAGCAATCAGGGGGAAAAGGTAAATATATCCCCCAAATCTGGATTTATAAGAGTTGTGTCTTTTCCTTGAAAGTTCACTTCTTTGCTAGTAAGTAATTACCTAGTCTACCTGACATAAAACAGCTTGGGAAGAGAGCAGAGAAAAACACCAAGAGGCGCTACAGCTGCGACCATCAGCATAAACAGACTCTGAGAAGCAGCAGAAAAGGCAGATGCAGTAGTTCTGAGCAAAATGTGTGGACTAGACTCCATTAACAAAGGAGGTATGTGCGTTGGATGTAATTCACGTCTGGTTGTTTGTTGTTTTTAATTGAGCTCTGTCATCCTATTCTTTTCTGTTTTCCAGTTCCTTTTCTCTTTTTGCTGAGAAACAAATTTTGTGAAAATAAACCAGGAAATGGGAATGAGAACATGGTAAATAAGCATCCAATATCAAAGAAGCCCAATACTGGTAGGAACGCTGACAGAGGGTCCTTATTGCACTGACAACAGATGAATTTCACCTCCTGCCATTTGATCTGTGAAAATGGGAATGGTGATTTTGATTCATTGTCCACCCATGATCTTTCCAGCTGGCCAGCTGACTCAGACACAGTTCTGTTGCCGGACGTTGAAACACAATTATCGTCATTTTTTTCTTCACATCTGTGTATTGTATCACTGCAACCTCATTAGCACCTTTAAAGTAGGAAAAATCAGGTGTTATCACAGGCACCTGTATCTTTTTTGTGTATCTTTAACAAGTCTTATTTCATTAGTACTTGATTAATGAAATTCAATTTTTAGCTCCTGATTCTTATTTGATCCTTTTCAATGCCTACCAAACTTTTCTTGATTTAAAAGTAATCTTTTAAATTCAAGTTTTGTCAGAAAGATAGCACAGGGTAGCAAGCACAACTGTGATATAGCTATAATACTTACATGATTGGATTTTTAGCATCATGTGATTTTTTTTTTCCTTTTATGGTGGAATATATTGATCAGGGTTTTCAAATACTGTATCAGACTGGTATCCCTGAACAAGTTCCACTTGGTCGTGGTACAGAATTCTTTTTATATATTGTTAAATTCAATTTTCTAATATTTTGTTTAAAAATTTTGCACCTAACAATTAAATAAAATAAAAAATTCATGAGGTATATTATTCATGAGGTATATTATTCTATATTTCTTTTTTTGTATGTGTTTGCCTAGTTCTGATGTTAGGGTAATACTGCTTCATAAAATAAATTAGGAAGTGTTCTTTCCTCTTCTAGTTTCTGGAAGAGATTATAGAATTGATGTGCAATCCTCTTTAAATATTTGGTAGAATTCTCCAGGGAATCCTTCTGGGCCTGGAGGCTTTTCAGGAGGCTACCAGGAATTCTATCTTATAAGACTATTCAAATTGTGCATTTCATATTGGGAAAGTTGTGTTGTTTGTGTTTTTCCAGAAATTGGTCTATTTCATCTAAGTTGTCAAATTTATGTACAAAGTTGTACCTCCTATTCCCTTATATTCTCTTGATGTCTCCAAATTGAGGTCATTGGCTACTTATATTTAATGTAATTATCATGTTAGGACTTGAATCTGCCTTTTTACTTTTTGTTTTCTGTTTATTGTGTGTTTGTTTTCTTTGCCCACCTTCCTATGGGTCACACTTTTCATTTTTACAATCCTGTTGGCTCACTGGGATATGTCTCTCTGTATAAGTCTTTCAGTGATTGTTCTAGATAACCTATTACATTTATCCATGTTTTTGCTCTTTTCATGTCCTTTCTTCCTTCCTGATATCTCCAGGTTCCATCTTTTATCATTTCCTTGTTTAATTTTACTTTAGTCATGCTTTTAGGATGGGTCTGCTTTGAAAACTTCTTATAGTTTTCCTTCATATTAGGGGAAGGAAGGTTTCCCCCTCCATTTCTGAAGAATATTTTCATTGGGTATAGAATTCTAGGTTAACAGTTCTTTTCTTCCAGCACTTGGAAAATGTGCCACTTATTTGTGGACTCCAAAGTTTTTGATGAGAAACTCATGGCCATTCTAATTGTTTTGCCCCTGGAGGCAATGTGTCATTTCCCTTTCATTGCCTTTGAGACTGCTTACCTTTGGCTTTAGTTTTTGGTTTTATTATTATGGATCTTGGCATGGATTTCTTTGGCTCTATCTTATTTGGGGTTCACTTTGCATTTTGAATCTGTTGGTTTATGTCACTTTGGCAACTTGAGGAATTAGTCCATTCTTTTTCTTGGAATATATTTTTCAGTCCCACTCTCTCTCTTCTCCTGGTATTCCAATGGCATGACTGATTTTTTCATTATAGTTCCACACATCTCTTTTTTAGTCTACTTGTTCAGCCTGGGGAATTTCTACTGTTCCATCTTTTAGTTCATGGAGTCTTCCCTTTAGCCTCCCCACTGCGCTGTTGAATTCACCCACAGAGCTCCTTATTCTCATTATGTTTCACTTCTAAAAATTCCATTTAAGTCTTTATACTTTTTTTCTGAGATTTTCTATTTTTCTTGTTTCAAGCACATTTATAATTGCTCACTGAAGTATTTCTTTAAAATACTTTAATAAAATGCTTTAAAATATTTGTCAGGTGGGGATGAGAAATTGAGAAATGTACAACATCAGTAATAGTCAATGATATTGAAGTAGCATCTAATGAATGGTGACAGATGGTAGTTACACTTGTGAGCACAGTGTAATGTACAGAATTGCCAGATCATTGTGCTCTATACCTCAAACAATGTTAACACTGTGTTTCAACTACAATCCAATACAAAAAATTAAAAATAAATTAAGTATTTGTTCGATAATTCTAACACCCGTTATTGTCTCTTAATTGTTTGAAATCTTCTTGGTTCTTGGTGTGATGTGATTTTTCATGACTTGAAGTGACATGAACCTGGTTGAATGTTCTAAGATAAAAACTCTGGGCCGTGGCAGGCCTTCTCTGACCCCACTCCTATGAGTGAGAGGGAGCACTGCTCTTTATTGTCTGGTGGGGGTAGGAGTCCAGGCTCTTCACAGGTGACAATCAGGCTGTAAGGGAAAGAGGCACCCCATTACTGCCGCCCAAGTGGCCCCTGCTGGCGTTGCTTTGTAACAACTGATCAAAGGGCTGAAAGTTCTGACTCTCTGCTAGGGCTCCTTGGACACCACCTGCCTCAGGATGCGAAAGGGAGATGGGGTCATTACCATTCATTGGAGAGGCAAGTCCTGGATCTGGCCATCTAGTTCCTACTTCCCAGGAGGCCTTCCCTGAAACTACCGGGAAGAGGGGTGGGGAGGAGTTCGAGGCATCTTGTTCCAGCCAGGCAAGGGGAACTTCAGGTCCCACTTGGCCTTTGCTGGCAGGAACAGGGGATGGGCTGCAATTTTCTCACATAGTATTTGGCTGGAGTAGAACCATTATGGTTTGAAAGTTCTGCCTTACCAGGCTTCCTTTTTTCTGGCACGTTTGCTACAATGAACAGGTTTCAGGAGGTTTGACTGTGTGAACTGGCATTCTAGATTGCTGGCTTCTCAAATCTGGGATATAGGATGCAAAAAGAAAATCTAGGGAACTCACCACTTGTATTTCCTCGGCTACCCTAACAAAATACTGGAGACTGGGAGGCTTAAACAACAAAAACTTATTTTCTCAGTCTCAGAGGCTGAAAGTCCAAGTTCAAAGTGTCAGCAGATCTGGTTTCTCATGAGGTCTCTCTCGGCTTTCAGAGGACCGCCTGCTTGCCTGCCCTCGGTCTTTCCTGTGCACATGCGCACATATATTATCTGGATTTCCTCCTTATAAAGATGCCAGTCAGGAAGGATTTGGGTCCATCCTAAAGACCCCCCTTTAACTTAATAACCTCTTTAAAGACCTTATCTCCCAATATAGCCTGCATTTTGAAGTCTGGGGGATTAGGAATTCAACATGTGGATTTTAGATGGGACACAAGCCCACCCATTCTGACATTACCGTATCCCTCCTCAGGTCCTGAGACCTAGTTGTCTGCTTTATTCTATGCATTAACAAAATCCTCCTATATGTCTTATACATCGTGTCCACAATTTTAAATTGTACTTTAGCAGGAAGAAAAGGCAAAGTCTGCCTACTCCATCTTCTTGGAAACAGAAGTCTCCTCCTTACATTTTTCTTTATGTTTGCTTCTTTAAGAACTGGCCTTCCACGGTTGGTAAGTGGTAGGGTCAGCTGTTCTGACGCTGCATCCTGGGTCTTTATACCACGTCACATTAGTTTCACTTCAAATAAAATGTGTAAACAATATAGAAACACAAAATTCAAAATGTACCCAAATAGCAAGACTTTTGACAAGCATTAAAGTTCTTAAACAAACCTTTTTACCAACATGGAAGGAGCTTACAAGTCATCTTTCTGCCCTAACTGCTAAAAACCAGAACTGCAAAAACCCCAACATCCCTTCTTAGAGGCAATAGGGTAGTGAGGTCCCAGGGCAACTTGCTGTCCCCCAAACCGAAGACTAACTGGCAAACGTACAGAATTGCGACTTACCGGAAGAGCAGGTTCTGAGTGAATGAGGGCAGAACCATCTGAACTGTAACTGACAAAATGCTGGAGGCAAGATGTGGACAAGTATGAGTTTAAAAAAAAAAAAAAAAAAAAAAAAACAGGTGGAGCCTATCATAGGGGGACGCTGCAATTTGGTGAGTATTATCTCTAGGATCTCAACCTGGTGTTCACAGGTAAAGAGTAGAATTTCCTGCTCAGGAGACGAAAAGGAACTGTTTTGAAGGACAGCAGAGGACTCTTTTCTCCCTAACAACACCTGCCCTTGGGAGGCCCTAGTTCCTCAGTCTAGCCTGCTGGGGTTATATCAGAGCCTGGCCTGAGGAAAAGAGGGAAATCATGCCAGCTCTGCTAGACACTGTCCCACTTCAAAGAAGAAAAAAAATTTTGAGATTTTTGATCATAAAATCCCTACTTTTCCTTCCCCACAGCACAGCTGTAGAGGACAATGACCCTTGTTCCCCAATATGCCTAGGGTACAAATAGGACACAGTCAAGAGTTTTTAATACAGAGAGAACAGGTGGGTTCATCTTGGTAATTAGGACAAAGCCCTTCCGGAGTCTTTGAAGCAGTGTTTATCCCCACCTCCGGATACCGTATGTAGTAAATCGTTCTCAAGGCAATGCAACTCTTCAATTCCCTATCAAATATAACAATCGACCACAGAGAAAGTCTAGGTAATACACACAGATCACTTTCATATGCAAATTGAAACATTAAAACTCCCAGTTCCTCTGTCCCAGGAAATCACAGAAGACTTCCCAGATTTCCCACAGTCTCTTATGAGGCCAAATTGTAACTCATTGTCGCGCCCAGACCAGCCTTTCACTTAATACAACTTCAAAACTGAGAACAAAGTCAAGCCCCCAATCCTACTCAGAATTATCAGAGGGACAGCCCACCCAGTGCCAGCGCCAGAACCGAAGACACACCACAGCTCATGGAGCAGCCTTAGAGCCAGGCTCACTGCTGAAGAGCAGGCAGGTGAAATCCAGCAGGTTCTGACTCTGTGATGTGCACCTTGCTTGAGCTCACTGTCACTGAAAGAAGAGGTGATGTACCCCAGCGGTGACGGCCAGATCAGGAGCCAGTCCTGAAATGCAGGGGGCACCGTCATCTAACCAGCCACCTGTCCCTCCCCAGGCTCCCTCAGTACCACTCTCCTCTCTCCCTGGGACAGTCATGCACTCAATCCAAAGCTCATGTTATTTCCCTGGATGTATTGCCCTTTTCCTTAGGGGGAATTACACCCTACGCACCCCCCTTCCCCTTCTTCCTTGTTCCCTGAAAACTTTTATGAAAATCATGGGGACGAAAGTCAAAAGGACTCCAGCATTCTAGACATGAGCAAATAACAAGATAAGAGAATTCTGAACCCCAGGGCTTTTGGGTACCCCCAAACTGCTCCGCCCAGGTTAAGATTAGAAAAGTTCCCTCCAGGTCTCTGCTCATTCTGCGATGTCTGGACGCTCCCAAACTTCTCAGCTCTGTTCACCTCTGCCCAGGAAATGGTGTATCGCACAGTTGGGGACACAATAATGACAATTAAAATAAGAAACCTTCTGTGAATCCTCTTTCACACAATGTCTGATCGAGCAACAATCCCAAGCTCCAGAATCTTCTGGGGAATTTAGCATGACAAATAAAACAAAACCACAGCTTCCTTGGCCTGGACTCAGCAATTCTGACAGGAAAAACATGTCCAATTAAAAAAAAAAAAAAAATCCCCAAGTGATTACGAAGGGCAGGCGAGTCTGGCTTACCCTGGCTGGTTATGCAAACAGGCATTCTGTTTAACTGCTCAGGTTCTCCTGGTGCCAGGTCAGGCTCTGTTGCTGCCATGCAGAGCCAGCTGGCTTGGAAAATGCAGTGGCTTGAACTCCCTGCATTGTTCTCCCATTTATTCCAAAATGAGTATGAAAATCCTAATGCAAGAGCTTGAAAGAATTCTTAATGAAAGCAAAAGCTCTCAAAGTTTTCTCTCAATGTGCCTCGTTTACAGATTTTATAACAAATGGCCCTTCTTTTTCTCCATCTGCTCTGTGCTGCCAGGGAAGGACATGCAGCGATTCAAACCCTGGGTGGGACTGGAAAAGTCTCTCCACGCAGCAGTGAAGATGATACGCAGATTCAGTCTCAGGAGCAGAGCAGTGCTTTTAACACCCACTCATCAAGTTACCTATACCAGCCTGGATGTTTTCGGAGTTTTCCTTTAAATTCTACAGTATTTTTTTCAGCAATCCAACAATACACTGTGCAAAGCAGAGAGCCAACCTTTAAAACTACCAGTGTGTTCCAATATTTTATTAAAATAGCATATTTAACCACTTTTAACCAAGAATACGTTAACTTTGTCCTCCCACCCCCGCCCCAAATACGCAGCACAACACAGTAGTGATTTCAAATATCCTTGATCGTGATAACCAACGGAAGTATTTCAAAGTCAAGTTTGCAACTAAAACCTAGATCTTGGAAAAATTCTGAATTAAAAGAAACATAAAGCTCTCAAACAGAATTCTTTAATCTGCCTGAAGAATAAATGCCGGTGTGTCACCCACCTGACAATCCTAAATTTTTTGTTTGTTTGTTTTTGTCTTTATGCATAGTATAATGTCTCATTTATAAGTACCCACTTTTATAAATAAAATTGGCATTTTTCACCCCATTTAATGTTCCTTTTCAGCTTCACAAAGAAACCAGTAAATAAAACTGTCAATGACAGTCACGACATATGCTCTCATAGCAAGATAAAAAACGTGAAAATACGCAAAGATGCATCTACCCTATTTTACATAAAAAGACAGATTTTAAAAAGTGCAAGGCAAAATTTGCAGTTTTCTGAGGGGAGTTTTTAGGCACATCCATTTCTTTAAAGCAAGCTTCTGAATGAAATTCCAGTTTGTTCTTCATGACACCTGTTTAAGTCTTTCTTTAACCAAAAAAAAAAAAAAAAAAAAAAGGAAAAGAAAAAAGAAAAAAAAATACATCCCATCAAGTGTGAAACGGGATCTCCCGTCCCAATAGGTGAGGTTTTCAGTTATGGCGTGTCCGTCCTTTTTTTATCCTTGCGGGCTTTGGTTTGGGGATGTATTGATTATTTGCCTGGTACTCGAGTTCTTTACGGAAGTAGTGGATGGCTTTGTTTAAACCTTCTTCCAGCGGGACCTGTTTAAAGAGAAGGGGGGGAAGGGGAGACAAGGTCACTGATGCAGGAAACGCCAGACATCCCCGGGGCTTCGCAGGAAGAAGTGCTGACGAGTGCTCTGCCCTCAGCAGAGGCACTCACAGCAACGCGGGAGGCTCACACGGCATCGCGGCTTGCCAGGAGAAGGTCCTGCCAAAGCTGCTTTCAGAACGCACTGGGCAATTTGACAAATGACACCCCTGACGGACAGAAGACAGGCTCTCGTTCCCAAAGACCATGAACTACCTCTTGCTGATTTGGGGTCTATCCAGTTTGAATCAACCACAAAGAACGCCTGAAAAGAATGCCTGCGAGTGTGTGCTTTTCTTTCGGAAGGAAGTGTATGATGGAGGGAGGGTCCTTAGGAAGCACCTGTGTGACCCACACACCTCACTCTCCCACGGGACATTCACTCCCAGGGACCTAACAGACCAAGTCTGAGAAGAAGCTATGACGACACCATGGAAGCCCACAGGAAATCCCAACAGCTGCCCATGAGAACAAGGGGAAAAGTCGGGAGCGGAGCACTGCCAAGGGCCACCCAGAAACTGATGGGGGAGAAGGCTCTATCTGTTACCTTGATGGTGGTGATGGTTTCATGGGTAGAGAAATACATCAAAATTTACCCAAGTTGTACATTTTAAATATAGGCAGTTTGCTATATGAATTGGCCTCAACAGCACCATCAAAAAGACACAAATAGAAGAGAATCAGGATGGATATATGACTAAGTGCTTCTTTGGACAAGATCCCTCAGAAATTACTAATGAGCTGGAACTAGCAGGAAGAGAACTAGTGGTAGAGGCCTCATCTTCTAAATGTGTTAGAATGTTCCACATTGAAACTCCAGAACAATAAAAAACCTACATACTTCACTAAGACAAAAGCAACAGTTACTACATAGCGAGTGTGCATTTAGCTTTTCAAAAAATATTTTGTTTGAAACACGGGGGCTCTACTTATAAAAGGACCCATGGCAAATGCCTTCTCAAAATGAACACATGTACTTGCTGCTGCTTTGTGTGGCGGGAGTTCTTGGGTATGGTCTGGGCGTGACCATATTTTTAGTGCATTTGACAAATCCCTGTAGCCCTCAGATCCTTCAGAGCTGTAGTTCCAGGTTAAAAAAAGATCGGACTGGAACTCTCGAGTCCCTTTAAGACTCAACACTGTGGGAGTCCATTCATTTAGCTCTCTGGAGGGCAGCAGAAGAGAACATCTCAAAACACGACTGTGGGAGCTTTTTGGTATACGGACCACGCTGGGGCCAGGGTCTTGAACAAGTGCAGGGTGAGGCTCTCTCTGCACTCCTCTGACCCGTCAAGTCCAGAGACAGGCTATCCCAACAGACACTCAGCTGTCCTGAGTCCCTTCCCAGAGGGGTCAACGACCAGGGAGCACTGACTCTCATAGCAGGGGAGGGCACTAGACACAGACACCAGGTACACTGTCACTGGCTCTCTCATCTCCCATCTGTTCTTCTAAGGGCCCATTCACCATTCTTAAAAATCATCTACTCTCCTTTAAAAGGACTACATACCCCTCATCCCTATTAAGATGGTATTTAAGCCTAATTCTTATGCCACCTCTTGAGTAACTTATGCTTCCCTGGGTATCTCCTGTTATCTACCTGCGGGATGCACACTACTCTTGGTGCATTTCCCCGCAGGCCACAAGGAGTCTAATTTAGTCTAGGAGCAACAGAAAGGTATGGAGGGTCACTGCTCCCTGGCCTATGGTGTCTCACCCTTCCAACCTGGAGTTCCGCCTTCCTGGGAACTGGGGTGACCCTGCTTGCCCCAGTTCCCACAGCAACCTCGCCCAGCCCTGCATGTCCAAGGACATCCTGGGCCAAGTGGAGACCGGCAGGTCAGTCAAGGTGACCCAGAGAGCACACGGCCATTGCCCGGGACACTTCTTTCATGGAGTAAGCCATGTGCGTGTGCAAGTTTACAAAAGCAGACTCCACAGTGGGCTCCCATGTCTCCATCACAGAATGAGTGAATGTGTGTCTCCACACACAAAATGAGAAGCCACAGAACAGGCTGGAGAAAACCCTGCATCCTGTCCGCCCAAGCACGCTAGTGTCTGCAAGGACCTGTTGTGGGCCTTTGTCGATGGAGCAGCACGGGGCCCTGCACTCACCACCGGCTCCCACGCCAGCATCATCTTCGCTTTTCTGATGTCTGGTTTTCTTTTCTGTGGGTCATCCTGGGCTTCTGAGAGAAACTGAATCTCACTTCCACTACCTGCATTAAGAGAAAAGAAAGGTAAGTGAAGCACAAACCACTCCAGGTGGGGACTTTCACTGTAATCCTCAAAGTGAAACCCCCTCCAGGCAGTGAACAAGGCTGCCTTGTTCACTGCCTGGAGGGGACAGAATGCATTTCCCACGTAGCCACTGAGTCACATGGGGGACTGGACCTCTGGCCCCAAGAGAACTGGTTGAGAGGCAGTCACTCCCGAGGAAAAGGGCAGGGCTCCCTAGCTGCCGGCTCCCGGGCAGATCACCCATCATCAGCTAACACAGCAGGCATGCGCACAGAGCCAGACTCCAAGTCAGTAAAAGTGGCAAATGTCGTGTGCAGTCACCTGTGATGACGATGGCCCGAGGGAGCCACACCTGAGGCAGTCATGCACTGCAGGAGCCCCTGGTCTGGAAGTGGCCTGTCATCTTGTTTAACCAAGTAGAGAGCAGGAGGAAATGACCGTGGGCCAGTTCCTGGCTTATGCCTTATGGAAGACTTAACCCTTTCTGCACCTGCAGGTGGGAGCTCTGAGCCAACATGTAAGGTGTCCAGCTAACCTGCTGCAGAGACCACGTGCAGCAGGACACAGAGCCTGGCTTGTCCAGCATCCTAGCGGGGCCCAGACCCTGCTGGCCAGCAGAAGGAAGCCACGCGAGGGACCACCAGCAAAGACCTGAAGGAGAAACCCCCCAGCGGGGGCCAGCCCTCAGCACAGAACCACAGAAAACACAGCAGTTGCTATTGTAAGCCTCTGCAGTTCAGGGTGGCATGCTACTTAGCCTTTCATAGAAGCACAGTGATTATTAATGCCTGAGGATCTTATCAAGATGCAGATTCTGATCTGGAAGACACGGGTGGGGTGTGTGATTCTGCATTTCTAACAAGCGTCTGGGTGATGCCAAAGATGCTAGCCCCGGCTCCCCACTAGGGGTAGAGGTTTTAGATAGCCTAGTTCCTGGACAAACTGTTATCTGAGCACATCCCTGCCTTACCTGGGATGAGACCGGTAGACCCAGAGTGGGAAAGCTGGGGAAGCAGTCTTGGGAAGGCTGCTGGGGTGACACAATTTATGACTGAGGAAGACCAGCCCCCTTCCTGTCCAAGTGTCCAGAGCTGATAAGAACATGCTGGTAGATGACAGCTCTGAGTCAGGAAGGACAGCCCCGAAGAATCAACTCAGCTGAGCAGGGGTGTGGGCAAGCAGAACGTCCTCCATCAGGCTTACCCCAGTCTAGTCTAGGGAGCCACACTCCAATCTGGTTGTGTCCTGTATCAAACGTCTTGATCAACCATGGAAAACAAAGCACCCTCCCCAAGAGCCAGACTTCCCAGAGCTCTAGTAAGCATGCTGACGTGACGAAGGGCTCACCCCGCATGTAGTGCAACACGAGGGCTGTCTGAAACACACAAACTTCTTACGACTTTCAGAGCCCGCCCCTGGGGTTACTCCAGTGTCTACACTGCTGCCAACATGTCACGGCCATGTTGGCTGGCACTGCCAAGAACTTGTAAGTTGCCAACAGATTCCATCAGAAACACACAAGCTGGTACTGGGTACCACTCCCGCTTAGCTCTTCGAAATCTCATTGTCATCACTGCCGATGTTTGGAAATCAAACACTTGTCACCTGTGTGGTGCGATCTACACAGTCCCACCTCAAACACCCAGAACAAATCTACTCCCACTCCACCCCCACCTGCTGAGGTGCTTGTGAACACAACCCAACCCCTGCATCGTTATCTTTCCATTACTTAATTAAAGAATCAGAAGACAATTAAGTGTTCCTGACAAAGTTCTGCTTTTTATCCAATTCAATTAGCTCGTATTAATTACACATTTTCTAATCAGGTTGTTATTAGCTGATAGGGTGAGTGCAGCCAATTTCATTCATTTGGTCTTACTTACCAACAAGGCTTTTAATTAACTGAGCAAACTCGAGGATTGTGTGTTCTTCCGGGTTCCCCTAAGGAAGAAATGGTTGCTGGTTATAAGTGTAATCACAACAGCAGAGACCGCCACGCAAACCACATGCATTTCTTCCAAGCACCCACGGGCTGACTCCGGCATCTTGGAAAAATCAGGAGGCTCCTGCCTCTTCGTATTTCCTTGGGCACTTCCTGATCGGGATGATGACTGATCCACCCAGTGAAGGGCTAAACTGTGTCTGGTCCTGCTTTTGCCCTCTAGACGAAGTGTCTGTTGACAAGAATGCCCCTCGGCTAGGTCAGGTGCTTCTAATATGGACACACGGTACATGTACGGTACATGTGTGTACCAAGAGGCAGGTCAATTTCCAGATCTAACGTTACTGTAACTGCATTCAAGTTTAGGTCTGCAACATGAGCCCTCCTAAGACAATATAATTCCCTCCGGGTGCACTGTGTCAACAACTTAAGCAGTAACAGACTTGCAAACTTGCACGTGGGAGCAGTAAAGGAACTGAAATGCACTCGGCAGATGAGGGCTCCAGATAGCCAGAGAGAAAGCCTCCATGTGGTTTATAGTGTGAGCATGCCCTTAGGGGACATCAAAAAAAGCCATTTTTCTCCTTTCTTGCATCACACAAGACAGCGGCCACTTGCCCTCTTCCCTTCCCAATCCTGCTATTCTTACTTGCCACCCCCTCCCCCCTCGTAAGAGACCACCATCAAGTGTGACAAACAGGTGTCCCACATACGCTGCACTTCCAACTTCCTGGTAGGGCCCTGTGTCAAGGCCCCCTTGGAAAGAAAGAAGGAACCCAGTATCTAAAGAAAAGACTGTGGCTCCTTGGGGAGTGGGGGACATCACTGATAACACCCACATTTTAAAGGGCCTGGAGCAACAGCCAGGTGAAGGTGGCATGGCCTTGACAGTGACAGCCAGGTAAATGCTCGGAAGAAACTGAGCCCAAGACATGTCTCATTCTATTTCTAATTTCATGTTTCTGGAGAAGTGCACAAAGAAGTGGTCAACAGCCCGACAAGGGAGTTACACCTCCACTTTCCTATTTCTTAAGAACTCCCTCCCAACTCAGTGAAAACAGATGCAACAGAACATGTTTCCAATTGCTGGTTACAGACAGAGGTTTTTGAGTAAAGTGGTTTTGAGGAATCAGCAAGCATGGCCACCCCTGTGGACCTTAAAACCTTGTAGGAAGCCGGAGATGTGGTTTTTGGGAGAACCTGAAGCTGAATCCCAGGTTTGCCAAAGGGAGGGGATGGCTCCTGATACGCTAATGTCAGGGCCACTGGCAGGAGCAGAACATCTAGAATGATGGGTAGTCTGCACTGGACACTTCACGTTCTCAATCAGATGGAGTGAAGCTCTTCAGAGGACAGGGAGTGAGAGGGTAAGAGGACTCCAGACAAGAACACGAACTCTGGCTGAGAGCTGGGGAGGAGGAGACTCAGAGGGCATGACCCTGCCTTCCCAATCCTTGGGAAGTTACCCAACTGTGGCTGCACTGGACTAGCTTGAATGGCCCCCACCCTGAGAAGTAAGGCCAGTGGGTAGCTCACAGAGAACGAGATTTTAGTTCTAAATGTAAGGAAATGCTTCCTGCCTGTGAGAACTGGCCAGAGACAGAATAAAGTCCTTTGAAGAGACACACGTTCACCAAGCAATACAAACGCATAGAAACATGGAGCAAAAGAACCTTACGATCCCTCCAACAGGGAGACTCTGGGGCCCTAGGAAGCCATGAAGGAAGAAGCAACAAAGGAGCCCTGAACAGGCGGCTGAACTACAGACATGATCAGAACCTGGGAAACGTTCTTAACCTCCTCGATCTAAAGCTCACTTAATTCTCAGGGAGATCAGATGACACCGAACAACAGAGAAAGGAATGCACACAAAAACCGTCTATAGACTGTCATCAAAGGCTTTCACAAATGCTTAGACCCAGGCCCTTCAGGATGATGGTGATAAACACTCACGCATGCTGTGCAGACGTGCTACTCCTTGGCACACACGGATCTGGGGTTTCTCCCCCTCTACCATTCAGCAAGCAAACACAGGCATGCAAATAAAGCAAAGGCTGCAGCTCTTCATGGTTTCATAAAAGCACGAAACTCCGGCCTGTTCCGGCGGGGGGGTCGTGGTGGGAGGCGCGGCCATACTCACCAGGTTGACCGGGCTGCTGACGTTGCTGTTCATGAGAGCCACGAGGCCGTTCACCAGATCGCTGGAAGAGAAGGGAAGGCTGGGTCAGGCACCGCCTGCCGCAGACCCGCACCACCTCCCGGAAGAGAACCAAACCCCACATGGAAAGCCGATGCCAAAACAAAATCCTGCAAATAAGCGGGGTTGGGAATGCTCAGGTATTCATGGGTGATGATATGAGGTCTGGGATTCGCTCGCAGCATGTGGGGTGTAGATGGCTAAACGGGAAACGGGAATGGAAGCGAAATGGGCAAGTTCTTTACTTCCGTCTATTTCTGAAACCCTTTAACGACCGAATAATAGAAATAAAAGAGACAAACGCCCCCAAAAGATGGTGTTAATACAGCTTCTGATGTTTAAACGTGAGCCCACGTAGCTGGTCCATATGAAAAAGCAATGATTAAAAAAAAACAACAACAGTTCCGACCCACTGAAATGAGTGCACTCCAGTATGTAATTCTCATACTGGTAAATCACAGATAAAGCCAAACAACACAGTGTTGAAATCAACCGGACCGCTGCTCCCTACGCCCTCACCTTCAATTCCCCCCTGAGCCCCCTGCCGCCCCCCGAGACTCCTCGCACGGGACGGACGGCGATCTGGGTGTTTCAGATGAATCGTGACCGACGGGGCCATGGAGGTGAAGAGAAGTAAGCAAACGTTCGCTTACCAAGGTTTGGTTCTTATTTTCAGAGGCTTTTAAAGTGTGGCTCTGTCAAAAAAAAGTTACTTCGTAAAAATGACACCTCACTGCTGCTCACGAGCTTGTTCTCTACGTCTGCTTTCCGTCAGCTGTACTTCTCAGAAGGCTCTGAAAGCTCTGTTCTGCTGATCCAAACGCAGTCTGTGCTGAAACCTTCCCCTCCTCCTCCATTACCAGCAAGGAGCAGGTTGCTACGGTCAACTTCAAAACAGAACCTGTTTTTGCTTTCCTTTTTGTCCGAGAAAAAAAATTTGGGGGTGGGGTGGGATGGGATATTTGGCAAACAAATTGTTTTCTGAATTTTTGTTTCTGATGATTGGGTGTTTTAAGTGAACATCCCTAAAGTCTGTTCCAGTCTCATAGGTCAAGCACAGATTCGAGTAATTGCTGACTCCAGAGGACTTTTCTAGAAACCGGCAAAAAAAGTCACTTCATCACGATGGCAGTAATTAGTATTAGTAATTAGTAATTAGTACAACATGTCTCACATAGCACAAGTCTCTGCATATTCGTCAGAAGACATTAAAAGCTGCCATTCACCAGCATCCACAATCCATTTTAATATGGAAATGAGGGTGGGGCGGGTACAGCTTTTATATAATCAAAATGGCAACTTTTAAGGTCAAAATTGCATAGATCACACCCATTTAACCTGAAGCTCTTTAAAAGTGTCATTTTGACAAAGTGACTTTTTAAAAAAAAAAAAAAAAAAAGGACAGCATGCCTTTGTTATGGGGATGAGGCTGTAACCTGCCCGGGAAAACATCAGACACAGTCATGCCAAGATGTGAATGCGTATGGTATGGTCACCCGGACCTCAGGAGCCGGGAAATGCCGCTTCAAGGCAACTGTGGATTCTGGAAGCAGTTAACTTAGTGAGGGAACTGGAGACTCAGACATTGTGCACTTTTAACTACAAAATTAATTGTTTCTTAAAAAACCCCAGCTTCTTAAAACTAGCAAAACTGTACATTATCTCAGTGAGTCCTGAATAGCAAAACCAGGAAGTCGGGAAAGCTGTGCGAGCCTGGTCCGTCCTAGAAGCACCCAACGGCAGGGCGCGCACTGCAGGCATGCTCGCCCCTGAGCGGGGCTGTACAGAAACGTGACTTGATGCCTTGTTTGGAGCACATGGTTCCCGGGGTAAGTGCCTTGAAATGAAAACAGCCCTAGAGGGATCCTGGTATTTTCTGGTTAAGTCTCTTCTTGAGATATTCAGACACCAAAGTGTGCCAGTTTTATTTTACCCCTGGGGTTTTGCGTCCTGCTTGGCAAGACACTCACAGCTGGGGAGGAAAAAACACTGACTGTGATATATGTTTATTCATAGCTTTCTTTCAGACTAAATGTGACGAATGACACTTTGGGGGGAAAAATCCACAGTGGCTGCTTTAAATTTTAATTAATTAATTAATTATTATTATTATTTGCTAGCAGTTCTTTTTCTCAAAGAGACTTCTCCCCTGGATTCTCACATAATTCGACAGAAGTCTACGTGGTCGCTGTGGCTGAGGTGGCCCAGATGTGCACCGCCACTGCACCACTTCATGGTTACAGGATCCTGGGGTGGCCTCAGGACACAGCAGGAGCAGCATTTTCCAACTGACAGGCATTCCTGGGTATTTATGTTACAAGGTGAAAACACAGAACTGGATTTTACAATGATTCAGGTTATCAGAAACCTGTACAGAATTCATAGTAACAGTGTCATGGGGGGAAATATTTTGTTCTATGCAAGTGATTATAGTGATATAGTTTATATAAACTCTTTTCCCAGAACTCAAACTGCATTTTAAAATGTCACCAACTGGGGCGCCTGGGTGGCTCAGTGGGTTAAGCTGCTGCCTTCGGCTCAGGTCATGATCTCAGGGTCCTGGGATCAAGTCCCGCATTGGGCTCTCTGCTCAGCAGGGAGCCTGCTTCCTCCTCTCTCTCTCTGCCTGCCTCTCTGCCTACTTGTGATCTCTCTCTGTCAAATAAATAAATAAAATCTTTAAAAAATAAATAAATAAAATAAAATGTCACCAACTGAACTGACCAACAAGCACACGAGATTTAGGAGGGTTAATGAGAAAAGGATAATAATTATCACCGTGACTATGAGAAGAGGTTCTCAACTCTATTTTTATCCGCGTAAAATCTCATCCACATAAAATCTGACATGAGGACGGTCTACATTATCTTTCCCTTAATGAGGACAATCTCCCCCGCCCCAGAAAGCCACTTTTAAAGTGGGTCTGACTTCAGCACCTGTAGGTTTGCTGGGTTTAGATTAAGGACAGCTGTCCAACTGGTGTGATCTGGAATCAAGTCGCCCTCAGAAACTGGGCAAGTTTCCCTAAGAAACACTAGGGGGCAGTAAAAGATCAGCACATGAGTCATAAATGGCACAGACTTACATGTACACCTTATTATTATTTTTTTTTTTTAAAGATTTTAGGTAATCTCTACACCCAACCTGGGGCTTGGACTCACAACCCAGAATTGCATGCTCCAGCAGCTGAGTCAGGCAGGAGCCCGTAAAATTTTACCTTTTAAACAGAGAACCCTAAGGGCTTTCCCACCTGAAAATTAAAATGGACTTTTAACCATGCCATGGTAGAGATGCGAAAATAATGCACATATCCAACAGATGTGGGCCGTCTGGTCTGCACCACCTGCCGGAAGCAGTGTGGAGGCCAGCTGCCTTACCTGACGTACTGGAACGCCCTCGTCTGCGACCCGGACCCATACACCTAGGAGGAGAGCAACAGTTAAGCCTCCAGAGAAAGCCACACTGTCATGGGAAAATGAGGTTCCTTAAAACTCCAGGGGCACAGACTGACCTCAGAACTGAGGCTGAAGGGCCAGTGATGCCACAATTCACTCAATACTTCTGAGTTATGCCCTGAGAGTGGGACAGTGCGTGCATCCACGTTCCGATCTGTCTTCCAAGTCAGTAGTGGAAGGAGTTGGCATCTGTTACAGTCTTAGGACGTGGCGGGGATCACGTTAGCCCAGAAGGGTGACAGACGCACATGCAAGCAGGAGGCAGTACCTAGAACCTGAGTCCTATACCCTGACTGCCCATCAGAACAGCTGGGCGCTCAGACTAGCCCAGAATCTCTAGGGAGGAGGTGGTGGGCATCTTGGTACTTGGACAGCCCTGGATGAGTCTAACATGCAGCCAAGTCTGAGACGACCAGGAAACTCTGGACAGGAAACGAGGTGAGGGAAAGAAGGAAGGGGGAGGCCCTTGTGCTCCACTTATGTCCCCTGTATGTTGCCACGTCTCCACGCCTGTACTCAGGTCCTTTCCTCCACAGACCTCTTGTCTAAATGTTCTCTCCTGGTGGCACTTCTCTGGCTCATTCCGCCAGCCAGAATGAAGGGCTCTGTCCTCTGTGCTCAGCCATCCTCCCCTCCTCCAGACTCTGTCACTCATACTCGCTTCCCACGGTGAACTCCGGGGACAGGCACGGTGTCCAATTCTTCTGCACCCCAGGCACCCTGCATACCACCAACGCTCCACAAACACGTACTGAACAACAATTTTGTGGGGTCTGCAGTGTATGCCACTTGCTTAGAATGGAGAGACTGAGGCAGAGGGTCTTTGAGGCGCTCCTTCACCCTTACAGAGAAGGAAGGAACCAGGGGATTTTTGTTTGCTGGCTTGCACTGGTGGAAAGGGAGCAGCAGGGAGGAAGGACTGCCTTCTAGAATATCCTGAAATCCACGCCTAGAACAGAACAACACTGGTGCCTCCTGTCACTGGCCACCTGATGCCAAAGAGGAGCCAGATGCCAACAGCTCTAAAGCACATACCAGTCCCCAGTGGCCTTGCTCTCCAAAAAGGCTCCCTAGGAGCTCAGGTCACCAGACCGGAGAAGCAAATGGGAAGGAACAGGAAAGGGAAGAAAAAAATGCCTCATAGGTACCCGCTGCCTTTTTCATTTTTTTAAAAGCAGGTTTGGAAGGCTACTTTTGTTATTTTTTTTTTTTTTTTAAGATTTTATTTATTTGACACAGGGGTTGGGGGTTGAGAGCAAGCACAAGCAGAGGGAGAAGCAGGCTCCCCACTGAGCAGGAGCCCAATGCAGGACTTGATCCCAGGACCCTGGGATCATGACCTGAACCAAAGAGAGATGCCCAACCGACTGAGCCACCCAGGAGTCCAGGCTGCTTTTGTTATCTTAATAAGCATTCACATATACACCAATGTCATAGGGGCATCAGCCTGACCTACTTAGGCAGAGGCCCCCCCGCAAGAAGAGGCTGGGGAACTGACTTACAGAGGCTTCTGTCTGCAAGACACAAGTGCAACAGCCAAACTCCGCACAGGAACACTGAAGAAAGGTGAACAAGCCTCTCAGAAGCACACTCATCCTTCCTTGGCAGTTCTGCCAGAAGCCCACTGCCTGGTCTTGCTAACCCTTCTGATACCTTTGGGCAAGTCAGAAAGGAAACCACAGACCCAGTAAGTAGGAAGGAGGATTGGGGTGGGGGAGGTCTGCCCACCACTGCATCATCCTGGAAATCCACCTGCACCTGAGGAGCCCTGCAGATGGGATACCTGTGTTATTTTCTGTACAACTTCGTTACAGATAAGGTCACGAGAGCTCTGAGCACTGCAGCACCCAGTGTCCAGGAGAGAAAACCTACCATGACTTCAAGTTCAGGAATCTCTTCCTCACCCCCTGCATCAATAACTTCAGAACCGCCTGTAGCTCAGCTGTCAACTGTGGCCCATGGCAAGCTGGCACTGAGCCATTCTCCCATCTCATTATAAAGCATCAGATTTGGGCGATACCCATCAGCAGCCTGGTGTACATCATCCTTAACCCACAGGTGTGTGGGTGTGGAGCTATGCTTCTGGCTCCCTGCATGGACCTGCCGTTCCTGGGTGTGCTTAGGGTCCCTGAGGACTCCTAAGACAGACTCCTCTGTCTCCTTTCTTTGCACCTTCCCACCATGCCTGGCCAGGGGGTCTGCGACTGTGGGCTGCCAGCATTCACAGAGAGCCCACTGCCCTTGCAGAGCAACAATGAAGGCTTGGTATTAGCTCCCATCAGGCCTCCAAGCTATGATGCCCGGGAGCTGAGCCCACAAACATGCGGGGGCAGCGCTCCGTCCCATCGGATGTGTCAGAAGGAACATGACTCAGTGCTGTGTGCTGGCTGAGCCCACAGCCAGGGGGAAGTGAGAGGGCTGCCAGGGTTAGGACTCTGAAGAATCACCTTCTCAATGAAAGGAACAAGAGAATCATGCTGGTGACATTCAGTGGCTTGAATGTCACAAACTGTCAGAGACCCAGAGGGTTAGTCTTATACTGGGAAGCCCCAAAAAACTCCTGAAGACTGAATTAATTGGCCTTTGTGGAGGGTTTCACATAGCTGCCTTGTTCCAAGCATCCTTCTGGGTGGGAGGCGGCGGGGCGGGTGGGGAGTGATGCCCAGAGGGCCAGGCTGTGTTCAGGCACCCCTCACTACCTGACAACATGGTCACAAGGCTTGAGGGACCTAGAGCTGAACTGCAGGCAGCCATCGACAGGGGAAGCTCAGGCTGCTCCCTGCAGGTCCAGGGACTAAAGGCCCTTAGGAGCACCTTTTGCAGATATCCTGCACAGGAGGCAGCACAAGGAGAACTGCAGGGGAGCACCACAGGGGAGCACAGAGAGCATCACAGGGAGCTTCCCCGGGAGCATAGGGAACATGGAGGGAGGAAGGGGCGGGGAAGCATGGGGAGTACTGTAGGTCAGCATGGGGAGCACTATGCCAACCCCATCCCCACAGCTGGGCCTCAAGTGCCTCCATGAATGACGGCCCAAAGTTAGGGATCACTTCCAATACCACAATGCAGATACAAAGGGTAAATAAGATGTAGACTTTGGTCTAAAAAGTATGGTTTCTCCAAAATCTCCCTCTAGAAAATACAGCAAGGCTTTTTTAAAAGATACAGACCATGACTCAAACCCCAATTCTATCACATCTGGAAAAATTCACCTCAATCAAGTTGTTCTCTCTCATCTGCAAACTGGAATAAGTCACGATACGGTGATGAGACAGAATTAAACCATAATGCTCACACGGGTACCCATGCACGAGGGCTTTGACTGAATGGTGAACTCCCGTCTCTTCAAAATATACTTAATGAGCTAGTTCGCCCTGAACCGTATCATCTATTTTCTAGACCTTGTAAATGAGAACACAGTATTTTCTGAGCTTCTGTGTGCTCAAGCTCAAGTATATAGCTTCTGTGCTTGACTTGCAGAACTCAGCAAAATCCTTCCGGAGCGACCCTGACAGACCTCTGTGACTCAAGATGCGGGGACAGGCCCAAAGAATGAAATCTTCCCTGAGGTAAGATAACAAAGGGCTTCAGGAAAAAGCAGCTGGAAGGCGAGTGATGACAGTAACCCCCCTTGGAAAAGGGAAGGTACGACACTGAGGGGCCATGATAGAGGTCTTTAGGCTTGGAAAGAACATGCTGGAAACAGAGCAGGAAAGGATGGATGGACCTCCCTATTCTCCTTCCTTGCTAAATTAAACCAAGTGTTCCCGAAGTGGGGCTGGACTGAGAGTCACGACACATGGCCCCCTCCTTCAGAACTTCTCCACAGAGCCGTCTGACAGAAAGTGATGCCATCTCAATGGGACAGCAAAGGATGAAGGGTGAGCGGCTTCATCAAAACACTGAGGGGACAGGGAATTCTGTGTGACAAGAGGGACCACACATTTCTGAAAGGCCTCCCTGAGGACTCCTGCCACCAGAGGCGCCTAGAGAAGATGAAATGCGGCATGTTTTGGACTAGCTGCGGCCCTGCACAGTACCAGCCACCCGGCTCCTTGGTCCCCAGCAACGAGGCGACAACACATGAGTTATCACCTGCTGCCCACAATGGGTGCTTTCTTGGGCGGGCCCACCTGACCCCGGGGCCCTGGCTGCTGCCCAGGAGGCAGTCAGTCAAGAAGCCTCAGAAGGCTTTTACCAGTTTGCCCTGCAAACAAAGCAGCTCTGATCGAGGAGAGTTAGTGAGGGCAGTGGCTAAGAAAGCTCCGGGAGCGTCCCTGAGGGTGAGGAATTCTCCACCAAGCAGCTGGGCTGCAGAAACGCTTGGGACCCAAACAGCAGGCAGAAGGGGACATGGATGAGGGGGGCAGTTTTGCCTTGCAGTCACACTATGACCACTGCTTCCAGAAGAAGCCCCAGAGCACTTGTGCTCCTCAAAAAGGCCAGCGGCCACTATAGACCCAATCCTCAGCTTGACCAGCATTTATCACATGCTGCCTGGGTGCCAGGGACCCTCCTGGCAGCTGGGGACACAGCCATGAATGAAACCAGTTCGTGATTTCAAAGAGAGGGATTGGGGGCTGGGAAAATAGTATTTCAGGCACTGAGAAGTGGAAAACAACAGAAGGCATGGTTAGGAGGGGTAGAGTGGTGACTAGACATCATCACGTACAGAATGGCCAGTGCTCCCCTAATGAGAGGATGACTGAACAGGGGGATGCCTGGAAAACGCATGCTCCTGGGACAGTGGGAGCAGGGTGCTGAGCTTACAGAGCAGCAGGGGCGAGTCTGGGGTGCACAGGGAGGCCCGTGAATCATGCTCCAGCAAAGGGGAAAACCCCCCAGAGCTGGTACTTTTCTTCAGAGGCTCCCCTGGCTGCTGGGTGGAGAGCCCCCGACAGGGGGAATGAGTGGCTAGGAGGCTGGGGCAATAAACTGGGGGCTCATGGCAGTGAGGCTTGGAGGAAATGGGAGAAGAGGTGGACAGGGCCGGATCCTGGATCTTCTTAGGGCAAGACTACCAGGCTATATACCACTGCAGCAGTATGTGGTGTGAGAAGGAGAGAAGTCAGGGTGACCATGGCATGGCCATCTGCAGGCCCTGAGGCTAGCAGCTGGTAGGGGGAGTGGAGAGAGGGGCACGGCACTGGCACAGTGCGGTGGGGTTCGGATTCACCTCTCCCCTGCAACGTGTTTGGCAAAGGTCGCCTAGAGCGTGTGTCTTACCCTGGGGTGTGGCAGGGGGCAGACCATATGGTAACAGGCTAAGCTTTTGGTTCTGAATTGGCCTCGGGGTAGCTAACCCACCCAAGAAGAAAGGAGCACCACGGAGAACTGTGATCAAAAGCGGCCACCGGCGGCCACCGTCTGGCCACATGAGCTTGGGTGACTCCTCCAGCCTCTGCGCTTCAGTCTCCCCATCTAAACAATGGGCTAATAACAGAACCCGGGCCCCACACATCTGCTGTGCACACTAATCGAAGTGAATTAATGGACGTGAACATCACTGAACAGAAAAGAGTAAACTTACTCTACAGAGAGACAGACAGGCGGATGCATATGGACGCAGAGCTCTAACTTTCGCCTTAGGAATCCCCTCAGCTGATGAGCAAACCCTCCTGCGGTTTTTAGAGTAACAAGATGGGAACAAGTATATGGATGCCAGCCCAACACTAAGCCCAAGAGGACACAGAGCCCAGAGGGCTGCAAGAGGACGCGGAGGCAGACGGGAGGAGGAGGAACGAGAAAAGCAAGAGAACAGAGGAGCTGGAGGAGGAGAGGAAGAGAGCAGCCAGAATGCGCAAAACCACAGAAAACCAACCAAACTGAATCAGCAAATCCTTCGTACAGCAGGAGGGGGCCACTCCTCCCCGAGGAGGGGACAGGGGATGGTGGGGACGTGTGTGGAATGGGCTGCCTACCCCAATGTACCTGAACCACTGACCCTAGACTATCAAGGTCCAGAACCTGGGCTCCAGAAGGCTCCGAGGTTGACTGTGACCAGCAGAGGGCATGCTTCTGGGCATCACCAAGAAAACCACCAAACCCTGCCCCTGACACGGCATTTCTCAGCAACCTGAGGGGTTACCGAGGATACACCTGGCCCTGGCTGCAGCTCATGGGCCAGGAGAACATCTGGAAAGGTCTTTGCCAGCAGGCTGGTGTGAGCAGACGCACGATGAGGCCTGGTCTGCATGCACCAGGCTGCAGCCCACGCACTAGCAAGGCCACCAGGGCTCCGTTGCTCCTCTTCTGGATTCCAGCCCTGTGCCTTCCTCCTTGTCACTAAGGGAAGTGGGATGGACCCAAGGCAAATGGGCAACCTCAGGAAAGTAACTGCCCAAACCAAGAGGCACTGCTCCTTTGTCGCTTGCTGGCAGACAGCCAACTCTTTCTCTACCCCACCGACCCCACACCCCTCTACCTGTACTCTGAGGCTGGCACCTACCGTAAGCGGCTCTCCCTGCAGCGCCTGCAGGATGAAGTTGCTGACGACCCGGCCATCGTTCATGTGCATGCGTGGCCCAAAGGTGTTGAAGATCCTGGCCACACGCACTTCAACGCCTTCCTGGAACAGGAGAGGAGGGTGTGGGATGCATTCATTTCACCTCATGTTTCCAGCACCTGGACCGTAAATAAGTCTGAAAATGCCCTGCTTTTCACTCCCAGATGAGAGAGGCTCTCTGGCTGTGTCTATACAACACGTTCACTAACAAATCTGAGTATGGCACAGAGTTATACCAAACTCGAATGTGTCCCCGATTCCACGCCCATCCAGCCACCAGCAGAGAACCTGAGAGGCAGCAAACAGTACAAAGGAAAGAAATGTTTGCTGAACACTTTTTCCCCAGTAAATAAATATCTATTTCCCAAATAGGACCATGCCTTGCATACTCTTTTATAATCTTCTTCACGTGGTATTTTGCCCAAGTTTACCAGTCAACAGTGATTTTAAATGGCAATGAATGTTTAGTAGCTGATGCAAAGAAAAACAAGCAAGGTCTTCGTCCTGGAAAAGGAGGGACATACACGCATTCTTAAAGAGGAACACTGCCCTACACCCCCAATCTGTTCCAATGGGAAACAGACTTGTTTTAGTGAAAAACTAAAGACAATGCAGCGCCCCCTACAGGCTACTGGCTACGAGGCCCGGAGAGATGGGTGCCAACATTGAGAGCAGCTGTCTCTACGTGGTTGGATTATAGGTATTTATTTTCTTCTACGTGTTTTTTATATCTTTTTTTGTTACAATAAATATGCATTACTTTCGTATCAGGAAAAGTATATTTCAAAATATGTAATAAAAAAGTAGGCTTTTTAAACCCCCAAAGCCTTCTTGAAATTCTCTCATGCAATTGTTAATTTCACAGTCTGCTTCTTTATGAACCAAAAGTTTACACACTCAAGTTTTTATCACACTCCAAACTGGTAGACTTTCACAGCGTCCATGTGTCTGATCTGTTTCACCCATCAGACTACGGATGTGCATTTTCCAGGTGTCGAGGGCAGGCAGGATGGCAGGGTGAGGCCCAGGGGCTCGTGTGCTCTCCAGCCCCACTTCCCCTAGCTCCGCCGTACTGCACTTGGGAAAGGAGTGGTACTCCCATCACAGGGGCTCACAAAAAGCCAGTCCCTGCATAACCCTTGGCACGGGGCTTGTAGTGAGAAGCAGTGGTTGCTACTGTTGTCTCTACTCATCCAGAAAGTTTTCTTTTCTAATTCTACCGCTTCAGGTCTGGCACAGGCTGGGGTCTGAAGGACTCTCAATGAACAGGGCTGACTTAGCACAGACTCTTCCACCGGTGTAATGAGTGAGAGGTGACAAGGTACGTGTCTCAAGGACCCATGCGGCCTCCGTGTGGTTGGAGGCACCCGCTGGCCACCTCTGCCCCCAGAAGCCTCACCTCTGCCCCAGTTACTAGACAAACACGAGCAGTTTTTACGGGCACCGAGATCTGAAACGGTCGGGAAGCATGGATCTAGCATACAGTTAGCTCACTTCTAGAAACCAGACGGCTATATTTTTGCTGATGCCTCCCAGCACTGCATTATAATGCTCCTGAGAGCTATTCAGAGTTTTAGGATTAAGAAATGAACTATAATCCTAGGTCCAAGATTAAGTCAATTTGTTTCTCTGCCGGACTACTCAGAGAGTATTTCCAAAATGGGGGGTGGAGGCGAAAGCAGAGATACTGATCCCAACAGAAAAGAACTCAAAAAGTATCCACTTGCATTTCATTGTTAAGATGAAGAAAGAATTAGAAGTAGATGAATAGGGTGTTACTCCAGAAAAAGACTGGAAACCTCAACAAAGTTACAAGCGTCAAACCAACATGCCCAGCAGGAGGAAGCTCAACGAGCTATGCAAGGTTTGCAACCAATCAAATGCTTTCCTCCTCTGGACTTGTCTGTCCTCCAGAACCGCCTTCCAGAACATGGCCTCATAGAAGTTGCATTCTGCAGACATAAACTGGCCAGCATACATGGACTTAAGTTTGTTTTGGTTTTCCCATTTGAACTGTGAACTAGGTGTTATAGGACAACGTCTCAGGACCAGCACAGCTGCTGGGATAGCTGCCACGCTTTTCTGACCACTCCAGCTCTCAAACTCAAATGAAATAAACATAAACCCAAGGCTCCCTCAACTTAAGACCTGCTCTCCTCTCACACTCTGGCATCTCCTAGAGTTTGTGTACTGCTTCATCAGGACACAAAGGCCACCCCCATTCAGCATGCACAGTTCAGCAGCCCTCATCCCCTGGGATCCTGCAGGGGCCCCAAGTAGGAGGACAGACCCGTCAGCAGATACTGGCACGGACGCTTATGGTGGCAGCCCAGTGGGTGTTCACATCCACACTTTGGAGGAAAGTATAATGACTCCCCATCTCAGGCCTGAAGAAAGGGTCAATGTCTGACCAAAGCCTGCTTACCTGAACAAAAACCCAGTAGGTGCCCAATAGGCGGTGATGTCTCCTCAGGGAGACCCTCCTCTGCAGGACCAATGAGCAAACACATGCGCCAACTCTTTATCTCACAGTCAACGTTCCATCTGCTGGGGGAAGGGTCCTGCCAACTACCGGGCTGGTGCATCTGAGTTTCCACCATGGCACAAGACCAGGTCTCTGCACACACAACACTGATTCAAGAAAGGAACTGCTGGTCATTAAGAATGGCTGGTTTTTAAAAAAAAAAAAAAAAAAAAGAATGGCTGGGTTTGACTGTGTCCATGGTTCTGTCCCGGGTGGGAATCAGGAGTCATTCACTTATGATTCCAAGCACCAAGAAGTTTTTATGAAGCATCAGGATGACTCCTCCAAGTTTGAGGCACAGCAACATAGAACATACAACCAGAAGCAACTTCAGAGAAAACGATGCTCAGGGTGCCACTCCAGTGAGTGTATGTCAGCACACATGGGTAAAGAGCACATGGCTTGCCTGATAACTGGGCTTCAGAAATGGTGGCCAGGCTACAATATTATACAACTGAAGCTGGGTGAGCTGCCATCGGAAGGTCTCCTTCCCTATTTCTAGTGCCCAGAAACGGGGAGGGGTTCGGTAGGCAGGCCTGACTGATCAGCCGACAGTAACCCAAGAGACACAGTGATGTTTGGAACAAAGACTCCTCCCTCCGCAGACCTCTCCAGAGGACAGAAATGTCGCCAGCAAGGATCCAATGGGCTACCCTCAAAAGCTCGCTTTCAAGTGCAATCACTCCTTGGCCAGCACTGTCTCAAGCCACTGGACAACATAGAATGATCCCAGTCCCTGTCTTCACTATGGCAGGTGCAGGAAAATGGAACACAGGGGCCTCGCGTCGGGAGGGAGCAAGTGCTGACTGTCACCCCCTCTGTGGTGTGGGCAGCCTGCCCTGAAGGGGATACCTAAGGCAGGGATGGGGTCAGAGAAATAACCAAAAGCACTCCCAGGTCCAACAGGACTAACTTGGTGATGCTTCCATAATCTTCCCCACGCACTGGGACAAGGGCACACATCGCAAATGAGACCGTGAACACCGAACCATGTAATTCCCACATGGCCTCTCCTAAATGCATCCTAATGGGATCTGCTCCCTCCCTGGGGAAAGGTCAGAGGCCACTACAGAACACAGAGCAATCTTGCTGAGCATGATTCTCCAAGGTGCTAAAAAGCTGTAATCCACTCTCGGTGGTGGCACAGGGACAAGGCCATACCAGGTCAGGGGACAGCAGTTATGTGTCCATCTGGCAATCTCCCTCAACAACCCTGGTTTGGTCTTAACAATCAGTCCAGAGTGTTCGCCACATGGCAGGCTAGGCCAACACTCACACCAGGGCCAAGAGAGGTCAAGTACTACTCTACCAGTTTCTAGGCGTGGAGGGCAGGTGCTCAGTGAGCAAGCGGCAGAACTGGCAAACAAGGCGACTCTGGGACGTCACCCCAACCTTCAAACATTTGACTGGAGAGCTGCTTGTTGAATATCTATTTTTTGAACTAAAATAAGCATACCAATTATTTAATTTTTCAAAGTATTCTGATGCCAGGAGCACCTGGGTATCTCAGTAGGTTAAGTTACTGCCTTCAGCTCAGGTCATAATCTCAAGGTCCTGGGATCGAGCCCAGCATTGGGCTCTCGGCTCAGTAGGGAGCCTGCTTCCCCCTCTCTCTCTCTGCCTGCCTCTCTGCCCACTTGTGATCTCACTCTGTCAAATAAATAAAATTTTTTTTAAAAAAGTATTCTGATGCTGGAAGATAAAACAAAACCCTTGAGACCCCCAAAGTAGATGATTTCTGAGTTTTCTGGCTTTCTGCTCTGCTAGTCTACGGTTTTATGAAGGGTGGCTTGTTTTGCAGACCCATCCCCGTGGGTGGGCCACAGATCCCAGACAGTCCTACTCATGCAGGGCCAGGAGCTCACATGCACACCAACCACCGAACACAGCATGCAGACAAGTCCCTACATTTATACAAGTGCTGCATCCAAGGGCACAGAGAAAGTGCACTTTAATTGCTCCCTGGAAAGTTCAAAGGACAGGTTTCTCCTGGTATCCGAAAGTCACACGTTCCTATGAAACCCTTCAGAAGCAGGAATGATATATAAAGAAGCAATCACCATCAGCTTCTATGGAAAAAATTTTGAGCTTTCCCAGACCCCCAGAATAGCCTCTCTTAGGGCTTTTCTGATACTACAGACACATCTTGCTAACATGAACAGCATCAGTCCAGATTATGCTCAGATGCTCACAGACACGCAGGTCAGAGCTCTGACACCAGGCACGATGCTGAGTGGGGCTCCCAGGGATGCGGCACAGGGTGTCACCACCTTGGTAACGGCTCACTGCAAAACAAACTTTGAACACATATTTTTGTAAAGGTGACAATCCTCTTTGGTTCCGTCGCATTCCATTCCCTGGAAGACTCACGGGACCTTCTCTTTCTGTGAAGGACGTGTTTGGAAACGTGTATGTGGGACAGATTTTTCTGGGAAATCCAGTTCTATTTCAAATACGTTAGGGTATTTCCATACATGAAAATGAACTCAGAATTCCGAGAATCCTTTGGAAAAGGGAAAATCTTCCTTTAGATCTTCAGAAAAGTTTTTTAGAAACAGATCTTTAAAATCTTTAGAAAAAGATCGTTCATACCTCTTTTCTTGACTACATTCTCAAACCTTATACACTGCATTTATTCAGAGTAAGATAAAAACCGCATACCATATGCAGTCTTCACAATGAAGTGACAACTTACACTTACGAAAGATGTGTCATGTATAAAAAAGAGCTAAAGTTATTAAAATAACTAATTAAAAATATGCAAAGGTTGATGGTTTCCCATTCTCGCTGGTCATTCTTTTTTTTTTTTTTTTTCATTTGCTTCCAGACACACAGCCTAAATTGTACACCCAAAGCCTTGAATCTATCCTGCTATCCCTAAAGGCTGAATATTCTAATTATGAACAGAGCATGTCACAACACCGCTCCCCGCTAGCTACCCACACTGTTCTAAGAAGCAGCTGGCAATTTCCGAGTAAACCTGTGTGGACTACTGGCTCTGGGTGTCCTCACTGCCCACAGTCCTTCAGAGGAGCACCAATGTCCTTGGACTTGCAGCTGCATCTTCTCTAGCTGAACCAAGCTTCCTCACCTGCAATGCCCCACCAGGGCCACTGGCAGCTAGGCAGCCAGGTGGGGGTTCAAACTGCACTTACTAGCTGAGGAGCTCAACACAAGTTTTGCAGCTACTTTCCCACCACCTTAAAGGGGTCATGAGAATGAGGTGAGGTTCAACAGATTTGCCCTATAGGCTGAGCCCTAACAGAGGCCAGTACCCCATGGGCACTCCTTGCCCACAGGGTCCGGGTCCTCTGCAGCACCTACTGCAGCCCAGCACGGCACAGCCTCCAGACTGCAGGGCACCCTGCTGAGCGCTCAGAGTCCAGAAGAGCTACATCCACTAAAATGAGAGAAGCAAGGTTAGAGTTCTGAAAATCAGGCACTTTCCGGTGGGAACCCCAAAGAGGGTCTGATTTGCCACATACCAGGCCATTCCCAAAGAGGCCAACCCTGACCACCCCCCAACCAGGCCACACCCAAAGGGCCGACATTGACTCCCCAACACCAAGCCACACTCAAAGGCCAACACAGACTCCCCAAGACCAAGCCACACCCAAAGGGCCAACCCTGACCCCCCAAGACCAGGCCACACCCAGAAGGCCAACCCTTAATCACCCTAAGGCTAGGTCACTCCCAGAGGGCCAACCCCATGTGGGCAGGAGGTGCTCGACCCACTCTTTCTGACAGCTAAGACAAAATCCTGAGTAAAAGATTTGTTTTAATGATGTAAATGTTTACATTCTCACAATCTTCACAGGGTGGTGTTTATTTTCCTTTGTTTTGTCCTTATTTTCATCTCCAGATAGGATTATGGGTAACAACTTCTCTTCCTTCCTACGCATGTGTGTTTTCTTACTGTCTGTTCCTGCCACAGAGCAGGAACGCAAACACCTCTCAACCACAGGAAATGCAGCCATGTTTTTTTCCACCTCCTCACCAAGGATCCAGCCTAAGACAGAGAGAGGATCCCAAAGGGGCCTGGTCTTGGACCCAGGGCTTTCCCTATAAGGGAGCATAGTACTTGTAACACAAATACTAGGGGAGGGACAGTGGGAAGCCCGTGCTGCGCCTTCCTCACAGACCTCTTTAGAGCTGTGATTCAGGCAAGGTCCCAGTGACCTCTGTCCCAGCCCACCACCCTTGACCATGTTGTCCCCACAGAGACATAACCTCCACCTGTCTGCTGGGCCACCACCAGAACTAGAAATGATCTGGTCCCTCCCTGACCTAATGGCCATGTCGAAGGAGCAGGAGCAGTGCTACTGCATCACATCAGGTCAGAAGTACCAACTCACCATGAGGGGCAGGTGGCATTTCCGGACAGCAGTGACCAGAACACTCCCCCAGGCAGACACGAGTCCCTGGGCAGGTGTGCTGAGCAGTGTGATGAGACTGGATGGATCTACAGATAGCAGGTGCTATCAGCCTAGACCCCAAGCTCCTCAAAAAGCACAGAGCCCTGCTTCCCCAAGGCTTTCTCAGACCTAGGACCATCCATACACTTCTCCCACATTCAGAGCCCTCAGTGTCCCAGGAAGAACCCAATACTGACTTGACCACCCTCTGACTCTCCCATCCACGCAACAGTCGTCTGTTCGGGCCTCCTGTATGTGAAGCACATGCCAGACATTCCACAGCAGAGGCAGTAGTCCGGGGAGTGACTGTCCTTCCCAAGGACAGCCCCTGCTATGCAGGGACACCCTTGTGTCGGCACTCTTATCAGGGACACATAGGCACACACCAACTGTATACACAGGAGCTTCTAATGGGAACATGACTTTATAGTTTTCCGGCCAATGCTGCCTCTGCCATTAACCTCCCAAGACCTCTGTGGGCAGAAAGGTAAATGCCGACAGATCCAGATTTTTCGAGATGCTATATTCCTGAGCTCATGAGCCAGCTGACGTGTGCAGATGCAGCGCTGGTCTGTGTTTGAAAAAAGCACCCTGGCTAGTGCCCGGGTGTGTAGCACAGTTCTTGGCATACAGTCAGTGCTCAATAAATGTTGGCTCTACTATTACTAAATACTACGATTACTGTGAGCACCTACCCTGAGGAAGGAGGTGTTCTCCAGAGACTCACTAAATAAAAACTAAGAGATCGGGCACCTGGATGGCTCAGTGGGTTAAGCCGTTGCCTTCGGCTCAGGTCATGATCTCGGGGTCCTGGGATCGAGTCCCGCATCGGGCTCTCTGCTCAGCAGGGAACCTGCTTCCCTCTCTCTCTCTCTGCCTGCCTCTCTGTCTACTTGTGATCTCTCTCTGTCAAATAAATAAATAAAATCTTAAAAAAACAAAAAACAAACCAAAAAAAACCCCTAAGAGATCAATTAAAATGTCCTATTTGCCCACCAGCTTTACCCTATATAAAAACTAAGAAATACCACAAGACTGAAAGCACAAGTACACAGTTGAGAAGCACAACAGTCTTCAAACCTATTCTGTAGTAAAATGCAACACGTGCCCCCTTCAAGCCTTCAGGTTAGTTTTCTCAAGCACCAACATATCCAAAGGCTGATCTCCACATCTCAGAGACCTTCTCAAACTGTGGCATCAAGTATTCTGGGCTCAAGACTGATAAAGCAATGTCCTTCCAGAGCTCATTTATGCCTCTTAAAATAAATAGATAATAACAAGCCGGTGGCCCAAAGTAGCTTAGAAAGCAATTAGTGTTTCCTCTGGCTAAGAGAGAAGACAGAATAAATAAACACCTCCACTGGCACAGTATCCTGTGTCTCTAATGTTGGTATTTCATTAAAAATATGAGGAAAAAAGCTCCCAACAACTCTCTTCTGAGAAAAAAAAAAAGACGTTCAGGGACTCTCAGTGGCAGGCACATTGACATGCCTCTTCCGTCATGCAAAACACAGGGCTGTCTGAATCTGAGCTCACCTGCACGCAGGACCCTCGGCCTCAGAATGCTGCTCCCAGGGACAGACATCCAAATCTCCAGGTTCTAGGAGCACAGGCCACACCAGCTGACTCCAGTCCGCAATGATTTGACCCCATGCCCCTCCCTCCCCCAACCAGAGGGCACGTCCAAAAGCTGGTCCAAGCTCAGGGACGGTGACCGAAAAAAAAAGACAGGCTAGTCTGGGCCTTCGCCTGCAGTCACAGTGCTGTGACAGAAGGGTCACAGGTCCAAGGCACATGGAGGCAGAGCCAGGGTGCCTGACACTCCACCTCTTCTCAGTCTTGTGGGCTCCTTCTGCTACAGCATGTGGGTGAGCAGATCCGCAACATGACATCATCCATGGGAGAAGCCCCCCCGGTGTGGGAATATACAATTAAGAAATCAGGAAACAGTAGTAAATAACTATAAATAATCCCTAGAAAGATTCAAATTAAAGAAATCACAAATTCATTTTTATATCTATTAAATAAGTCCAAAAAAAAGTAAAAAATAATAATAACAATAATAAAGTTCACTGATTTGGAGGCTTCAGGAAAACAGAAGCATTAACTGCTGGTGGGCAAGCAGGCAATAGAGAAATGTACCTTCAGAGCCATGCAACAGCACTCCTAACTGAAACATTTATCTCCACGGGAGATTGTTTTTTAAAAAGGACATACACAGGAAAAGCTGTTGACAACACTACTCATTTACAAAAGTGGGAAACTAAGCTTCCCCAGTCACCACTGTCAGGCGGACTTAATCACGGCATTTCATTGCCATATCGCCGCTCTGAGTTTGATGGAACAGGTGTTCTGCGCATCTACACCCCAAACCCCCAGAACCCAGTGCAATACCTGCTTCATGTAGGCATAGCACATGGTCTCAGCAACGCGCTTCCCTTCATCGTAGCAGGCTCGGGGTCCTATTGGATTCACGTGGCCCCAGTAATCTTCACTCTGAGGGTGGACTTCAGGATCTAGGAGTATGGAAAAGTCTGTGTTCATCAGGTTCATATGCATTCTCAACGATGAATACTTATGATGCTCAAGATTGTTCCAGAAAGACCAAGGTAAACATTTACCTATCAGTGTGGGACAGTCCATTCTCCCAAGTTCCAGAGTGACATGCTGCTCTTACCTCTCATATTAACTAAGGATGGTGTTTTACATGGAAAAAAAAAAAAAAATTAAAAGACCAAGGTCTCGGGGTGCCTGGGTGGCTCAGTGGGTTAATCCTCTGCCTTCGGCTCAGGTCATGATCCCAGGGTCCTGGGATCGAGCCCCGCATCGGGCTCTCTGCTCAGTGGGGAGCCTGCTTCCTCCTCTCTCTCTGCTTGTGATCTCTATCTCCCTCTGGTCAAATAAATAAATAAAATTAAAAAAAAAAATTTAAAAGACCAAGGTTTCTCAAATTCCAGCTTCTCCTCTTGTTAACACTTAACAAGACTATAATTAAATGTAATATATGTGAAGAGATATATGGTTCCACTTTATATTTATAAAATACATAATTATAGTAAAGCATTGTACTTACTGAAATGATTTTACGAGCATCTCTGCAGAACACAAGAACTTTCCCATGTGCCAACAACCCAAGAACAAACTTGAGAGGCTCACTAAGAACCTCAGTGAGATGATTAGTGTCTTGGTCAATGTAGGTAGAAGGACAGAGTGCCGTGAGGGCTGCTTGTTTCTTTAGCATACATTTTATATTTCCCAATTCCTGTCTTTCGGGTGTGTAAATCAATCCCATTTTACAATGTGCCAAGGGAACAGACTATTTAAAGAAACCGAGTAACAAATTCTTTTGTAACGCAAGTATATTTTTGGAATGTGAATTAAAACCTAACGTATATGGTACATACGGCCACACTTAAAATGTATAAATCTTTGCCAAGAAATCTGGACAATGTACAGGGACTCTATATGATACATTCAGTTCTTACTTATCTTAAAGCCAAAATCTGACTACAGCTCATGGGGACAACAGGACCCACGCAGGACAGAGAAGTGAACACACAGGTGCCTGAGCCAGCCGGCCCCCTTCAGGAGGCTGGCAGCCCTCTGCAGTGTGACAACATCAAGGCACAGATTCTGACCTCTTGAGCGGCTGCTATGGTTTAGAATTCTCTTAAGAAGGAGGCATAGTTTTTCTGCAGGATCAGGGGGAGGATCCATGGGGAATATTTCCCAAGAGAAGAAAACCAGTGACTTAATTTCACACAGATATAACAGATGATGAAGAGCAGACCTTTTCTGGGGATTTCTGACAAGAACTGGGCCTTCTAGACTCCAAAGAGACCATCCTAAATTTAGCAAATGGCAAGAAACAGAAGATCAGCCACACCCCTGCCTCTGCCCCTCAATGGGCACGCCCAGGCTGAGGTGTCCAGATGCTCAAGTTCAAGAGATGGTTTTATAAAGTCCCCACATTGTCATTATAAAAGATCTGGAGTCAAAATTGACTTCCAATTTCTCAGCATGTTGTGAGGCTAACCCACCAAGCCCCCATTCCACGATGCGTCCGTTTACTGCACTGATCAAACCCCAGAGTCGGCCAGTTACACCCTGGGGTCATTTAAGAACCTTAAGGAACACAAAGTGTCATCAAATACGCAGATAATAAATAAGGAAGAAAGCTGGGCATGGAAAAACACGTGACTGTGTCCTCTTGGACCAATAAGAGGAGTACCTTCATATTTCAGACATTTAAAAAGCTTCAGTCCTTTGAACTCTATCAACACCACTCCTCTTGTGACACAGGAAGCAAAGGGGAAACCTCCCATGCTCTATAAAGGGAAACACACCAATCCCTTGGGAAGGCTGGCTCTGGGAAGGACAGGAAGGGGGAAGGCAAGTCCACTCAATGCCTGTTCCAAAAGCAACAAGGCGAACAGGTTGGCGGCGGCTGCTTTTAACTGCCCAGATTTCAAAGTGGATGATGCTGCCGCTTTTCACGGGGATTACAAAGACTAGACCTGCACTTAGCAGAATTTCTGTTGCTATAATTTTTTTTCACTTGATTTCCTTATTTAAAAAAACACCACCACACATCTCTTGCTATTTTGTCCCGACTTCCTCACTTCTCCACCCAGAATAATGATGCGTAGCAGACGAATTACACCACGTCAGAGTCCAGCTTTCCCTGCGTCAACTGAGCAGATCTCCATGATGCTGCAGTAGCTGGTCTGGAGCCGAATAGAAATCAACGTGAACTGCACCGCAGCCCTCGCCCGGTCCGAATGCTGGGCACCTTCACAGGCCTCACGGCTGGGGAGGGGCTACAGGTTGGCAAAACACACTCAGGTGTTTTCTGGCACTACCTACTTAAGACTGTTCCAGAAATCACTATACAACAGGCAATCAGCACCTCTCTGTGTGCCAAGCGAGCGAAGGCCAACCTCGGAGATCTCGGTGGGGCAGGCTCACCACACCCACTCCTCACATCGAAGAACAGGGATCAGCTACACCCACTGGCAAAAGAAATCCCTGACCAATGATCTCTGGGGTCCTTTCAGAGCAGACTGGGAAAAATACTTCGGTGGGTTCATCCATGGTGGGGCCTTAATGGCCGGGGGACAGGATGGGGTCCTCTGAGAGTGTTCTTCCGCAGGAGGAAAAGGGGTTCAGTCCACTGAGAGCAGACATGGATGGCTGAGCTCGGAAGTCTCTCCACTGCCTTGTGCACATACAGGGAGAGCAGACAGGGCCTTCTTACAGTGGAAGCCTGGACTCATTTTTGCTTCCTTCTTCACCCAGAGCCAGTGCCCCTGTAGGGCCCCCCGACTCACCTCCATACACCTCCGAGGTAGAGGCCAGCAGCAGACGAGCACCGACTCGTTTGGCCAGTCCTACAGAAAGCAAAGATACAGTCAGAGAGGCTGTCAGCTTCGTGGAAACGAGGGGATGACACGGGCCTGCTCATTTTTGCAGCCAATTTATGCAATTTTTTAGTAGGAATCGTATCTAATCATTTGGGCACTGTGAACCATCCCCTCGTATTGCACCTACATTGGCACCAAAATAAAAACAAAAACAGTAAGAAAAACACAAATGAACCCTGAGAAGCACAGTATTTAGTCGGATAGCGTTAAGTGGAGGCAGGGCCAAAAATCAGTCTGTTAGTTTGGGAAGGTGTGGATTCAGGGTTACCACTGATAGGCAGAAGGCAAGGCCTTTTGCACCCTCACTTCTACTGCCCCCCTGCAAGTTGGTCTACCTGCCACTTCCTCCACAGGTCACCAGGCACCCGAGGGTGCCCGAGCCAGTCTCCTTACTCCCTGGCCCCTCTAGACTGTCCTCCTGCCTCCTTCGAGGCTCAGCGTCAGTAGCTCCTTCTCCAAAGCAAGTCTCCATGTTCCCGTGTCCAGCTTTGAACTGTGTCCTGTATGAGACCCCTGCAGGGAGAATAGGCTAGAACATCGTGCTCTATGGTGGTCTTGTAAGTATAGAAAGTCCTCCAGACACAAACTCCCAATGTTAAGCAGTTCCTCAGAGGCTCACAGCTGCCCTGAGTCAAAGAAACCCACTCACTGCCCTTTGCTTAACCCGGGGCCTCTCGAATGTACTCCCCCAGGGAGCGTGTGTGCACAGACATCACCAGACCGAGGGGCCAGCTGCGCTGCACACGGAGCTGCTCGTGTAAAGCTGGGCACGCATGCGCCCCCTGCAGACACTGCGAGGGGTGGTCGGCGACCTAGAAAGGCCCCACCGTGCAGGGCCCAGGGTGGTGGGTGTGGGAGCACCGGGTGAGGGAAGTAAGGAGCTGTGAAGACAGAAGACCAGCAACAGGAACAAGAGAATTGGGCTGCCGAGCAGTAAGGATCTGGAGATCATCTGTGCAAATGCCACAGTGCAGTGGAATAAAAAATGTTAGAGGAATGGAGAACAATATGCAATTTATAGGCTTTATAATTTATACCATGATGACAGGAATTTCAAAAGGAAGGGGCCCGAGCTGGGTTTTTTTTTTTTTCGGTAATAAACTTCTTAGATAACTACAGATTCATATGCAGTCATACAAAGCAATACAGAGGACCCTTTACCGCATACCCTTTACTGTGAACCGCTCCCCCAACAGTAAAAACCTGCAGAACTAGCGTATGGTATCACAAGCATGACAGTGACGCAGATACACTCAGGACAGAGACATCTCCATCACCACGAGGACGCCTTGGTGGGGGAGCCAGGGGAGCCCATGTGCGCTGCTGGAGTGCCCAGATGTTTATGCGGAGACCAAAGAAGTCTCAACCTGAAGAAGCTGAGCGCAGGCCCAGGGAAGGCCTAGGGAGCTGCAGAAGGGGAAGGGGCTCACCAGGAAGGGGCCGAGTGGGGTTCACTACATCTTGTCTCAAGTGCGAAATGATTAATCACAGCGTCTCTCCCCATTCAGGATATGAAGTTCTGCTTGGGTCTCTGCGGCCTAGCAACCGCCTCCGCGACCTCGGCTTCTGTCCCTGTTGTTCCTGAAAGGAGTTTACCCTTCCTTCCAGACTTCCGAGTCCAATCTCAGCCATGGCTCAAGGGGCTCTTCTGCCTGGAACTCTAACAGCGTTCCCTGGAAAGTCCCTTCCTCCTCCATGCCACTGGTGCCTGGACCCTATACCACCTCCTCCAGGAAATGCCAAGGCCAAGTTCCCTGGCAGAAGAGCCTGAGGATGATCCTTATCTGAAGACAGGACAGTGCCTCGGGCACGGGGATTGTTCCATGAATACCATCTTCTTAAACAGCCAGGGCTTCATGGCCTCTCCCCCATGGCATCTAGTTCAGGTAAGAAGGAGGCAGTTGGGGGAGCCAGAGAATGTGGGCAGGAGCAGGAGCCGGCGGAGGCAAGAATGGGCAGCAAGCAGCTTTCCTGACATCTTAGCTCTGAGCAGAAGTGGGACCCTGTTTCCTCTGGTGGCCAGGGCAGGTCGCAACAAAGAGGAGAACAAATGCCCTTTCTAGACTAGGGGAATGAATCATTTTACTTCATGCAGAGCCTGACCCCCCAGAATGTTTAGTCTGAGAGATCAAAAAACCAATCTCCGACTGCCCTTACAATCCCTTGTCTCCAGGCTTAAAATTTAGTGCTGTATTTTCCAAAATCCATTTATAGAAGCTCTTTTAAATGTTCCCATAATTAAATCCATCTCCACTTGACATTTTAAAAAGTGGTTCCTTTATTCTCCTTTGCAACTCATCAGACCCCTAGCTTTTGAGACCCGTGTCAAACTTCATATGTCTCTGATTTAAATATTAATAGGTATGGGTCACCACAGCTATAAATCTGAGGTGTGGTGTTTGTGAGCGCGCACGGGCGGCCACCTTTACGGTGTTCATGCGGTCACCTTTCGCCTTCAAAGTGAACCCCACAGTTCAGTCTAGACGCGGGGACTCAGCTTGGCCAGCCCCATCACGTCGGCTCGTCTTCTGCTCCTCCAGGAGCGCTCCTGACACCCCGGTGTGTGCAGTCCACAGTGGCCCAACCCTGGGTCAGAGTCGCCAGTGCCTCTTCCAGCCCAGAGGCCCACATACCATGTCACAGGGGAAAGAGAAGAAGGATGTGTGGTCACAGTGACCGGTGGTCACTCCCAGGGGATTTAACTGAGGCCATGCTGACCAGGTACTAGGATGACTGTGTCCCCTGGCTCATAAGGCACTCTGAAAGAGCATGGACAGGGGATGAGGAAGGGGTCTACAGACCAAGATCAAACTGACAGAATGTCAATGTCCTATGCGTGGAATTGTCTAGAACATCCCTAGCAAGCGCTGCAAAATGAGGAAAGGACAACTTACCTAGCATGTTTAGTGTCCCGATGGTATTGGTCTTCAGGGTCTTGATGGGGTTATACATGTAGTTTGGAGGGGAAGCTGGAGAGGCCAGGTGGTATATCTGGTCAACTAAAGGAGACAAGACCAGAAGTCTGTGATTTCCAAGGAAAACACTAAAAACATTCTGACTCTGAAGAATCGGGCTATACAACAGAGGCATTTCTATATTTTTCACTTAAGTTGTCATTGTTACTCTTTCATTCTTCATAAAAACGAATCTGCGTTTGTAATTAGAAGAATTTTAAACAAAGACAGAAAGTCTGTCTGGGCCTATTCTCTTCTGATCAGAGGCGATCTGATTACAGAGTTGACTGTTTCTGAGATCTGACCCAGGCACAGCATGAAAATAGGAAAGAAGACCGATTTTCTAGACACTGAATGAAGCACGACTATCTAAAGGAAACAAGGTTTTTAATGTGAAGCCAATCTGACATAAATATGCTTTAGTTGCTTGGTTCTCACATATTTTGTGTCCATAAAACCGGACCCTGAGATGACAGTTGGAGGGTTGTTTTTGTTTGTTTTCACTGACATTATTTATCGAGGATCTGCTCAGTGGCTCATGAGCAAAGAGACACCCTGAAGACCAAGGCTGAGAACAAGACTTCAGGCACCAAACGCCTATCTCAGGAAGGACACAGGCGGAGATACAATGACAAACTGCCAGCTCTGGAGGATCCTGGTCTGATGAAGGTGCCTGGGCGAGGGGTCTGGCCTCTAGGTGGACCCAGCTGTGGGGAGAGATGAGCAAGGAGCTCATTCACGCTCAAGCGACTTGGGAATGAGGGTGCTGTGCACCAGGGATGGGAAAGGACAAGAATTTCTGCAGAGGCTCTGAAAGGTCTAAGTGACAAGTTTGGTATGGCAATTGCGTATGAGACTTTAAGTACCAGGGTAGAGTACAGACTTGTGCCGATAATGAGACTGTGGAGTTCCAAGCAGGAGACATTTCGAAGACACAGGTTTTGACAACCAACACCAAGCAGCAGATAATGCATCATAATTATTATCATGACTTTGAGGGTAAAGTGCCATTATTCCTGTTCTACACAAGAGATTAAGAAGCTTGCAGGTACAGTAGCTGTATAATGACGATGCCTGGATTTGAACCCAGTTCAACAGGCATCCAAACCCAGAGCTTTTCGAGCATTATACGGTACTGCCATCAGTAGAGCTAGATCAGGAGAGTGGTTTTTAAGGGTGTGGATGGCAAAAGGACTGGATTCTCGAGTCTCTCCTCCTGCACAGGAGTTCACTGTGAGCCATCCCTAACCCTTGTTCTCCAGGGTCAGACAGCACTGGCCACAGAGGAGAGAGGCTCCTGGGAAGCAATGTCTCCCTCTGAAATAGCAGGGATGAAGAAGCACTTATCAGAAGGCCATCCCTGCAGACAAATGATTCTGTGCCATACACAACATTCCACTTCAGCTCTGGGTGAGCAAAAACATCATCACCATCACAGCGAGCCAAAGGATGGGGGATCCGAGAGAGACGCTGCTGCCAAAATGAACCCTCCTGTACACGGCCTCAGCCCCCATGCAAGAGGGCCCACAGGGATCTCCCTCGCCTCCCACCATCTTCCCAGCCAGGCACCACTGCTTTTAGGTAATGGCATGTTAGGGGTTGGGTTTCAGAAACAACAGGCAAAATAGGCCAACGGGGAAAAACAGTCCCCATGGTGAATTCTCCAACAGAACTTTCTCAGAACATCCCCTCCCTTTCAAAAATGCCTAACCTCCCCAACCACATCCACTCACCACATCTCCCCCACTGAAAATCTCCTGTCATGCCCAGGATGGCATGGTAATCACCGCAGTACCTTCTGGGGTGGTGAAGTGGCTTCTGGACACACTCTCCCACCCAGGGGTGAGGGCTGGATGGCAGGTTCTTATCCTCAGATGAGGGATAGAAGTGGTCACTCAACACAGGAGCACGATATTCTGGGCTGTGAGCTTGGTCTGCACTTAATTCATCCTAATTATTTCAGTCTTTCAAGCCCAACACAACTGGGAGGCTCAGTACACACGAGTCACAAAGATGAGGACAAGGGGCAAGCCAGATGGTTCTATCTAGCAGATAGCATCTTTGGGAAGAGATTCTAGGTAGTGCAACAGGCTCATGGAACAACCCAGTAATGGTTTTTCCTATACGGTGACCATTCCTCAAGGGAGGCAAGAACAATCTGTAGAAGACTGTAGGTCTCATCTTCTAGATATTTATGAGGATTTTTGGCTAAGACTATTCAGGCCAACTCCTGAAGTGATTGTTTTAAAAAGTCTTCTTCTACCAAATCCTCAACAGAGATTTTTGCAGAAACAGAAAAAAAAAGAAATCATCCTGAAATCTATATGGAATTTCAAGGGACCCTGACTAGTCAAAACAATTTTGAAAAAGAACAAAGTAGGAAGACTTACATTTCCTGATTTCAAAACAGTACAAAGCTACAGTAATCAAAGCAGTGTTACTGGCATAAAGACAGACACAAAGACCAATGGAAAGGATACGGAGTCTAGAAATAGATTCTGTGTACACGGGTCAATGATCTTCTACAAGGATACCAAGCCACTCAGTGAAGAAAAGTAACAGTCTAACAAACAGTGCTGGGAAAACTGACTATATGCAAAAGAAAAAAAGTTACATCCTTATCTTACACTACATACAAAAATTAACTTAAAATAGACAAAAGACCTAAATGTAACACCCAAAACAATAAAACTCTAAGAAGGAAACAGGGAAAAAGCTGCAGGACATTGGATTTGGCAAAGTTTTCTTGGATGTGACACCGAGAGCAAAGACAACAAAAGTAAAAATAGAAAAATGGAACTCTGTCAAGTTTAAAAACTTTTCTGACAGTATCAAAGGATATAATCAACAGTAAGAAGGCAAAGTACACAATGGGAGAAAATATTTACAAGTCATATATACGAGAAGGTGTTAATATCCAGAGAATATAAAGAGCTCCTACAAATCAACAACATAATCAAGGAACTCAAAAAATGGCACAGCACTCGAAGGAGTAATTTCTCCAAAGATGAAATACAAATAGCCAACAAGCACATGAAAAGAAGCTCAACATCACTAATCATCAGAGAAAGGCAAACCAAAACTATAACGAGGTATCACTTCACACCCACTGGGATGGCTACTACCAAGAAAAAAAAGAAAAAAGAAAAGAAAAGAAAAGAAAAGAAAAGAAAACCCAAAATAGCAGGTGCTGTTGAGGAAATGGAGAAAGTGGAACTTTGGTGCACTTTGGTGGTGACATAAAATGGTGCAGTCACTATGGAAAACAGTATAATGATTCCCCAAAATACTAAAAATAGAATTAACATAAGAGCAGGAATCCCACTTGTGGATACATAATCCCCAAGAACTGAAAGCAGGGTCTCTAAGAGATATTGGCATAGCCATGTTCATAGCAGCACTATCCACAATAGCCACCTGGTGGAAGCAACCCAGGTGTCCATGGACAGACAGATTAACAGATAAACAAAATACAATGTGTGTGTACACACACACACAGAGTGAAATGTTATTCAACCTTAAAATGAAAAAAATTCTGTCACATACTACAACAGGGATGTACTTTGATTACATGACACTAAGTGAAATAAGCCAGTTACAAAAAGACAAATCCTGTAGGATTCCACTTGTATGAGCTACCTAGAGTCATCAAACTCAGAGACAGACGATAGATCACTGGTCCCAGGGTCTGGGGGAAGAGCATTATTGTTCAATGGGTACAGAGTTTCAGTTTTGTAGGTGAGAAAGTTCTGGATATCGGTTCTAACACAGCATGTTTAACAGGACTGGCTAGTACAACTGAAAATGGTTAGGACAGCAAAACACAAAATAAGATACTCATGAGCAGTAAAAGCAGATGAAAAGAGTATTAGTGGGAAAAGGGTGTGACTTTTACTAAGGCTGAAGTCAAAATGAATGGTCTGGGTTTATGTATCTGTTCTCCTCCCTTTCTCTACCTGGGGAATCTAAGAGCTAACATCAGGCTCCTGAGCCAGTCATTCAAGGTCCTCAGTCAGACCCTGGTATATAGCAGTTACACCACGAGGCTTCCGAAGGGGGGTTACCTGGACCCCTGGCATCCAGATGCAGACACTCCCGGTGGGGAGACTCTATATAGATTTGTGTGTATGTACACACACACACACACACACACACACACATTTTAAAGCCACATTTGAAAACTACTAATCTAAAAACAGAACCCATACTTTTGAAAGGCTAATCTTTCTTCAAGAAAACTAAGAAAACCTCAAACCTTTTGACATCATTTATAGTCTTTAGCATGGAAATTCATTAAGAGTCTCTATCTTAATGAGAGGAAAATCCTGTGAATGCTTTCTGACCGCCCTCCGCCCAAGTCATTCTGAATTGAACCACTGCTAAAAATAAAAAGCAAACAAAAAATTTATTGTGTGAGCTGTGAGTTAACAAGCCAGGTGTCACAGAAAGCCACCCTTCTTAGGCTGTGTTACCCTCTGTGCAGCTTACAGACAGGACCGGTAAGAGCATGGGTCTGTCCCTGCTCACCTACTTCTGAGTTCAAGGACAACAGGTGTATGCAGAAGCCCACCAACTCCATGCACACATGTTGCAACTTCTCTCTGGAAAACCCCTCATTGCACCCCAGTGCTGCTCCGAAGCAGGAGGGGGCCAGACCCACCACGGACTAAACCTGGCCAGGCCTTTAGAGCTGAGCGCCACCCTGAAGAGCACATGGCCGGTGTGCCTGGCCCCTGGAGCTGGCTCCCTCCTTCCCAAAGACCATTTAAATCAGGGTATGGGTTGTGATCTCACAGCACAAATCACTTAGCACTGTTTTTACTCTGGAGGTGATAAGACCTGCAGCAAAGAAAGTCAGTGCCTCAGAGACTAGAGAAAAAGGGGACCCAAGAGCTCGTCCCTCACAAGTCCAACACCAAGCAAAAGGCACGAACATTTCCAACCTCCTCACTGTCTCCTTTGCCTATACCAGAGTCCACACTTTCTCCCTCAAGGCTCAATTCAGAAGTCGGCCTGTGGGGGGGGAGGGCTCTTGTACGCCCTGATCTGGATAATCACCCTCCCCATTCGCTGCCCCACTGCTGGCTAATTCCCACATTCTGCCTTGTCCCACTAGAGCTGCCGGCATGCCCTCCTCACCAGATGATAGTCACTGAGAACAAGTGATCCTTCTTCCTTAGGCTCTCCACATAGCTTTGCTCTCTGCAGGAGGGTGCCCCCACCTTGTCACCCATGCACACACATAAATGCAGACTCCTGGGCAGATCTCATGCATCAGAAGGGCTAGACAGGGTTGGGGGTCTGTGATGGAAAACCAATACCCCGCTGCAGCCACGGCCGGTTTTGGAACTGTGCTCACTGAAAGTGAGCTGGATGAAGAGGCACCCAGAGACTGGGCTTGTTCATCCAAAAGGCTATTGCATCTGGTTTGTTGTTGCTTTCACATCTGTGGTTCAGCCTGACTGCAGCTTCCTGGTCATCCCACCCGGAAAGGCTAAGGTGTACCGTAAAAACTATGTCACACGGTCTAAGTAGCAACACCGATGCATTGTGTTTAAGAAGAACCTGAAGTCTGGGACGCCTGGGTGGCTCAGTCTGTTAAGTGTCCACCTTCGGCTCAGGTCACGACCCCAGGGTCCTGGAATCGAGTGCGTGATCAGCAGGGAGCCTGCTTCTCCCTCTGCCTGCTGCTCTCCCTGTTGTGCCCTCTCTCTCTCTCTCTCTCTTGCTCCGACAAATAAAATCTTAAAAACAAAAAAGGAAGAATCTGAAGTCTTATGAAAATTAGTATTTCGAACAGCTCCTCTTTCCCACAAGAATGTGTTTTGCCAGGAGAATTAATGCCTCTAACTCCAGTTCCTGTCCTAAAAAGGACCAAACAACAGAGGCTGTTGAGTAATTATTTGGGTTAGTAATTGTGAAGAGGAGAGGGGGGGGGGGGTGGTAGAGGGATTTCGGAGGAGTGTAAATAATCAGAATGACAAGTGCTACAAAAATACTGAACGATATTAATAATAATATAGCAGCAAAGCTAACCCTCACAGTGGAGGGGGAATAAAGCCCTCAAAAGATGTCAATTTCATCATAAGAAACATACACCAAAAATGAGCATGACAAAATTGAAGGGAGGGAGAGGTTGAAAACAGGAGAAAGAAAGGCAGAGCTATTCATTTGCTGCTGTGTCCACCAGGTGACCCTCCTAGGACCCCGAAACATTTACAAGGCCCATATGCCGTAATCATTGCCAGAAAAACAGAACCTAAGCAATGAGCCCTAAAAGAGCTCAAATTAATGATAAAGGAAGGGAAACAGTAAAGCAAACTAGTGTTTTCCTTTCACACAGAATTTCCTTAAGTAGGTCCAAAACAGCCTTCCTGCCAGAACACAGGGCGTTATTTTTATGCCGGGAAGAGGATGGGCAAGGGGTGGGGTACAACTGAGGCGTGCTCAGCCCCACCGTGAATCTTGAAAACATCGGTCCTGCAGCTACACTAACCACACACCAAATTCCCACAGGTGTTCAGGAGGAATTTCACTGTGCCTGGAAAACATACCGATGATACCTAAATACAGAAGGACAAAGGTGTCAAAATTGGACAACTTGAGACCACTCAAAATCCTTGTTCAGACTCCATCAAAAAAATCAAGTGTAGGGGTGCCTAGATGGGTCAGAGGGTTAAACGTCTGCCTTTGGCTTGGGTCATGATCTCGGGGTCCTGGGATCGAGGGCAGTCTGCTTCTCCCTTTGCCTGCCGCTCCCCCTGCTCATGCTCCACCCCACCCCATAAAGGACATCTTAAAAAAGATATAAATAAAAAATTTTAAGAAATCAAGTGCAATCTCTATCAAAGGGGAAATCCACATAAAAGCCAACTGAATCTTCGCATCTCCCTGTGATTTTTCTTTCTTTCTTCTTTTTAAATATAAGTTCCTAGTATAGCCTGGTCTGATTGCTTCCCTGTGCCAGAGCGACACCTTGCTAAACTGATAAGATACCCATCAAGGAGTGTACCCTGAAGCTTTGAAAATACATAAAATAAAAGGCTGGTTCTTGCTGTGAGTATGTGTGATTATTTAACATACAGTAAAATCCTAGCCTAATGATACTCCTATTTATACATGTTCTTTCCCCACAGTCCAGACCAGAGCCCTGGCATAAACACTGGACAAGGTGTCCCTCTGTGCCACATGGAATGTGCAGCCCAAGCCCTTGTCCCCCAACACCAGTATTTATGATGCAAAACAATATCTAAGAAGATAGAGGACTTCTCAGTGTAAAGACCCAATTTCTCTTAGTATGAAGAACTAAAAGAGTGGGATTTTTGCCTTGATTTCATATCAAATAATACTGACTTAATGCAAAGGGAAGACTACATGCCAGAGGTCTGGCTCAGCCCCAGGACCAAAAGTTCTGGTCAGCACAGCTGCTGGTCAATTTCCTGCAGCTGGCAGCCACCCTCATCTGCCTCGAACCCCCCCCAAGTGCTCAGGGGTCACCATGATAACACCGTGGTGAAAAAGTACCTATGGGCCAGAGCCTCACTGCAGGGGTTCCCCATGGCTCCAAGTTCAATGGGGAGGTGGGTAGGAACATCAGATCTGCAGCCTCTGCATTTTATGTTTACATTTGCAAAAAAAAACTGAACAGGAGGAAAAGAATTCTAAATTATAATCCAATAAAAACCTCTGAATCAGAATAGCACTCCTCAAATACCTACATCAACACGGACCCAATGCTTTGGCAAACACAGTTACTAGCCACCATTCACGGTCAACTCCGGGGCATCTGGTTGTGATAGTCCAGGCTTTCCTGTCTTCCCTGACTTGGGGCCTACCCCTCCTGGCCTTGCACAGGATCCCTGTGCCTGAGAAAAGGTGGGTTACAGGACTCCACGCACGAGTTCCCTCACCTGTGATGCGAAGATAATAACTGCCTACCTTACGGACGCTGAAAGAATTCAAACTCTTAATTATACACAGTGATTAGAACTGTGCCTGGAACACAGTGAGTATTCATGAAGTGTTTGTTTACGATTGCCATTTTCTGCTTTCATTGCCCTGGACACCTTGTACTCACAGGTACTGCATGTTCCAGGAATGGACTCCCCATGATGTGAGGGGTGCTCTGTCTTTTTCTGTCCTCTATAGAAATGCTGGTTTCAAGATTCCTGCTAAGGCAGATGGGAGGGGCCCAGGCTGTCTACACCAGGAGCCTGGACATGAGTCAAAGGCAACAACAAAAATGACTTTGATATGTATTTTGGGGCAGCTTTCTCAAGGAGGGGTCATTATGGCCCATACGTGCAAACTCCCCAGTATAAAACTATACTATATTCATAGGGTCAAGTGCTAATAAAATAACCTCCTGAACATATAGCTTAGCCTAGCCTGTGTTACATGTGCTCAGAACATGTATTACATGTGTTACATGTGCACATGTGTTACATGTGCTTAGAACAAGGCTAATGCATTCCATTAGCCTCCAGTTGTGCAAAAATTCTCTAATACAAAGCTTACTTTGTGATACGGTGCTGAATATCCCATGTACTCTTCGAGTACTGTACTGAAACGGAAAGCAGAAGGGTGGTCTGGGTATGGAATGGTTGTAAATGTAGAGGGTGCTAACCCCTGTGATCGCTGGCCAATCGGGAGCTGCGGCCCCTGCCACTGCCCAGCATCAAAAGAGGACAGGACTGCATGTCCCTAGCCCAGAATAAGATCCAGATTAAAAATCTGAAGTATGGGACCCCAGGTAGCTCAGTAGGCTGGGTGTCTGCCTTCGGCTCAGGTCATGATCTCCAGGCCTGGGAGGGAGTCGCATATCAGCTCCCTGCTCACCAGGGAGTCTGCTTCTCCCTGGTCCTGTGCTCCTTACCCCTCCCCAACTCATGCAAACACACATGCTCTCTCTCTCTCACGCCCCTCTCAAAAAAATAAAATCTGTAAAAAAAAAAAAAAAAAAAAAATTCAGAGTATGGTTTCCACTGAATGAGTACTATTATTACACCACTATAAAGTCAGAAGATGTTTAAGTTGACCATTGTAAGTCAAGGATTGGCTAGACCTCCATCCTCCCCCAGCAGAGTCAGCTCTGTTCTGAAAAAGCTTCCAGGGTCAGTGCTCAGTGTCCTGCATCCCTAATCCTTGCCTCCAGGAACACACAGCTCTTTCTCTAGACATGCTTCCTTCTCAGGGAGCCGGCTTGCCGCCGACATCCGCTGGTCAGCCCTCCAGGCTGGAACGAGGGGCTGCCCCAATGCTGAGCCTCCTTTCTTCCATCTCTGTGGCCTGGCATCTCCCCCACAAAACCAGAACACACCCTGCTATCCCCAACCCTGGCTGGTCTGAAACTTCCCCGCACCCTTAGTAGATGGAGAGGAAGGATTAACTTGGCTCCTTCCAGAGATTCACCATCTGAATTCAATGTCTCATTTGGTAAAATCCAGAGTTCTTTTAAAGCAATATAAAACCAGATACTGTTATTTTAGTATTGTAATTCCCTCCAAAGCAATGACAGTCCTTCCACACGGTGCAGCAGGGGGACACAGAAGCCTCTAACAGAACCCCAATGCCACCAGCACTGCTGGTCTTCATCAGTCTTACAATTCGTGACCACGTGGCCATCCCTGAATTCCCCGGTACCCCACTCTCAGCCCTGACCCCCGGGGGGGGGGGCATTCACTTTCTCCCTTCCCAATGCCACCACCACGTCCCAAGGGCAGACAACAGTTAATTTCCCCCAGCAGTTACATCGCCAATGCCTCTGCTTCTGAAACTTAATGGTTACACTTGGAAAATAACAAGAGGAGGAACTCTGGAAGGAAAATGAATGAAGCTCTGCTACAGACATGCCAAATTAAGGGACATCACTGTTACCCCATTACAACCAGACAACTTGCCAGCCCTGGAAAAACAACGAAACCAAACCAAATCCCATAAAATGCTTCTGAGAGCTGAAGAACGTTCCTGCTATGGTGTCAATACCACATCAAGCGGGGGTTCCCTCACTAGGAAGAAGGGGCTCAAAAGGAGAGGTATGTACCGAACATGCGGTGTACATACTTGTGATACACTGTCCCTCACAGAGGAGAGTGATTCTGTCACATAAGCCAGACGTCTCGTTTGCCGCGGCTGAAAGCCTGGTGTGCACACTACACTAAATGGTAATGCCCCTTAGGATGAGCACAGGCTGTGACACTTGATCAGAGGAGAAACTGATGGGGAGGTGAGCTACGGCAGCTGCTGTCAGCACAAGGCAAGGAAAGGTCAATTCAAGGGTGCCCTAAGTCATGTCATCCTTTGTGTGACAACACCAAGGGCAGGGGGAAAACCAAACTGAGTTCATCCGGTTAAACTCATGCTGTGCCTGGCTTTGGTGAGGAGAGGAGGACCACGACCTGAGATGCACAGCTGTACCCACGAGTGGGATCTAGTGATGGGTGCTCTTCTCCCCGTCTGGGGCTGAGTCAGGAGGGCACTGTCGGGGGAAGAAGAGCAACGACTCGGGGAGGGGGTAGGGAGACGGTCCCGGGCATGTTTAAGAATCTTCTGCTAAGGTCGGACAAAGTGAAAAACAGGCTTTAGACTCCATAGTCTATGTCTACTGCTCCCCCACACGGGGGCCACTCCCCCCACCAGCAAAGGGCAGAAGTGTGAACCCTTTCTTGTGTAAGCCCATTCGCTGGGTTCATGTGTGTCTCCACAAGGAGTCTACTGCCAGAAGCGGGAGAAACGGTCTCCAGTAGTGCTGGTGTCAAAGCTCGGCGTCAAAGCAGATAACTTATTTAGCAACATACCATTTTTCCCCAGTTTTGATTTCTCGGGATTACTAAAATTATGTGATCAATAGTTTTGTTTCACAAACGTTTACTGCCTTGTGCAAAGAAAGGGGAAAGAGGAATAATAATTTGGGGAGCACTTGGGAGGTCCCAGCCCCTGTGTTAAGTCCTTGACAAGGGCTCGGGCTGCACATTCCACGTGGCACAGAGGGACATCTTGTCCAGTGTTTATGCTAGGGCTCTGGTCTGGACTGTGGGGAAAGAACATGTATAAATAGGAATATCTCTAGGCTAGGATTTTACTGTATGCTAATCCATCTACTGATGCCCTAACAAACTTAGAGTCTAAAAAAAAAAAAGGGCCCATTTACAATCTAGCAGGTCTGCAGATCAGAAGCCAGCGTGGTGTGGCCCAGCTGGTTCTCTCTCTGCCCTCACAGGCTGAAATCAGGTGTCAGCAAGGCTGCATTCCTGCCATTGGTGGGTGAGTCAAGCTGTTGGCAAAATTGAGGTCCATGAGGCTGCAGCACGGAGGTCCCCATCTCCCTGCTGTTGGCTGTGGGCTGGGAGCTCCCAGAGGCCGCCTAGAGGCTCTGGCTCAAGGTCACCTTCAGAGCCAAAGGCCATGGGTCAAGTCCTCCTCACACTTTGAATCCCCCTGTCCTCCCTAGCACCTGTGGCCTTGCAGGCGTCCCCGCTACCAGATCTCTCCCAGTAGCTCCTCCACCCGCTGCCGCTGCCACTTTTCAATGCTGCCACTTTTCAATACTCGTGATTATGTGGGCCCACCCACATAATCCCAGGTAATCTCGGTGTCCTACGGCTGCCGGCTGATTCATGACCTTAATTCCACTAGAGAGGACTTTCACTGCAGCACGTAGACTCCCACACTATGCAATTCTGCCTGTGGGTGCCCTATCATGTGTGTTACCTCAATTTACCCTCACAGCAAACCCACGATCAAGGATCAAGTCTGGGGGAACGTGAACCAATATATCTACTACCAAGATCATCTGGGTCACCTCACAAACGACAGCCTAACCCTGAAATAAATCCCTGATAGATTAAATAATCACATGTTTTTAAAAAAATCACATTAACAAAAACACCGTGGCTCAATATTTCTCTATTCTTGGGACACTGAGAGCATAAAAGAAATTGGACAAATGGGGAAAATATACAGGTGAGACTATAATAAAAAAATTTCAATAGAATTAGAAGGCTAAAGCCTTTAACATTTGTTAAATATATACCAAGTAATTAATATCCCTCTTACTAAGAACTCCCACGAAAAGCAAATATTTTTAAAAAGGTAAAAGAACTAGATTTCTTTTGCGAATTTTAATGTTAGGGAAAAAAATCTAACTTTTTTAGTCAAAGAACCATGTGTTTTCTATCAAATTAGCAAACTATTTTGTTAGTTTTTGGAGATAATGCTCAGTGCTACTCCTGTGTTTGTGAAACAGACAACACGGAACAATGAGGACATGGCATTTGGCAAAATTCACATTCAAAGTCTTTTATTAAGGAAATAAAATTCAGAGGAAGACAAGTTATAATAAAACACTGGAGAACATTTAAGGATAGGAGTAAATAAAGCACAGCATACCCATACGATAAACACTGCTCAGCAACTCTAAGGTGTCAGTCTGAATCTATGGGTAAAAAAAGTTTTCCGCATTGATGTAGGTGGTGGGAAAACGGAACCTCCAAGTACAACCTCCTTGTACTGACATGGGAAAATGTCCATGACTGGGCCACACAGAGGAGCAGAACACCACACCATCCATGCAGGAGCGGGAGGGCCAGGTGATCATTCTGGAGCCTGAAACCTGAGGCTGAGTTCTGGCCTGACCACTTAAGAGCCCTACAGCTTTGGGAAGACCACAACCCAATACCAGTTTTCTGTAAATACGCAAGGGAGGATGATACCATTTACCTCTCGGGACTCCGGTCAGATTTCAGTGAGAATGAACGAGAAGGCTGGTGACCCCAAGAGGCCTGCTGAGCAAGCACCTGGTAGAGGTCCTCATCAGCACACCTCAGACAACCCCCCCAGCCTCCTGAGGCTGTTGTAGCTAAGGACCACACACAAGGTGAACTACAACACCAGAAACTTCTTTTCTCACAGTTCTAGAAAACAAGGTGTTGGCAAGACCACGCTTCCCTCAAAGGCTCTAGGGGAGAATCCCTCCTTGCCTTGTAGGCAGTCCTTGACCTGGGACTGCATGGCCTCAATCTCGGCCCTGGTGTTCGTGAGACCTGCACTTCTCCCCAGGCATCTGTGGCTTCTCCATTCTGTCCCTTATAGAGACACTTGCAACTGGAAATATGGCTCACTTGGGGCATCCAGGCTGATCTCGTCTTAAGATCCTTAATTTCGTCACATCCACAAAGACGTTTCCCCCCACATAAGCTCACATTCGCAGATTCCGGGGATTAAGACACGGAAATATCTTTTTGGGGAACACTGTCTAACCCACTACAGCCCCCAATCCCTGACTCCTTGAGAGTTGCAAAGTTATTGAGGCTTTAAATTCCTGATGTGGAATTTCACTGGTAAGTAGCATTCCATGCCAGCCAGCACCCTGTAGGAAGCTCGAAGTAATTATTTTCACACAAGTGGGGCAGGCACCAGATGTGTTATGCAGTGGGGAGGGTTGTGCACTGCACAAGCCCTTCTGGAATAGCCCATGATGCCCAGAGCCAGGAGTGCTGGGGACAGTGCAGTCAAACGCCCACACTGCCGTCACTGCTCTTTATCACGGAAACTACGATAGTGCCTTGTACCCAGTAAGACCATTTCAGAAATGAGCCACAGCTCACACTCACCGTGGTCAGGGCAAAAAGCTCCGGCTGGGGGCCAGCAGCTCTGGGGAGCCCACGTACCTGGCTCAACGCGCAGTCAGTGGCTGCTTTCTCTCACCTTCAATGTAGAGCGGCTCCACCACGTCGTGGTTAATGAGCTCGAAGTTCTCATGGCCGATCCAGTGTTCTACGTTCCTCTTCCTGCCTGTGAAGAAGTTGTCCACCACAGTCACCTCGTGGCCGTCCATCATGAGCTTGTCAGTGAGGTGGGAGCCCACGAAGCCCGCTCCTCCGGTTATCTGCACATGCCCCAGGTCCCCAGAGAAAGCACAAGAGGATAGGGTGACTTTGGAGTAGCCACAATTTAAAACATGGGAGGACAGCAAGGAAGGAAGACACCAAGAGCTTACAGACAGCGTCTTTGCTCTTCCTCCAGAACAAGTTGTCATACTACCACCAACTTCTAAGCAACCTAAACACTGAAGCTACCACCCAGTCAACAGTGCAGAAAAATAGTTTCAAGTTTCCAAATGTCTCCTCTGACAGAGAATTTTACATCAAAAAGTTCTTATTTTACAACGGAGAGACACTGATCATCATTTGTCTAATTCTAGCACCACTCCTGCAAAGTTGCAGAATGACTTTCTTTTAAAAAGTGACTAGCAACATGCAGAGATTCGGTGAAGTACCAAATCATACAGGTGGTTTTTAAAAAACTGGATACAAAACGTCATAAAAAAATGATTATCCTTCCAACTGTTTGTGGGAACAAATGAATAAGAAATACTGTTTGCAAGCCGGAGCTCTAAGTGATTAAGGTCTACCATTCGGTCACTGCCTGAGTGGAAGCACGACCACAGCATGGGATCCGCTGGCGGGCCCCATGGGGACAGGATGCCGCTTCAGGGGGCAGGGGGCCGGCAATCTGTGCTTCCCAAACCTGAGCCACAACCAACATGAAGAGGCAATCACAACGGAAAGATACTGTTTAAACTAATAGAAAGGTTTTATTCAAATTACAGGGTATAATTGGAGGGGGACAGAAAAAGCAGACTACGTTTTAGGGAGGAAGGAGTGAGAAGAACGAAGCCAGAAAGCAGAACAGCCATGGGAAACCACCTCTCTGTCTTGTTCTGTTCTCCGTGCCACCTCTGTGGCACTCTGTGCCTCTGTGCCACCTTCTCTGCCATCAAAACTTGCGTTCACCTCACCCTCCTGTTCCAAACTGAAAGAATGCCAGGAAAAAAAAAAAAAAAAGCCAATTCTTCCAATGCTCTTACCGAAAAAGAAAAACCAAAAACCAAAAACCAAACAAAACACATAAAACCCTAGGTGTATGGTTTTAAAACATTTAGTTTGCCATGAAGCGCAGATAAAATCTGAGTAAGTCAAATGTTTACCACAGGTGAGAGCAAAACAGCCCGGGGCAAAGGAGGACCATCTGGGGGACAGGGAGGGGTCACGCCAGCCACAAAAAAACCCATCCACACGAATCGGACATTCGCATATGCTCTGACAACAATACAAACACAGCTGGGCCATGAACATCGTGGGTGTGGACTGCATGGCTCCACTCTTAGGCAGATTTGTGTGCTGAAACACACAGGAAACGACTGTGACTGCAGTTCCTCTTCCTCACGATGTTCTTTGTAACATTTTCCTTTCCCCAGTTTATTTTCATGTGAGAACAAACTATGTAATGCACGTAACACACAGAACACGTGTGAACTGCCTATCCGTGTTATGGTAAGCAGGCCAGTCAAGAGCCGGCGAAGACTCGAGGTACAGGCGGATTCTCGACAGCACATGAGAGTGGGGGACGGAGGGCCAGTGCCTCTAGCCCCCAAGTTGTTCAAGGGTCAGCCGTATCACGGTTGAGAATGCGGATGGCTGGAAGGTCCTGATGCTCCACAGAGTTCCGTCAGCTGTTTTTATTGTTTACGGAGAGCCCCATTTCCCAGATCCTCTGCTTCGCAAATAGGAAACGAGACACCAGGGGATGAGAGTTTCTGACCACAATCCCCAGATCATTAGTGAGGACAAAATAAGCTCAGAGACTTCCTAATCTCATATTTTCTCCACTACCTATAGATTTGTCTGGTTCATGCTTTACCCTCAGCCTGCCTACATCTCACCTGTATACCTGAATGATGACCTGACGACAGAACTTTCAGGAAAAACACAGGAATTCCAAATCTAGCTCTATGACTGCTTAACTTGAGGGGTGAACATTCATTTTATTTGGCCTTCATTTCCTTGCATTTTCCCAAACCTTCCACAGTTCATAAATCAGAAAAATTACATCTCTTTTCAAAGAAATTTGACCTTCTTTAATGTAACTCTATATCTATATGCAAATATTTCTTAAACTGGGATGTTCTGTTGCATGCTAACTTTATTTCCACACCTAAAATAACCGAGCAACTACTCACAGCCAGCAGAAATGCAGTACACTAAATTATACACGATTGCTTCCAACATTTCGCTAGCTTTAGTGGTAACATAAACGTGCTGGAAGCACCTCAGCCTTGCTTGAAATGCATTTGAACTGTTTTTCTTGAGCAAGTGCTTTCTATCGAAAACACTTAAAGATTTATGGAACATAGCTGGGTGGTTATACAATGTCTCTCACTAATCAATTTCAGCCCAATAGGCAAGCAGTTCAAACAGAAACGAAATTGACAGAATCTCATCACTTACAAGCACCCCCTGGAAAAACGAATTGCCAAAACCAGGCAATACCCTTTGAATAACAAGGAGCTAACCCCCCAAAAAGATAGTAGGAAGAAAGGACGGGAGACACCTCTTCCAGAGGAACTGAATGGGCTCTAGGCAGCTTCACATGGCTCTGCAGTTATAAGCTCATCTCAACTGCCTGTACTTCCCGCTCTTGTGGGAGCTCACAGGCCGAGAACCTGGTCCAGTTCAAGGGCGACAATCAAACTCAGGCTGTTCCGTAAATCAGCAAAAAGAATGCCTTTGTAACAAACCCCTTCTTTGTGCCAAGGCACCTACAACCACTGAAAAGGCTTTGGGTTTTAGCAACAGCCTGGCACCAGATGACTCTGAAATGTGGCTTAACCTAGGAGATGGCCAGGGAGTGAAGGATGCTCAGCCCATTTATTGTGCTGGTGTGAAAATAGAAATAAATTCAGTAATACTCGGCATTGATGGGAAGATGATCAGACAGGGATATAACAATAACGCTTGCAAGGCTGTGCAGGGTTCGTATGTTAATGGGGGACATCAAATATTCTGATCATTCTGACATGTGGCAGCAGAGACTGGAAAAATTAACTTTTCTCTGCTGCTGAAGACACAGGTGTATTTCTCAATTTACGCTTAAGTGCCTACACGTTTTTTATATTGTCCTAAGGGTACACAGCAAATGAATAAACATTTACGCAAGAAAATCTACTGAAATTCCTTAAGAATAGAATCAGTGACACTGAAGCCATGGCCCACTCCCACCTTCTACCCTTCACCCTCATAGTTCAGAGTGGGTGCTGTTAGCTAGGGCCAAAACAATGGTGCTCCTGGTCAAAAGATAATGGTATCTCACCAGATAGGGGCAGGACACCCACACTTCTCATCCCCCACCCCCACCCCTCTGAGCCACACAGGCTCAATTAGTGAGGCCTGAGCCAAGTGATTAAGAGAGACCTTCCTCCTCCAGCTCCTGCTTCCATGGCAGAAGCTCTATTCCAGGTATGGCACACTGTAACTGAAGTAATGGGCTCGTGGTCACCCTTGCCCGGGCTCACTCACAGAGTGGATTCCATGCCCAGAAAGGCAAGGCAAGAAGACCAGGGGTACTGCTCCTGCCAGTCCCCTGCTAGTGAGCAGGAAAGTCACTCCCTCCTCTCCAAAGTCTTGGCTCAGAGGTTTCCCCTTGGGGGATGAGGCAGTGAATAAAAACACAGGAGCTCCAAAGTTCTCCCCAGAAAAAGAGACTTAATTTGAAAGAGAAAGTGGAGAAGTTCAAGCCTAAAGGTTATCTCAAAAACCCTGGAGATTTAAGTGGTAAGCAACAGAAAGGAGCCTGGAAGTTCTAGGAGGACCAGCTTAGCCCCAGGCCAGCCAGTTTAGTAGTGAGAGCCAGGGAAACACAGGCCCAAGAGTCCTCTTGGGGTCAGGGCAAACCTCAAAGACTGGCCTAAAAATCTACCGCTGCAAAGGGGCCAGAATTTAACGGGATCAAACTGAGAAGCAATTTATGCAAAGCATTGGTTACAGCACAGCTTGCTCAACTAGCAATTACTGGGGCCTACTGGTTAGTGTGTGATACCACACAGGCAGACAGCTTAACAGAGCAATCAGGCTACGAGATGGTCAACAAGAGCCTGTTAGAACCACTGGATCCTAGGGTGAGAGTGTCCATCACTAAGGCTGTGGCCTCTGGGCAGAGACCATCAGAGTCCCATACTCCAGGGGAGCAGACATCACTGAAGGAGAACAGCCCAGTCACTAAACAAGTACATAAACAAGAAAAAATAAAACAAGGCTTGGTGAAAGGGGAGAAGAGTACCCAGGGATCTGGACCCAGGAAAACCACCAAGCAACAAAAACTGCCTATGCCAGGGCCCAGCTCTCACCTTCACCAGTCCTCCAGTCAGCCAGCATAAACAAGTTCGGGAGAATGGGAGGAAACCAGAAGTACACAGAGACTAAAAAGAGAAAAAAATACAAAATAGAAACAAATGGGAATTTGGGGGTTGGTAAGTATAGAAAAACTCATGACAGAGAGTCAACAACTGATTGGATGTGGCAGAAGGAAGAAAGCAAAGCTGAGGATAAATCGAGTGTTTGTGCAACCTGAAGAGCAGAGGGAAAAAAGAAAGGGAAGTGGATTGCCTCAGACCAGTATGAGACACCAACAAACACACCAAGACGCATGTAATGGGAGCACCAGAAAGGAAGAAAGGGAGGAACAGAAAAAACAAAGAAATAATGGCTGAAGAGTTCCCCAGACATATGAATGTACACATTCGAGAAGCTGCACAAACTCCGTGTAAGCAGGATAAATGCAAACACAGATGCATGGAGTCAGATCATCCTAAAAATGCTTAAAATCAGAGACAAAGAGGAAATTCTGTAAGCATTTGGACTGGGTTAAATACTGCCCTACAAGAGTTATATCCTTCTTAGAATCTCAGAACATGACCTTATCTGGAAATAGGGTGGCCGCAGATGTAATCAGTTGAGATCCGGTCATGCCGGAGTAGGGTAAACTGTGGATCCAGTATGAGACACAGGAGAGAACACCATGTGATGATGGCACAAAGAGTGGATGGATGTGTCGCTACAACAAGACAAGGAATCCAGGAACCAGTGGCAACAACCAGAAGCTAAGAGAAAGGCGTGAAACAGACTTCCTTATAGAAACTTCAGGGAGAGCACGGCCCTGCCAACACCCTGACATCAGAATTTTAGCTTCCAGTAGTGGGAGAATTTCAGTTTCTGTTGTTTTAAGCTATGAACTCATGACTGTGGCAGTGGCCCACGGAGAGTAGACAGGAGACAAGGAAAAGGACTCCTCAGGCACAAGGGACCCTCAGCATGACCAAAAGCCTACTGTCTATCTCAACTAGCGGAGGAAGCAGTGGGGTAACGCATTCAAAGAAAAGAAAGAAAACTGTCAGCCAAGAATTTTATATAGAACTCAAACTTCTAAAACTGAAAAACAAAAACAGATACACAAAAAATGAGAGGATGTATTGCCAATAGCTGGCAAGTAAGAAAAACTAAACAATGTTCTTCAGGCTGCAGCCAAATGATCCCAGGCAGCATTTCCCACAGAGGAAACAAAAGGGGCAAGAACAAATAAAGGAATTAGGTAACTATAAAAGACAATATATAATGGCACACTCTCCTTTCCACTCTTGATCGATTTGAAGACCAAATTGTATAGCACAATGTGAACATACTTAAAGCCCACAGATCCATATACTTAAATGACACAATGATAAACCGCGTTATGTATATTCCACCATCGCCACAACAGCAAAAACAACTGTATAAAATAATGTGCATATTACTATACTATTTGCCCTGTAAAATTAAAAAAAAAATACATTTGCCAACAACAGCATGAAGAGGGTAGGTAGGAGCAAAGTTATATTGCCGTAAGGCAATGACATCAAAAGTTTACTCAAACCCACAGGAACAATGAAGGAAACTAGACAGGGAAATGAAAAGGATGATGTAACAAGTTCTGTAAATACATCTTTCCTCTCCTTTATTCTCTCAGATTATTTACAAGATATAAAATTTAAAAATAATAAAATATAAAATAATTATAATAATGCACTGTGGCGTTTGTAACTTGGACTAAAGTGATACATAGAATGCAGAGAAATGATATCACAAGAAGGGTTGGGAAACAGAACTATGTGGGAGTGGCATTTCTCTATCTCACTAGAACTCAGTATAAAGCTAAAGTAGAGTGTCCTGAGATAAAATATAGATGGTAAGCACTAGAATAAATAGCAACAAAATGAATTTTCAAAATACATAAAAAACAATTAGAGGAATTCAAATGTCACATAAGAAAAGATTTACTTAATGCATAAGAAAAGAAAAATGGAAGGCCGGAGGAACAAAGAAGATATGAGGCATACGGGAAACACAAAATAAAATGGCAGTTATAAATCCAACTATGTGGATGTGAATGGATTAAATGTGAATGGATTAAGCCAACCACCCAAAAGGCACCCAAATTGGAAAATAACAAAACAAAACAAGGTTCAGCTATACTAAATCTTAAGGGAACACACAAGACTGGAAGGTACAATGTGCTGAATGTAAAAAAGTAGAACTTTTTTGGAAACAGTGAGAAAGCTGGAGTTGCTATGATGATATCAGACAAAATAAATTTTAAAACAAAAAAATGTTAAGAGATATAAAATGTTATCATTTTATAATGATAAAAGAGTCAATCCATCAAGCAAATATAAGGGTTTTAAACATTTAGGCACCTAATAAGAGATCCAAGATATACACAAAGCAAAAGTTGAGAATTGAAGGAAGAACTAGAGATTTTGACAATAGTTGGAGGCATCAATACCTCACTCCTAATAATGGACAGAACTATAAGATTAGCAAGAAAAAGAAGGACTTGAAAAACATCCAATCCAGCTAGACCTAACAGATGTCTACAGAACACTCAACGACAGCACAATACACAATCCTTTTAAGAGTACATGAGGGGAGCCTGGCTGGCTCAGGTGATGGAGCATGAGACCCTGGATCCTAAGACGAGGAACAGGATAAGGATGTCTGCTCTTCCCACTTTTATCCAACACTGCACTAGGGTTCTAGCCAGGACAATTAGGCAAGGAAGTAAACTAGAAAGCATCCTTCCTGATAAGCCAAAAGTTAAACTTCCCATAACCTCAGATGACATAATCTTGAACAGTACATAAAAAATCCTCAGGAATCTACTCAAAACTATTAGAACCCAATGATTTCAGCAAAGTTGCAGGGTATAAGAAAATACAAAAATCTATTGTATTTCTATTTCCTTGCAATACAAAATATAAGAATGAACTAAAAAACAATTCCAGTTATGCTAACATCGGAAAGGATAAACACTTTAGAATAAATCTAACAAAAGTGTAAAACTTATACTCTGAAAACTACAAAAGGAATGTTAAAATTAATGAAAACCTAAATAAATAGAAAGACACCCTGTGTTCAAGGATCAGAAGACAATATTAAGATGAAAATACCGCCCAAATTCATCCACAGATTCAATGTGGTCTATATCAAAAACTCAAGTGGCTTCTTTGAACAAACAGATGAGCTAACCCTAAAATTTACCAGGAACTCTAAGGGATCCAGAATAGTTAAAACTATCTTGAAAAGGAAGACAAAGTGGGAGGATTCACACTTCCCAATTTCAAAACTTACTATAAAGTTACAGAAAACAAGACAGTGGTACTGGCCTAAGGACAGACAGGGTCAATGGAACAGAACTACATGTATAGAAAAAAAATACTTTCATGTATGATCAGCTGATTTTTGACAAGTGTGCCAAGACAATTCAAAGGGTCATGATTCATCTCGACAGCCGGTGGCACTAGATACATACCCAAGAGAACTGAAAAACTATGTCTGCAAAACACTTGTACACCTATGTTTCATAGCCCCATTATGCACGACGGTCTCCAAGTAGAAACAACCCAAGTGTCCATCAAATGATGAAATGGATAAACAAAATGTGGTACCTCCATAATATGGAATATTATCCAGCCACAGAGAGGAATAAAGTACAGAATGGATAAACTTTATGCTACAGAATGGATAAACTTTAGAAACATTACTACAAGTTTAAGAAATCAGATCCTAAAGACCACATATTGTATCCTTTCATTCATCCATTCATCGGAAATGTCCAAAATGGGCAAATACACTGAGACAGAAAGTAGTTTCAGTGATTGCCAGGAGCTGGGCGGAGGATGGCTGACAACAGGGATGGGGGTTCTCCCTGGAGTGATGAAAATATTCTGGAATTAGAATGGAGTGCTGTCGGAGGACTTTGTGAACACACTATAAACCAGTAAACTGTATATTCTGTATGGGTGAATTATGGTATGTGAATTATACCTCTATTTAAAAAGCCAGATTTTTGATATTATAAATATTAATCAGGTGTACAAACTTACCAAAATTCTTTTACGGTCCTTTTCTGATAAAAATTTTACTGGCGGGTATTTCTGGGTGAAGCTGTAGAAAAAGAAGAGATGTGAAAAAGAAAAGTCAAACCTCTCCTGGGAGGATTTTCTCTACGACCATCAAAACAAAGGCAGATTGTGGCATTATTATTGTCCGCTACTTCTATCCACTCCAAGTGAGGGCTGTAGGAATAAGCAGTTATTGGCTCATTTGAATTCAAGAAATATGCAACTGCTTCTTGTGTGGAATTAAGCTGAGGATAGAGATTCCATCTCTGAGAGGGGAAAATTTACCAAGGTACAGGCTATGAACAGCCAGAGCTAACACAAAATAAGGGAGGTGGTGGCCTCCTTACAATGCTGTATGGAGAGGTCTGGAAGGAAGAAAGCAGCTGCATGAAGTTACAGACCCAAAGCAGGACACCGTGCCTTGCAAGGGGAAGAAAAGAAAAAACTAACTAGGCCTGTTTCCTCATTCTGGGCAACCTCACAACTGCAGGATCTCCTTCTGCACCGGTGCCCCCGGACAAGAGGGCAGGGCAAGCGGCACTTTCCATCTCCCATGGTCTGCTCTGAACTCACCTTAAATCTCACCTTATAATGCCTCTTCCCCCCAGGAAAGGTCCCATGGGTCCCCAACCCCTACTGATGTTTTGGGAGCAGGGCAGTACAAGCGACAGATTAAAGATCAAATGGGAGTTGATAAATGCAGATTTGAAATATCCATTCTTAAAGTGGTTAAGTGGTTCAGTTAGGCACAAAAGTGCTTTTAGTAAATTCAGAGAAATCAACTTTACAGTCATTATTTTAATTGGAGAGGTGCCGGGGGCACTGTCTCATCCCCTCTACATCCCAGCTGGGATACAGAAGGCATTTGCTTAATGGTCGCTGAAGTGAACAGACTATGACAGGTCATTAGACAGAAGACCTTGAAGCAAGTGTTTCTCATCTCTTGGACGAGTGGAAACATGGTTAAATTGGAGCTTGGGGCAGGAGGGCTTTCTTTTACGATGCAGATGAATTCCCTTATTAAGAGCTTCCAGATTCTCCAAAGGTCAAGTTCCCCTTGCAGAGGACAAAACCAGGCAGGCAGGTGGGTGAATCTGAAGGAGTGAGTGAGAACCTTGGCCACCCCCCTTACTAGTTCTGTGACCCAGACCCCCAAGAGCTCTGTGCACCTCAGGGCTTCCTGCTGTCAAGGGGTAATCACAGCACCTTCCCCAGAGGGCTGCCCTGCAGGAGCTGTCCTCACCACAGGCAGCAGGGTAATGGCCAAGTGAATGTTCTCACAGCAGCTGTGGGGCAGGGCACATTCTTCTTGCTCGAACAGTGGAAACCTTCTGGGAGCCTGACAGATGCCTTGTTTGTGAGGTGACACTCCTTGTCACTCCAAATACTTTCTCCATCAGTCAGCTGGAGGGTGGCCAAGAAAACCACAGCACTGGCTGTGTGCCCCCATCACATGGCCCCGACATCCATTCTCTTCTCTGAGCGCTTCACATCCACCATCCGGCCTCAATCCCAAATTCCACAGCCAGCCATGTGGTGCACCTACGGTGTCTCTCTCCTTCCAGGTCGACCCTCTCCCCACCTGCACACTGTTGCCCATTTATTCCGGAGAGAAAATAGCCAACAGTTTTCTTATAGGAAATACAGCTCAGCAAAACTGAAGGAAATATGTAAGTGCCTGACACACAGTGACATGTGGAGTACAGACTGATAAACCTACTTCAAACACTGTGTGCTAAAAACCTTTAAAATAAACAAAAACACTGGCTGGGCTTCTTGCTTTGTTCTTCTTCAACATGTAACAACCAAGTTTCAGATTTCATACGTATGATCAAGTTATTAAACTGTTGGAAGAACTCTCTTACAACTGTCATTTCTTCCTTAGAGAAGTCAGGCACACAAAGACAGAAATAAAAGCAGGGGTAAGCTCCACCAGGGTCCTCCTCAGTCTGCACTTATACTGTTTGCCTTTCTGCAGTCATGGATGACAGAGCTGGAAGAGTGTGTGAGGGGACTGTGTGAGGTGACTCTGAGGTGACTGCGTTAAGGGGACTGCATGAGGTGACTCTGTAAGGGGGCTGTGTGAGGTGACTCTGAGGGGACAGCATAAGGGGACTGCGTGAAGGGACTGTGAGAGGTGACTCTCACGTGAGGGGACTGAGTGAGGTGACTCGAGGGGACTGTGTGAAGTGACTCTCAGGTGACTGCATGTGGGGACTGGGTAAGGGGACTGTGTGAAGTGACTGTATGAGGGGACTGCATGGGGGGAATGTGTGAGGGGACTGTATGATAACTCTGAGGTGATTGTGTGAAGGGACTGTGTGAGGTGACTGCATGAGGTAACTCTGAGGTGACAGCATGAGGGGACTGTATGAGGTGACCCTGAGGAGACTGCGTGAGGGGACTGTATGAGGTGACTCTGCTGTGGTGCTAGCGGGGCCACACCTTTAGCACGCCACTGAGACTTCCCCTCCTGCACTTTACCAGCACTGGGCAAAATGGCCAAGGGAAAGACACATGCTTCTTTAAAGACTTGAAGTAGGTTAAAACCCTATGCAGTGGTGTACTGGCTCATCCATCCATTCATTTATTCAGGAATTTTCTTTACAGGCTCCTATTCTGTGCCATACACTGAGGACACAGAAGCAAACAACACAGAGAGGCAAGGCCCTGCCCACGTGAAGCCTGCATTCTGCATTTCTGAGTGTGAGAGAGATAAGCAAGGGAGGTAAATGAAGCAGGAATTGAATAATGGATCTCTTCTTTCCACCCGATATTAATCTTTTAGCAATTATTTAATGCCATTCCAGACTCTAACCTTCCTGTTTATGAAGGTAGCCAACAAGAAGCATTTTTACTTAGAAGTAACTTCTCATCATTACTTGCTATTTATTCACAGAACACTTAAAGATATTGAGATGAAATTAAATGGCAGGCAATCAAACTGTTAAGAAATGGGGGATAGAGTACAGAAGAGAAAAAACTCACATAACCCACTTATTCAGGCTTCTAGAATAGCATTGTTCCCATTTCTCTTCCTGCATACATATAAGCCCTACCTTTCAAAAATATTCTTATTTCCTGGGGGTCACTTTGCCCCCAAATGATAAGCACATCAAGACAACATAGTCCAGTTACATTCTTATCTTGCTCGTGTCAAGGTGGGTGTTTGATCATTCTTATCATACAAATCACCCAGGAAAAATAAAACCAGACAGAGCTCCATTGATTTCTACCATAAAGGCATGTCCATGACTTGACTTTCTAGCTAACACCTGACTTGCTCACCAACCCAGAGACCAGAACCATTTTAGGATAAGTAACTAGTAAAGCAGAAATAAGTAGAAAACACTTAACCTCTGTACCTATCTTAAAGGTAACTCTCAGTTTGATAAGAATGAGTTACTGGTATATTCTTCAAGATTGTATTTATACTTGTGCTTTACTTCCCCGAATTCGACAAAAGCAAAGAACATCACGTAAGTATCAAAAGGAATTATAAAATTCTCAAAAGATCATGTGTGTAAACCATTGCCCTAGGGAAGTTATCCAATTAATTCACTTTTCACAAATATTACTCTCTAAAAAAGATATCAGTAGTGAGCAATTTTGGGGGGGGGGCAACATAAAACCTAGTGGGTTATTCTTACCATACACAATTTTTAGTTCCTAATTAAAATCTCTCAAATTATTCCAGTCTTACTGAAGGCAGGATTTCTGGCTCCCACCCAATGCAATGTTATAAAACAATTTAATTTCAGCCCAAATAATGGCAAGAAAATTTAAAGGACAAATAACAAATTTGTATTACTTAATATGATCTGTTATAACTTTTTGTCCTCTAAGAGCTGAAATTAAGTTTCCTGACCACATATAAACTATCAGTTGAAGACAAGAAGAAAACAAATGAACACATTTTGTTTGATGACTCTTCTCCATCCTTAGTTCTCTTTGATCATTTATTGAAAATACTGAACCCAAAGAAAAACTAGCTTTCCATTTCCTCCTTTTTAATCTGGCCTTGACAAAAGGTTCCTACAATGCAGATCATCCCAACTCATCCCAAGAAAAGAAACAAAACATTACATAAATGCTGGGTGAGTGTTTTTACTTTTCTTTTTTAAACTTCTGAAGACCAACTCTGGACACACAGTTTCCCCAATAAACTCAAGGGAAAAAGTTCTAGCACCTGGAGCTCAATTGTTTTAGAGACAGAATGTGGGTGCAGCAGAGACACACATGGCAGGCAGAGGGTTGGGAGTTGGGGGGTATGGAAGACCACAACAAAAAGGGAGGCATAACTTCCTCTGGCATCTGATTCAAATATGTTCCCACTGTATTATATGATTCCTCCCTTCCATCCACTTTATCTGGACTCAGTTCTGGAACCTTCCTAATGTATGGTGACAAGCAAATAACTGACCCTAATTTCTTATAGTACTTACACACAGTACTAGGTTTTAGGTTCTCCAGCTTTATTTTCTTATTCTGGAATTCTCCCAAATTAATCAATATATGAGAGAAACCACACGAATGTCCTGTGTAACTTAAAAGAAGGTAAGGCTTAGCTTCAACTTGTATGCCAAGAATTTACAGGAACTGACAAATTCACTGAATTTGGAAAAGGAAGATTACAACACCTTAGAGCCTCTCTTCTTCTAATGTTTGGACTATCTGAGTATCATTCAAATCAGGGTTAAAAAACCCAACAAGGGGCAACTGGGTGGCTCAGAGGGTTAAGCGCCTGCCTTCAGCTCAGGTCATAGTCTCAGGGTCCTGGGATCAAGCCCTGCATCAGGCTCTCTGCTCAGCGGGGTGCCTGCTTCTCCTTCTCTCTCTGCCTGCCCCTCTGCCTACTTGTAATCCCTATCTGTCAAATAAATTTAAAAAAAAAAAAATTTTTTTTTGTGGCCTTTAGTTTAACATCATCGTAGTTTGTAGAAATCAAACTGACAGAGGGTAACAGAGGAAGGACTTTTAATGCAGGATCTGTGTAGCTGGGCTTCAGGAAGACTCCTGAAAAAATAACTTTATTAAAATAAATAATTTTTTCTAGAGACAAAAAAGCTTCCACAGCTTTCATAAGAAATAGTTCATAATGACAAAAGCAAAAAAAAAAAAAAAAAATAGATTTAAAAACATTGCATCCAAATTTTACAGTAAACATCTACCTTCTCACAGAAAAGTTCTTGTGTTGAAAGTGCTTGGTATCTTTCATATTATGGAATAACACAGATTAAAAAAAAGAACTAATTATACAATTGAGATGAATTTGTATCAGATACTGACTTAAAGTCACTAAGAAAGAAATATTTTCCAAAAATCCTCCAAAAGTGCACATACCTTTTTTCCAAATCTCTGATTTTCTCTCTCAGTGGTTCAACGATCTAAAACAAAAATAACCAAGATCAGTTTTGAAGCAAAGACAGTTCTCCACCACTTCCCCCGTCTCTGATGTTCCACATGGGCACGACATCAGGCAAAACAGATTTTAACTTCCTCTTCTATCCACTTCCACTTTGAAATGACGTTATATCACTTGAATCACAAGTCAAGAAGCAAGGTGATACACTGCACGCTGGAACTCTTACTCTACCGACAGTTAAGTCTCTGGGAAAATAAACTTTTCAATCTCCTTACAACAAGGAAGGTGGTTGAGGCTCACCTCAGGCAGTTCAACACCGCCCTCTTCTTTTCAGGAGAAAGAATCCCCTCAATGCTGCCCTCAAAGCTTAATCTCTTGTATCTGTACATTATCTCCCCGTCATCTGCTCAGCACGCGCCTGGAGGGCAGGCTGTGAGCAGACCCACATCCCTGTGTGTTAGCACTGCGAGCTGGGGCAGAAGGACAAGAGCAATCCAAGAGCGTCCCCGCCACTGTGACATTTGGCTTCAGATCAAAATGACAGACTCCCCTTCTCCTCCTGCAGCCCACGTTACAGCTGCGTACCTATGTCTACAATTAACTGACTAAAAACACAAGCAATTATTTTTAAGTAGAAGGTAGATAATCAACCAGAGGAGCTAGCTTTCCGTGAGCAGGTGTGGGCTTCCCCATCTGTGTACATGGAGACTCCCTATGCTCCCCGAGTCCCAGCATCTGAGTTGGGCCGGTTCTCCTTACAGCACCTGCTGGGGTGAGTGGATGCTGGCACTGGCCTCCATTCCTGGTGAAGGTACTCACATCTCTTTCTCTAAGAAATTCTGGGAAGGTCACTTGAAAAGTCAGACAAACTCGTAAATCCATTTTGCCTCTGAGGTAGAATTTACAGTATGTCACGCCTTGATCAAATGGACAAATGCTGACCCAGAGGAAAGGCTCCTCTAAATAAGGGAGTAATTCTTGAGGAGATGTTTTCAAAATCACAGGTTAGCATCAGGCTTCCCCAAGAAAGGTACAAGCACAAGAGAAGGAACTGAAATTGACAAACATAACAAAAAAACAGGAGCAAAATACAGGAAAGGGAACCAACCTCTTCGATCTTGCTCTCAATTTTGAGTTCGCCATTTTCCTGGATAGACCTGTTGAGTAGAAAGCTGCGAAACTGAGATCCACTGAGAGGCTTGATGACCTCAACACTTAATTCTGAACAAATGACAACACAAACCAAAGGCTGCAGACCATCTTGCCACTCCCCTTCCCAAAAACATCAGTCTCTGGTTCCAGATTCCTTCCAGAAGGGGGTGCACCCGAGGAATGGAAGACAATGGAGGAGAGGCAATCTCAAATACATCTCACCCGCTCACTTCTACCTTGTAAGGGTTATTTCTAATCCACTAACATCATCTCACTTTCACGTTATGCTCAACACGGGATTTTTAAACTGGAGGCAGGAAGTGTGTCTATAGGAGTCCAAGTCTCTCTGCTGGGATTTTCTGGGGATTTGAGGCAAAATGGAGCTTTGCCAAGTCAAAAAACAAGAGTTCCTTTAAATGAGATCTAAGCACCCCTCCTAGCCGCACACAGAAAGTCTTTGTCAGGAGATACTCATGCCCGGGTGGTAGGAATCAGATCCACACCACCTCACTGACCTTTGCAAAATCTACACAATACGAAAGGCCTGGTGGGGGCACAGCTATGCTTTACCTTAGTAGCCCAGTGCAGGGGCATCTGACTGCCAGGCCCACCGCCAGCACCGCAATTGTGATCACTGCTCTTTTATTTTTACTACCAAGGAATACAAAGTGGAACAAATTTTTCTTTAAATGTAAATCTGTACTAACAGCAGCAGACTTGCTTTTACAATGAGTGCTTATTAATTTTTTTTTTTTTTTTTAAGAATCTCAACACAGGATTTTACTCTTCCAAGTATCCCTCCTTTGTTTATCACAAAGCACAAATAACTCGCCCTGGGGCCGGAAGGCTCCTTAGGGCTGAGTCCTGAGATAAACAGGTGGCCTCAGAATCCACTGGTCTGCTTCCAGAGCCTGGGGGCATCCGTGGTTTCCTAAAGATGCCCCCTCCTCAAAAGGCTTTGAAAAGGCACACCCCCACCATATGTTTTGTTCAAGCCACCCAGGAACACAATCACATTTTAGCAGGGCAGAAGCTGGGGTCAACCCTTTCCGGTGTATAAAAGGAGGGAAGGGACCCTGAGGTGGGCAATGCAGAGGAGCCAGCCAGTAAAAAGGGGCTTTCCTTGAGTAAATAGTAAAATCCGATGTATTCCTGGAGAATATCCACAAGAAAAAAAGACAAAGCTCAGGTGTGAATAGCAAAAAAGAAGTTTCATTTTTAAACTCTTCAATTAGCCCATGCCACCTACAGTCTCTCTGTAATAACTGAAATGTGTCTATAAACCCAAAACACAACATCCAAATTATTTTAAAAAGTTACCTCATATTAACGAAGTTGCCCCACACAGCTGGAAGGGAAAGAAGAATAAAATAGGTCAATATTTAACTTCGTGATATTCAAGGAGTCCAACTAGAACAATTTTAATGTTTAACCAATATTTTCAAATACACTAAGGAATCTAAATTATAGCTCAGGAAGACAACAAAATGAACACTTTTGAAGTATTAAGTCCTACTAAATAAGTGAAAAAAGGACCTAATACATCTCTTTAATTTTGGAATATCTCTTTTGGGGTCTGAAGTTCAACGATATTTGTGTTTTGATAAACAGTATGCCCCCAACCTTTGTCTGAGGAAGAGCCAGTCACAAGCATCAAAGAACTGCATGCCTGAAAACAAGATCCTAGCGCTCAGTCTAGCCTTTTCCTTTAAATGTCCATGAAACCAAAACCAAGACAGGTTAGATAAATCGCCTGGCCTGACTCTGTGGCTTAACGTCACCTGGAAGCCCATCCTTTCTCTCACACTTCCCACATCTCTCTTGGAGTCTAGTTTCTCATCTGCTGGCCTGCTTCCTTGATTACAGATACCTGGAGGGTGGGTTTCATGTGTACACAGCTGGTGCTCAATAAATGTAAATAAACCAGCCCAGCTGCCCCAGTGAAGTTTTGCCATGGATGACTTTAAAAACATAGACTATGAGCCACCACGTGAAATTACTGAACAGAGAATTATTTAATAAAGAAACCTTTCCCACAAATGTCTCTAATATTTGTACTCATTCCTCTTTAGCCTCCCTGTAGTCATTCCCCAAATACTGAATAACTCTTAAAGGCAAGATGCTCTTAGGTATTAGAGAAAGACGGTGATCAAATGCAAACATCCCCACCCAAACCCCCAGCCCTGAAGACAGTGATTCTGTGAGCTCAGGAATGCCTTCAGGTTCGGATCTATTCCCAGCCATCTTCTTATTGTCATTGCTTGGTATACAGTAGGGGTTTAATAAATGTTTACCAACTAGGATTCAGTTTCCAAAATCACATGTTGCTGATTCTATACAATCACATTCCTCTCCAAACAGAGTAGTAAGGAACAGATACAAAAGAGAGCAATAAATAACTAAATAAAAGTGGCAAATAAGCAAGAAATGGGAAAATTAAAATAAACCCATACCATATTCCTTATTCATTAAAAAAATAATGTTTATACCTTTGGACCATGTGAGCTTACTTTTGAGTATTAACCTCAGGATATACAAATACACAGGAAAGTCACTTTCACAAATCATGGATTTACTTACCTTAAAAAAAAAAAAAAAGAACTAGTGTCCAAAATCTATAAAGAACTTAGCAAACTCAACACCCAAAGAACAAACAATCCAATCAAGAAATGGGCAGAGGACATGAACAGACATTTCTGCAAAGAAGACATTCAGATGGCCAATGGACACATGAAAAAGTGCTCCATATCACTTGGCATCAGGGAAATACAAATTAAAACCACAATGAGATATCACCTCACACCAGTCAGAATGGCTAAAATCAACAAGTCAGGAAATGACAGATGCTGGCAAGGATGCGGAGAAAGGGGAACCCTCCTACACTGTTGGTGGGAATGCAAGCTGGTGCAGCCACTCTGGAAAACAGCATGGAGGTTCCTCAAAATGTTGAAAATAGAACTGCCCTATGACCCAGCAATTGCACTACTGGGTATTTACCCTAAAGATACAAACGTGGTGATCCAAAGGGGCACGTGCACCCGAATGTTTATAGCAGCAATGTCCACAATAGCCAAACTATGGAAAGAACCTAGATGTCCATCACCAGATGAATGGATCAAGAAGATGTGGTATATATACACAATGGAATACTATGCAGCATCAAAAGAAATGAAATCTTGCCATTTGCGACAACATGGATGGAACTAGAGCATATCATGCTTAGCGAAATAAGTCAAGCAGAGAAAGACAACTATCATATGATCTCCCTCATATGAGGAAGTGGTGATGCAACATGGGGGCTTAAGTGGGTAGAAGAAGAATCAATGAAACCAGATGGAATTGGGAGGGAGACAAACCATAAGTGACTCTTAATCTCACAAAACAAACTGAGGGTTGCTGGGGGGAGGGGGGTTGGGAGAAGGGGGTGTGATTATGGACATTGGGGAGGGTATGTGCTTTGGTGAGTGCTGTGAAGTGTGTAAACCTGGTGATTCACAGACCTGTACCCCTGGGGTTAAAAATATATGTTTATAAAAAATTAAAAATTAAAAAAAAAAAAGAGGGAGGGAATAAACCTAAAATCCTACAACTGGGGAACTGCTATATAAATTATGATACCGCCATTCAATGAAATTGGAAAGCCATTAAATACCACTATGACTATTATCAAACAGGCAAGAAATAACAAGCGTTGGCAAGGATGCAGAGAAGAGAAAAAAGTCATGCACCACTGGCAAAAATGTACACTGGGGCAGCCGCTATGTAAAATAGTAGGAAGCTACTCAAAAATTAAAAATATAAACACCATATGATCCAGCAGTTCCGTTTCTGAGTATTTACCTGAAGGAAACAAAAACACTAACTTGAAAAGATATCTGCACCCCCATGTTCACTGCAGCCTTATTGACAACAGCCAAGACACAGAAACAACCCAAGTTTCCATCCATGGATGAATGGATCATTCAGCCGTAAAAAGAAGGAAATCCTGCCACTTGAGGTAACATAGATGGACCTCGAGGGCATTACACTACATGAGATAAGCCAGACAGAGAAAAGACAAATACTATATGATCTCACTTAAATGTGGAATGTCAAAAACAGAAAGAAACCATAACCCAAGTTCATAGATACAGAGAACAGATTAGTGATTGCCAGAAGTGAGCAGGGGGTGTGTAGGTGAAACAGGTGAAAGTGGTCAAAAGAAGTTAAGTCCTGGGATGTAATGTACAGCACAGTGACTAGTTATTAATATTGTATTGCTTACTGGAAAGTTGCTAAGAGTAAATCTTAAAAGATCTCATCACACACACACACACACACACACACACGTGTAACTATGTGTGGTGATGATGGTAACTACTTACATAATATACACTGTGTATATGAATATGTATAATAATGTATAAGTAGATATAATAAAATATAAGTAGATAATAACTATTATATAACATAAACTAATATATAATATTACATATGTTACTAATATAATACTATATAAATGTTCCATGTCAATTATATCTTGGTTAAAAAAATATGGCTATGAAAATACACTGTAAATGGTAATATAGTTATGATCATTCCAGATGAGAAAATATATATGCAGTATGATTTCCATTACTAAAAATCACCTAGAATAAGACAGTCTGAAGATGCCAAAATACCGTTTAAATGGTGATATAATTGTTTATCTTTCCTTGTACCTATACGTGTCTTATCTTGCCTTTTAAAAAGGAGGGAAAAGATTTCCAAACCCTTGTGAGTGCCATGCCCCTCCCCACAGAAGACCTGGGAACCCAGCTGCTGTTGTGGACAAACCCACAGCTGCCCAACCTCACGGGCCCTGATCTTCACTGTGTTCCTCAAACAAACATCGCCACATTTTGGCTTTAGGATTCTGTCGCTTGTCAAAATACACCAGGAAGCGATCCCTCTCGGGCTGTGGACCCTCAGGAGGGGAATTAACCACTCCTCAAGATGCCTTACAGTGGATTATGCCTTCTGACAACCTTTTCCAATCATTCCATGGTTACTAGTTTCTCATTTTCTTTTTAGCCTTTTCGTGAGTCAGTTTAAAAGGGCTATCTCAAAGATGTTTCTCGATCCTTTTGTCATCCCTTACAGCACCTAAGACCAAGTAAGGCTGTCCTTCTTCCCTCCTTGACGTAGAGACCCCAGAGCTCTGAGCGCTCTTCCCTTTCTTCCTGGTTTTGCGCAAGCATCCCTCCCCTGGGAAGCAAGTAAGAGCCTTGGGATACACCCCAGGGAGCGCTGCTCATGGCCACATCTTTGCTGCCCTTTATGAAAGAGGTAATAATGGCCATACGTGGCTAACGACCAACCCTATTCATGTTGCTCAGACTTTTTGGATTGGCTCCCTGCACTCAGAAACTCACCCTGTTCTTTCCAGTTCACCTCCCCCTGCCACCAAGAGCTTCATGAACCTCATTCTCCCCTCCTCACTAATCAGACCTCCATGTAAGGCTTCTCCCCCAGGACCCCTGTCCACTCGTAGCCTCCACCCTCCCTAAAGCAGCTTCATCTTCAGGGCTCTCCTTGGCCAGAAGTGCACACACCTCACCTGAGCGTGATGTTCTTGGGAAAACCTCCCCAACCTCCCTGCCTGCTCCAGGGGACATCAGGAGCCCTCTAAGGTATCACAGCACCCACAACACACTTCTTAACTGGCAGTTTACAGATGGTTGTCCCTGCAAGTTGAGGGGTTTCTGATTCACATTTGCAAGAGCAAACACAAGCAGGCCAACCACCAAAATTAGTTGAAAGGAGGAGGTGAAAAAATGTCTTCACTTTATTACATTAATCCCCTGCTTAGTACTTTTTCTCTTCGGAACTGCTATTAACAATTAATCTTTATGATGTTTTTATGGCAAGTGTTGCTGGCCTCCTTCTAAACTCTCAAAAGCTCTGCCTGCTTTGTTTTAGAGAACAAAAAGAACTCAGCACCCAGAACAGACAAAGACAAACAGCAGGCAGGAAAAGTTCCCAACAGCCAAGTGGCCAAATTGCCGCAGACTCATTCCAAGGAGGAAAACACAAGCAATTCCCACCAATTACCGAGCCTTGCTCCCTGTGTTCTGCGGACACTGGCCTGGAATCTTGCAGGGCACGGAGTTTAAAAGATACACAGTATTAAAAATTAATGCTGCTTTTAGAATTATGCAATCTGCTTAAGTGAATCTGACCCCTTACAGTGTCGCAAAGGGATCGCTGGGAATTACTAAGAGCTATACCCTAAAGATACCTGTACTAAATGGAACTAAATTAAGTCAATTATATAACATACAAGGACTCAGGATTAAGAAAAGTATTTGAAAAAAGATAGTCATTCACCATCATCGACAAAGGGCTTAAAACCAAATTACCTGGGGCGCCTGGGTGGCTCAGTGGATTAAGCCGCTGCCTTCGGCTCAGGTCATGATCTCAGAGTCCTGGGATCGAGCCCCGCATCGGGCTCTCTGCTCAGCGGGGAGCCTGCTTCCCCCTCTGTCTCTGCCTGCCTCTCTGCCTACTTGTGATCTCTCTCTGTCAAATAAAATAAAATAAAATCTTTAAAAAAAAAAAAAAAAAAAAAAAAACCAAATTACCTTACACAGCTTTCAAGCTATTTTAATTTATTCTGATTTTTATTTTAAAAATATACTTTGCCCGCAATCTGAGGCACACTGGTTTCCCAAAATCTCTGTCTGCATCCAGACTTCATGCTATGCAGGGAAACCCAGTTCACGAAAACCCTTGACATAGAAATTTTCATTTAGGGCCAAAAAAAAAAGGGAGTATCCTTTTCCAACAAAGAAAAAATTAAAATGCTCATTCAATGCTTTCATAGTCCCTATTTGCCTAACACGGTTTCTTAAATATTAACCAGATAGCACTCAAGACAAATCCTTTTAGAACACAATTTCTCAATCTGAAACCTATGGGTCTCCACCATATTCCTGAATGAATTTCAGGAAGCCCAGGTGGAAAATCCTTGGAAGTCCAGGCAAAACCACGCATACAGAGCTCTCAAAAATCCCCCACAAAAGCTTGAAATTTTAAAGGCACATTGGTTTTAGAATGCTTTCGAATGGGGACAGATTCTGAGTCCTTGAATGTCAGGCCACACAGAAGGCGAGGGTTCTTCACCAGGAATCCTGTGACCCTATTTTAAGTACTGTCACAACACTGGATCAAACAGAACCATTTCCACTTCACACCTGTACCTTTTAAGTGGCTGCCATATGCTTTAGCGTGTTTTTGTTGGGCATTCTGATAACCATTCTCACCTAAAAAAGCACATGGACTTTTATCCTAAGTCAGAGGAAGGAGTGTGAGTTAGGGAAATGACTCGCCAGCCCGGCTAACGGGCACACACCTCTAATAGACATTATATGCCCAGCATGCCTGCAGGCAAGCCCAGACAACCAGACATCTTAGAAAGCAGCACGCCGGGGCTCACCGACTCAGCTTGGTGACATTAGACAGTGTGACCACGTTTGGAGAACCATGCAGGATTTGCTTTGTCTTCAGTATTCACAAAAAATCCTTTTTTCGCTCAGCCACCAGCCAGCCGTCCAACAAGACTGGGGCCTGAGGATGAGGAGGGAGCGAAGACCCTGAGCATGACTTCAACTGTATGGTGGGCGACATACACATGATGGTCAGGGAGGACCCAAGCAAGGTGCGCCAGGGGAGGAGATGAGGATCAGCTGACAAGACATGGTAGGGGAAACAGCTTGATCCTGCTCATGCAGGAAAAGGTGGGGCGCGCCAGCCACCCACAAGACAATGGGGAACTGACCCAGTTCATAAACAGTCCTTCAAAGACAGGGCAGTGGGAGAGGACTGTCACCAACATGAATGTAAGCCTCTTTTTAAAAGCTCAAACTTTTAGATATTGAGCCCCTGCTAGGAGCCAAGCACTTCATGAGGTCTTGCAGCAAAAAGCTCCTAACCCATGGTGTCCTTCAGACTGAAAAGTTTCTCCAGGACCTCACAATGACTAGGAACTGGCAGGGGGCTGGGGGAGAGTGGAGTGAGGGTCTACCTTCTCCAGCCTCAAGAGATAAACATTGGGCTTCCCAGAGCCTGGGAGCCCTACACGATCTACACTTCAGACCTCCTGAATCAGGATCTCTGCAGAGGAGCCTGGGAGTTGCATTTTTTTCAAATGCCCCAGGTGGGCAGAGTCACCTGGAGAGAGAGGCAGTGGAGACAGGAGGTGGAAAGCCTGCACGCTAAGGGATCTGGTGGCCTGCCACAGCCACACCTTACCTGTTGCCCACCTATCTGCTCAGACAGTTCAGGCTCAAGCCACTCTGGACCCTCTCCAACTTGCCTCAGAGTCTTTGTGCTAACTCTTCTTCCAAATGCCTCTTTATCTGCCTCCCTCTGTTCATCTAGGTATCAGCTCACACCCCCACACCCCTTCTTTCCTCCCTACCCACACTCCACCTCCCTACCCACACTTCCTTTTTCTTCACAGTACTTACTACCAGGTAATATACCCATGTACCTATCTATAAAGTTCTGTGTTTGTATGTTTCCAGCCAAGAAAATGGAAGCCTCAAGACCGCGAAGACTCTTTCATTCACTGTTGTTCCCTATGACACCGAGATATTTCCATGTAACATTCAGTGCTCACTCAGTATTTGCTGAAAGAATGAATGCATGAGTGAAAAGCTTTCCCAAATGACTGGGAATCACTGCTCTAAGGCAGGAGTCAGAAAACTTTTTCTGTAAAGGGGCAGAGAGTAAATATTTTAAGCTCTGTGGGCTCTATGATCTCTGAGGTCACGACTCAATATCACCATTGAAGTGTGACAAAGTCCAAGACAATTCATAAAAGCATGATCTTGCTCCTGCACAACTTTATTCAAGGACACAGAAATCTGTATTTCGTGTGTTATGAATTAGCACTCCTTTTTTTACTTTGTTTCAATCAGGAAAAAACTGCTAAGACCTTCGTAGCTCAGTAGTGGGCTGGTTGTGGCTCATGGGCCATAGCTGCTCACCAAACCCCACTCTAAGGGATCCCAGAATGACTAGTACTTCCCCAGTGCAGGAGGTCTTCTCCTTACAGGGAGAACACCTCTACGTGACCACATCAGGGAAGTCCAGGCTGCCACTGGCCCACTCCTGGGGAGCAGAAAGGAGGCAACAGGTCACTGACCTGTGGAGATGGGGGTACAGGCAGCACACGGTGGGGACGTCTACTGCCCTGTGAAGACGATGGCCTCGGGGGTGAAGGGTGGGGAGGGCAGTGCTAGCAGAAGTACCCTGGGAGGGAAAGATGAAGGTGAAGACTCAGATGGGCCAACCCCCCATGGGCCTTCTGTTGATGAAACAAATATGCACACCTCTGGATCCCCTTCCCAGCATTCCAAGACAGCAGGCCTCTGGTGAGAGGGCGACCAGCAATCACTCACAGTGCGCGGCCATGCTCTGACCAAACAGGAAGCAGGGGTGTGAGAGACAGATGGGTAGAGAATGCCAAGGACAGAAGAGGGCGGTGAATGGCTGTAATCAGGAGGCAGGAACACCAGTGGTGGAGGAAGGAGGCTGGGGGAGAGGATACCAGCCTGGGATTAGCATACGCTCCTGCTGGAAGCATCCTGTAGATCCAGGCTAAAGATGTCTACCAGGCAAGGAGACACAGAGGCCCGGGGCCAGGAAGGCCAGCACCCACTAGAGGTACAGGTAAGGCACCTGCTTGAGGACAACATGTCAAAGGCTCAACAGAACGTGGCCCTGAGTGTGCATCCAGCCAGGCGATGACCACAGCCCTGGGGAGTCTCACGTTAAGGCCAAAGCATGAGAACAGCAAGCACAATGAGGCCAATGTCACTGCTGCCAGTTACCCCACACTGGCCTTTCCCACTCCCTGTTTCTAGTCACGAGGTCATATTGTCACCTCCACTTCAAAGCCACAGACCGGAACCAAGAGGAGCCTTGTGCGACTTATTCAAGGTCACACGGCTGGTCGCCACTCACACTCTGCCAGCACTTTCAAGTGGGAGGCCTCATTCACGGCCCCAGAGTCACCATCTCCAGTGATAAGTCATCTTGAGTTTGTTTTTTTCTAAACTTGCCCTCGGAGCTAATCCCCTCCCCTCTGAGCCCTGCGGGCGAGCGGCAGGTGCTCCAGCTAAAACTGAGAAACCCTGAGGTCATGAAATGCTTCCAGGGACTGCAAAGCCTTTGTGCATGCTGACCAGGCCCGTATCTCGAGAGAGCAAACTTTCGAGAGAGCAAACGGCAATTCAGATCCGTTTGCTCAGGTCAAAAACACTTTAATTTGGAGAAGCATGCAAATCAGCAACCCTGTACAAACACTGGGCACCCTGAGCTCATCTGAAATGAGTATTACTGGCGGAGGAAGTTGCAGCATTGCTCAAACACATGCACCCGGCCGCACGCGTTCTGCTGTGACTCTGTTTACTGTTCCTCTCCAGGTTTTCCGAGTGTGTTAACTACAACAGAACGCCTCGTCTCAGCTATGACTCACTTTGTGCCAAGCGCTCACTGCCGAGCTGTGTGGTGTCATTGTGTTTTACACACAAGCGCTCACTGCCGAGCTGTGTGGTGTCATTGTGTTTTACACACAGGGCCTTCCAGGTGGCACTATAAACCGGTCCAAAAATCTCTGACAGCCTCCCTGCAGGAGGTGGGTTCGGTGTATCCACCCCTTGAATCTGGTGGACTTGGGACCATTTCCCCCTATAGGGGAGAAATGGCCAGAAGTGACACTTTGCAGCTTTGGGAGCTGGTCATAAACTGAATGCTCTTCCCTCGAGTCGGCTGGCACACTGTCTCTGGGGTCCCTAGGCCACTGTGGACAAGGTCTGACCACTCCTCGGCTAGCCGGCTCACAGCCAGGTGCAGTGCAGGTGCCAAAAGCCAGTCCTCACTGATCCTGTCCTCTGGGGCCAGATGTGCCTGCGAAGAAGCCCCCAGGAAGTACGTTCTCCAGCCCCTGCTGTCTTGAGCCATCCCAACTCAATTCCATGACATCATGACACAGAAGAGTCATCCCCATTTCAAATTCCTGACCTGATAAAATGGTTGCTATTTTATACCCCTAAGTTTTGAAGTAGTTGGAAAAACAGCAAAAACATAAGCAGAATCAAAACAGTCCTTTAATCTAGCGATGAGGCAGCCCTGAAGTCAACCAGGGATACGAGGCTTAATTCCTTCGCACCTGATGCATTCCCTACCAAGCGCATGTGCACCTTCCCCATGCCCAAGCATAGCTTGGCACAAACTCATCGCCTAGGTAAAAAAGCATGGGTTGCTGCTGCCGTCCTGGGGAAACCCTCCCTCCCCAGCCACCCAGGCTGCCTGCCTCCACCTGAACAGAACCAGCACAGGCCAAGGAAAGCTGCGCTCTTGTCCACCACTGATGAACCTCAACAATTCTCCTACCAGAACACAACAAATATTGGACTCCCCTCAGGTAAACGCTGAAGGAGCACAATTGAAATGTTTTTCAAAGAAGGTAAGAATATACATTATTTTTTTTTTTTTTAATTTGACAGAGAGAAAGAGAGATCACAAGTAGGCAGAGAGGCAGGCAGAGAGAGAGGGGGAAGCAGGCTCGCCGCTGAGCAGAGAGCCCGATGCAGAGCTCAATCCCAGGACTCTGAGATCATAACCTGGGCTGAAGGCAGACGCTCAACTGACTGAGCCACCCAGGCGCCCCTACTTTTTTTTTTTTTTAAGACTTATTTATTTATTTGAGAGAGACAGAACACAAGAGTAGGAGCAGGAGAGGCAGAAGGAGAGGGAGAGAGAATCCCAAGACTAATGCGGGGCTCAATCCCTTAACCCCCAAGATCACAACCTGAGCCGAAACCATGAGTCAGTTGTGCAGAAGGGGGGAGATTCACTATCTTTAGTTCCCACTAACAGAATTAGAGGTTCAGGGTCAGGCAGCATCATACCTCAAAAAGTGGCAGTCACTGAATGGCGATCTTTACCTCCTGCCTACCCTGAGGGAGCCAAGCCCCAAACCCAGAACCCCGCGCAATCAGCAAGGCCTCTGACTGTCCTGAGCAGTTAAGACAGGAGGAAAACTATCCCAAAGAAAAAGGCCACTTGGGGTAGCTGAGCGGCCTCCAGTAACTGGTGAGCTTCATAAGTCTCAGGGAAGGCACTTGCTTCTGTGTCCTCCCTGTGACACCAACCCCGCCCTGGGGCCTCCCTCAGGCTTCCCCTGCTGGGCCCAGGCTGCAGTTATTAGGCAAGTGCTAGAAGCAGACAGAACAGCAGCACCTTCTTAGGCCCTGCCCTGCACTCCCTGAATGGCGATCCCTTAAGTCCCAACTGGCAGGTCCTGACCTTAGACTATAAAACATTTTAAGTGATTCATACAGTCTCATAGGCTTATCTAATAAAACTGTACAGACATTCCCATGGGAAAGCATTTTGCCCCAAGATGTTCCTTTTTTTTTCCCCCCCCAAAATGGTAAAAAAGGCAAGAAACCATAGGCTTTTGCAAAGGGCATATGGTCCTCTTAAAAGTCTTTATTACATGTAAAAAGATCAATATTAAGTGATGTTTAAAACTACATTCAGGTGTCTTCATAGAAGTCTGAGAGACATGGGGTAAGACCTTTTTATATACTTCTGTATTAATTTCTACAGCTTGCAGCAATAAAGTGTGAAATACATTTTTTAGGTCTAGAGAAGGCACTATGTTGCTTCTGTCCACTCCAAGCAGGGCAGCATCATGGTTTACAAAGCACAAGCAACCATTTAGCAAATGAGATCTCTGCATCAAAAGATTTTCTCCATATGTTAAGTACAAAAGCAAATCACAGAAAAATCCATGGTATAAAACCATTCACTTTTTTAAAGTACCTAAATATATTTTAGGAACACATAATGCAGAGGAAACTATCTAGATGATTCATACATACATACTAAATGTCACCCAGGAACTGACAGGAAGGGAAACAGAGTTAGCTGGAAGGGGGAAGAAGAGGGAAGGGGATCTTCCAAATGTTTCCACATTGTTAGAATGTTAAAACTGTGAATTAAAACTGAGCCCCAAAGACATATATGATACCAATGCCCTTTGCACCTTACTATCCAAACTGTAACTTACTCTTAAGCACCATAAAATATCTTGGTTTCCTCCAGGTTCTTCAAGTCATTATTTAGGCAACAGTCTATCATCAGAAAGCTACCATGTTTACCCTATGTTATCACAACTATGTGTCTATTTCTTGCAGCTGGAATTAAGTTGCATTCTGTCCCCAAATCTTCACCTGAGAAGATCACTTCTACCTCTTCACAACAGGACACCAATAAATTTGTAAACACATTCCACTCGTATTCTCAAGGTTCTACACAGTGCTACTATTTCTTTTAAGATTTTATTTGAGAGAGAGAGAGAGAGAGAGAGCGCACACAAGAAAGGGGAGCTACAGAGAAAGAGACAGAAGCAGCCTCTCCACTGAGCAGAGAGCCTGGCATGGGGCTTGATCCCAGGACCCTGGAATCATGACTTGAACCAAAGACAGAAGGCTAACTGACTGAGTTACCCAGGTGCCCCCAGAGTACTATTTAATTAAACATTCAAAAGCTGCTTGAATGTTTAATCTGAACTAGCAGACAGTAATATCAAGTTTAGAGAAACGGGCACAAAAAAGATAGAAAAATGCCAGACCACCTCAGAAAGCAAACAAGCACTTTGATTCTTCAAATCACGGGGACAGATATAAAATAACAAGAAGTGGACTCTCCCTTCTCTCCTATAGCTTCACAGATACCAACAGATCTCATGATACAAACTTACCACATCATTTCTTTTGCTTTATTCCACTTAAACAGATGGTAGGCTTAGCCTAAGGAAGTGTGGCAATACCTTCTCTTCAACAACAGAAAACGAAATAGACGTCCCCTGAGGCTAGCAAATAAAGGCATCCCATTCGTTCTCTGACAAAAAGAAGCAGATTCACTGAAATAAAAGGAGAGCAACAAAGGGCGAATCCTCCCCAGCCCAGCCTTGGGGCTGCAGAGAGATGAAGGCATGGCCCCTACCATCCCTGGTACAGCCCATAAAGCTTAAGTCACAATCACAGACCTCCCTTCCCAAGGATTCACTCTGAAACTGACCCAGTGCTCTTCCCTCTGGACCAATCACTTCCCACTTCCTGGTGGAAACAGAAGTCAAGAGAAGGCATGCACTTCCAGATCCCAGCAGAGAGCCCGCCACTCAATTAACATTTGCTGCCAAGTGGATGGTGAATCTGCTGAAGAGTGATGAAGCTAGAGCTCTCCGCACAAGCACTTCCTTTTCAACTAGCCTCTAATGAACACCACAGAATAAGTCTGATCGTAAATCCTGATGAATCTATTTTTAGAATACTGAAGGCAAAGAACATCAGAAAAAAAAAAATTTTTTTTACAGTAGGTAAGAAGAAAAGGAACATTTACACCTCCACCTCAATTTCTAAACAGTGAAAGGAGCCATCGTGTGACCAAACCCAGAATGTGAAGGTATGATGTAACATGTCTACGAGCAGTGACCTTTTTTAGAAAGAACAACACTATGATTAAGAACAAGAAACAAAGAGAGTATGTGTATATGAGGATTAGTACAAAGCACAAAAGAGAAATATTTTAAAAATAGAATACAACTGGGGGGGGGTAATTTTGCAGTCTGATGTTAAAAGTTGCTTTGTATTAATAACATATTTGTTATTGGATCTTTACTGAGAACGCTAAAGAGAAACTTGATAAACTCCACAGAAAAATGTATAAAATCTACATGAAAAATTACAGAACTTTACTGAGGGTCAAAAAGAAAGACTTCATTAAAAACAAAGACATCACTATATCTGTATGGAAAGACATTTTAATATGCTAAAATTGTGAGGATTGAGATTTTATCTTTGTACTTCATTCTCTAGTTTTTCTACATAGAGTACACTATTTTCTGTTGACAAATTATTTACTTTTAAATGGGAACTTAACGGGGCGCCTGAGAGGCTCAGTGGGTTAAGCCGCTGCCTTCGGCTCAGGTCATGATCTCGGGGTCCTGGGATCGAGTCCCACATCGGGCTCTCTGCTCGGCAGGGAGCCTGCTTCCCTCTCTCTCTCTCTCTGCCTGCCTCTCCATCTACTTGTGATTTCTCTCTGTCAAATAAATAAATAAAATCTTTAAAAAAAAATAAAATAAAAATAAAAATAAATGGGAACTTAAAAAATCTTGATGAGGCTTTTAAGTCAGCCTTTTCAGTTTGTATTTGAAGGTGGAGAGGGAACGAAGGTGCAGGAGGGACTGAGGAGGGACATCCCAAACCACAATGCGCACTGGTGTCACCTAGACCGAGTCCAAAGACACCACGCCTCTGGGACCAGTGTGCCTCTGGAACCAGTGCGCCTCTGGGACCAGTGCGCCTCTGGGACCAGTGCATTGATTTCCCACTAGGGGCATGGCCATCCACAGCGTCAGAATTACATGGAATGGCTGGGTCTGTAGGTCCTCCTGAAAGATCTGGAAAATGCCAGCCTTCTGCCTATAGCCCCTGTCAGGGATGGCACGGTTCATCAGAATATGAGGAAAGCAGCATATGGGAGAAGCCAGATGAGGAGGCAAGTTTGGTGGTTGGGGGGTGCGGTGAGAGCAGGGAGTAGGGAGGGAGGGAAAGAGATGCAAGTATAGACTCAGTGACGGTGTGGGGAGGACAGCAGGATAAGGGGACAGGTAGGGAGTAAGGTGTTCCTTAGAGGAAAGGGTGAGATTGAGGGGGAGAGGGAAAGAGGAAGGGGGAAGTGAGCGGACAGTGGGGGGAGTACCAGGACTAGGTGAGGTGGGTGTATGAGAAGGTGGAGCTTGGAATGTGGAAAGAGGAAGGGTAAGAGTGGGTGGCAGGTGCCTTGGAGACCTCTGGAAGGTCCCAGGTGCTCAGTGGTGGGGGACCAGGTGGGTGAGCCACACTGATGCAAGTACAAGGCTGGCTCCTCTGACTCAGCAGGGCTTCGGGCCTTGCAAACTCAGCACCCCAGCCTAGACAGGACACTGCTGTTGGAACAGAGGGACAGGCTGTCCAGTCACCCAAGCTGGGGCATGGGGGCTGTAAGTGCTTCACTGGAGACAAGCTACCCAGCAGCCACCTGGGCCAAGCATGCTTATCAGCCAGAGTCAGAAAGAAGAGGGGGACTCCTATGGCAGGGCCAAACAAGAGAACCAGAAGCCAGCTGACCACCTACCAGCAAGACAAAGGTAATGCTCAGGGATCCTCTAAAATGCCTCCTGCCCCCTCCACCTTGTAGGCACCCCAACAAGGCTGCTTCAAAGTGAAACATTCTTTCAGGAGAAGTGTCACTAGAATTCTACACTGAAGCTAAGAAATGGGGTAGGTGCAGCCTTGGAGTTCCTCCAGGTCCCTCCACATTAGCATGGAGTACCAGACTAAAAGCTGGAGCAGGTCATGTAACTGCCCTCTGCCTCAGTTTCCCCATCTATAAAATAGGGGAGATTATCATCCCCCATGCCTCAAGATAGTAGCATTATCAAAGTAAGTCACTCCTCATGCTAGAGTTCCACACCTGCATCAGTGGCAGAAGCTGGAGGTTGGAGGAGCCTTCATTGCTTTGAGAGCCAAAGATAGAAATTTTGTCTTTTATTTATTTTTTTTTTTTTTAAAGATTTTATTTATTTATTTGAGAGAGAAACAGTGAGAGAGAGCATGAGCAAGGAGAAGGTCAGAGAGCAAAGCAGACTCCCCATGGAGCTGGGAGCCTGATGCGGGACTCGATCCTGGGACTCCGGGATCATGACCTGAGCCGAAGGCAGTCGTCCAACCAACTGAGCCACCCAGGCGTCCCAAATTTTGTCTTTTAAATAAGATGCATTGGGAGTAAGGAGAGCAAGGAATCAGAATGAAATTCTGTAAAAATAAAAGAAAAAAAAAAAAACTAAAAGAAAGAACAGAACTAAGATTCTGATTTGGCTATATGCAAGTTTCAAGGAGAACCACCATTTATGGCCCCTTACCATTCACTAGTGACAGATTTCCACAAGGACTGTCATTGGCCACTGAAAGCGTCAGATTAATGTGATTCTTTCCCTTGATTCCAACACAGCCATCCTACCCCTTCAGTCTTCTGTTGCTGGTATAACACAGCTGTCTGCTCACACCTTTAAAAACAAATAAATAGCAGTGCCTGGGTGGCTCAGCTGGTTAAGCATCTGACTCTTGGTTTTGCCTCAGGTCATGATCTTAGACCCGTGTCAGGCTCCCCACTCAGTGGGGAGTCTACTCAGGATTCTCTCTCTCCCCCTCTCCCTCTGCCCCTCTGTGGGGCAGTCTCTCCCCCTCTAAACGAAATAAATAAACTCTTTAAAAATAGATAAATAAACTAAACTCAGATTACTTGCATTACATATGTCAACTGAATTCTAACTTAGAAACAGCTTGTTTTCAGAAAGAGGATAAAAATGTTCAAAGATACTAAGAATAAAATTCCAAGGTCTCACCTCCCTAACAAAATTGTTTTCATTTTCCAAGATGTTCAGACTCTTTCTGAAAAAGACAACAAGAAGGGGAATTCAAGTGTTTATTGCTGCTGCTTTATGGCACTTAGTTATTTTGGTTAGAAAAACGGAAAGTTTAACCAAAAACTCAAAGAAGCTCATGGATTAACTTGAATTTCACTTCCTGCCCTTCTGAATAAAAGGGAGAGGAAGACCACCTTGGCCCATCCTTTGCGGAGCACCTACTTGCCCACTGTTACTGCCCTACCTACATGAGGACAGGCCCTCCCCACATGCAATTTTCTCACACCTGCACCTGGAAACCTCTTTTCTCCCAAGTGGCTCATCAGGTGAAGCTGTCATCTCTGTAAAGAAATTTTGTCAATTCCTCATGGTGTTTTCTAAAAAGTACTATTACCTGCAAGGTATAAGAGAACACAGTACCTCCATGTTGTAAATGCATCAAAATGAAACAGCACTGTTAGATGACTGCCCCTAAGCCACAGAAGGAGCTGAACGGGGGCAACTGAAACTGCCCTTCTCCAAAAAGCGTCAACCCGGAATCATTCCTCCCACATGTATCCTGCAGGAGCTCCTAAGATCCAAACATTCCTGAACATAAAGCAAGAAAAAAAAGGGAGGGGAGAGGGCGGGAGTATGCATTAATGTGGATTCAGGGAACATGGAGAATCTGGCAGCCAGGCCTGCCTGTTAAAGAAACATCTACCAACAGCGCTTCGACATCACAACAACCAGGCTCTTAATCTCCTGGCTACACAGCAAGACCACACACCGGGCCTAAACCCTGCTGGTGCACCTACATGAGGTGGGGGGATGCCCTCAGCATACACAGTGTCCCAGCTAGACAGGCTGATTTGATATGGCTCTGCCCTAATGCTGGCATATTGTATATTCTGAAATATGTTGATCGAATGTTTGCTCAGCTCAGAATGAAGTGTATATGGAGGCCGACTTGAAATGCTGCCTTAAAGGACCAGAAGGACCTGCTCGTTGCACAGTCGCCTCCATGCTCATGGTCATGCTGTCACCACTGCCTTCAACCCTACTGTCCAAATCCTATCCATCCACTGAAGTACCAAACCCTAGGCCTTAAGGGCATTCTCATTCTTCCCCAGGCCCCAGTCTCATTTCTCACGTCAAACACCCTGGCCAGTGTCTGAAGAACTACATAGGGAAACAGAAAACTGTTGAAAATAAAACTCCCACATCCTAAAATCTGTTTCTACCCTCAGAACACCTCTGACACCAAATGCATGGTTTTTTTCCACACTAACAACCAATTCTCCAACTCTCTGCACACTCATTATGTGGGTGTGCAACAATTCAATTCAATTCTCACATTAACAACCTAGAGTTAAGACAGACCCAAGTGAAGGGCTCAGTCCCACAAGGCTTCAAACACCAATCACAAGGGGCGCCTGGGTGGCTCAGTGGGTTAAGCCTCTGCCTTTGGCTCAGAGCCAAAGTGGTCTCAGGGTCCTGGGATCGAGCCCCACATTGGACTCTCTGCTCAGCAGGGAGCCTGCTTCCCCCTCTCTGCCTCCCTCTCTGCCTACTTGTGATTTCTCTCTGTCAAATAAATAAATAAATAAATCTTTTAAAAAAAAAAAAAAAAAAAACCACAACAAACAAAAAACCTAATCACAAGTCCCTACACTTCTGATGAAGTGGCTATAAACTGGGGATTCTCATGACCCCCCCCCCACCCTTGGGTTTGATAATTTGCTGAAATGGCTCCCAGAACTCAGGCAAACAGATTACTTACACGTACTGGTTCATTATAAAGGATACAACATAGAAACAGCCAAGTGGCAGAGATGCACTAGGCAAGGTATGGGAAGGGGACTAGAGCACCATGCCCTCTCTGGCCCTCTCCCTCCCAGACCCCCCCACCGTGAGTTCCACTGGGGGGTTCAACAAACCCCACTGTTGAAGTTTCTGTAGAGCTCAATTTCCAGCACGCTATTCTCCCCTCCTGGAGGCTGGTGGGTAGGGTCCTTCTCGTGACCAGCTCCATCCTGGCTTCCCAGGAGCCCAACCTAAATCATTTCATTGTCATCAACTCAGTTGTGACCAAAGAGGGGTTCTCATAAGCAACAAAAGACACTCCTATCACTCAGGAAATCCCAAGAGTTTTAGGGCCTTTATGCCAACAGGGCACAAAGACCAAATATATTTTTCTCCACACCACACCAGGCATGAGAAAATAATCGCCATCCACTTCAAAGACAACAGTTAACACATATATAAAGAATCCTTAAAAGCCAGTGGAAAAGAGGGGCACCTAGCTGGCTCAGTGGGAGGAAGATGTGACTCTTGATCTCGGGGTTGTGAGTTCAAGCCCCAAGTTGGGTGTGGAGCCTCCTTAAAAAAGAAATGAGTGGAAAAAAGAACCAACATCTCAACAGAGAAATGAGCAAACCCAAAAACAAGTTCGCAGAGGCAGATATATTAATAGCCCTTAAACATCTCAAAAGAGATGCTTCATGACACTCACAATAAGAGAAACGCAAATTAAAACAAAATACCATTTTTCAGACCAGTGAAAATGCAAACATCTGCTGACAGCCTCTGCTGGGGAGGCTGAGAGAAGCAGCTGCTGGCAGCCTTGGTGGGAGCGTGTGCGCAGGTTCCTTCGCGGCAGCAGTCTTTGACACCAACGCATCTGACATCACTGAAATGCCTTCCGCAGGGGACAGGTGCACACGCATGCCAGAGTATTACACAGCTGTAGAACAGTACAGGGTAGGGGGTGGAGGCAAACCACAGGCATCCACACGGAGCGCTCGCTCTCCAGGAAAGGGAGGCAGAGAGTCTGCACAGAATGCTACCTGCTGTGTAGACGCCCAGAGCAGGGGCACGCATCCACACAGACTCATGCCGACATGTGCCGTAAGATGGATTAAAACAGAGACGGTGCTGAAGGTTTGCGATTTCCTCAAGAGGCAGCCAATTTTTTAGATACTTTGACTTCTGGACCATATACATGAATACTTTATCAGAAAGAAGAAAACTGAACACAAACCAAGAAATGAAACTGATTTGCATCAGGTATCAAAAAATTTATCGCAAGTAGCTTTGGAACACAATTCTCTAACTGCACATCCTCAGTGGGACACATTGTGAGGACCAAAAGAACTTCAAAGAAATCCTGCTTTTGGTTAAGTTTGTTGTTGGTACGGTAAGTTTGTTGTTTGTACGGTATCAACGTAGTAATTCTGAAACCATTCTGTCTGTATGGTAGCAGAGAGGCAATAACTTTTTATTGATGTTAGAAATGAGATTTTCACAGTGGAGGAAAAAAGGACACAGCAATATGGAATTGCGGAAGGTAAGGAAGAAACCTGGTAAGATTTAAATTGGGCATATGGGCATAAACTCAGGATTGGAAAAAGTGTGTATGTTTCCTGGTTCTGTCCCCTGAAAGAAAAGGGAGCAATGTCACCTTGATGACAATGCATACAACTAGGGTCCAAGCTCTGAATCCTGAATGTTCCCCAATGAAAGGAAGCAGGACTCCTTCAAGAAATAGCTAATTCCAGGACTGGGGCAGGGAAAGAACAAGATGAGCCTGAAACATCTGGAGATCAAGGAAGTGCTCCAAGACTCAAAGAATCTAGGAGTTCACACAGAGTTTTTTAAAAGGTGGGGAAGGGTGAATTGATTGGTGACCTCCCCCCAAAATATGTCCACATCCTAATCCCCAGAACCTCAAATGTGATCTTACTTGGAAAAGGGAGCCCTTGCAGGTATCATTAAGGATCTTGAGACCAAAAGATCACTCTAGATTATCCAGTTGGGCCCTAAATCCAGTGCCAAGTGTCTTCAAAGGGGATACAGAGGAGATGTGACAGACAGGAGGCAATGTAACCACCCACAGAGGCAGATGGCAGGATGCAGCCAGAGCCCAAAGCATCTAGAGCCTTGAAGGAGCCTTCGGAAGGAGAGCAGCCTTAAGGACCTTGATTTCAGACTTCCAGCCTCCTATGAAATGATAAACCTCTCCCGTGTGAAAGCCACCTAGTTTGTGGTGATTTCTTACAGCAGGCACAGGAAACTACCACAGAAAGTGAAAGATGAACGAGGGAGGCAAGTTCTTTCCAGAAGAACACAAGTTTATAAACACAGAAGGGCTTACAGAATCAAAAAAGCACCACTTGGGATTCCCCAGTGTAAAATTGATCCAGGAGAGGACCACCAACAGACGCTAAATGCAGTGGCTGGACAAGATACTCAGAGTCTCCAAGAATCACCCCCAGGACTGTGCACAGGGAAAAGGCACCTTTAAAATGAAATGTGGTAACAGCCAGCCCTTCCAGGTGTCCAACGTATGAGGAACGGTGCTATGAGCCTGATGGAATGCAAATTAACAAGCACTATTATAAAAAATTTCCAGCTGAATTTAACTGTAAGGAAAAATCGGATAAATCCAGAATGCGAGACGGTTCACAAGACAACTGGCCAGGGCTTTTTTTTAAATAAGTGTTATGAGGGGCGCCTGGGTGGCTCAGTGGGTTAAAGCCTCTGCCTTCGGCTCAGGTCATGATCCCAGGGTCCTGGGATCGAGCCCCACATCAGCTCTCTGCTCAGCAGGGAGCCTGCTTCCTCCTCTGCCTGCTTCTCTGCCTACTTGTGATCTCCATCTGTCAAATAAATAAATAAAATCTTTAAAAAAAAAAAAAAAGTAAGTGTTATGGAAAAAAAAAAAAAGAAAGTTAGAGACCTAACAGCCAAATGCAGCATAAACCTTGACTGATCCTAGAATTAAAAAACAAAAAAAAACAAAGCAAAAGAAACAGATGTGGATGGTGGGGAAATTCAAACATGGACTATATGTTAGACAATATTATTTATGTTAATTTTTATGGTATGAGATTACACAGGGGATGCTTTTAGTCTTAGGAGATCTACATTGAAGTATTTGAAGGTGAAGCAATATTATGTCTGCAACTTCCAACTATTTCAACAACAAAAAAATGTATACATTAAAACAGAGAGAAAGAACAAATGTGGAACAAAAAGAACAGCTGGTAAATCTGGGCAGAGTTGTACTTGGGTGTTTGCTGAATAGAACATGTGTGGAAATTTTAAAATAAAATGTTGAGGACTCAAAGCAATTTCAAGGCGCCCCTCTCCAACCTCCAAGGAGGGACAGGAGGAAGAGTCCCAGGCCCCTGCTTGGTGGGTCTCAGAGGATCCTGAGAACCTGCATTTAACAAGAAAAAGCTGATCTTCATGCTCGGGTGTGTCTGGAACCAGCTCCTGGACTGTTTGCTTGTGTCTCCCCTACCTTTACTCCCTAGAGTCTACTGGCATCATGATGCCAGCTCCCTGTGTCTCCCTGGCAGCAGGCCAGTGGATATTTTACTGAGGGAATTGACCAGAACAGTCCCTTAGCCACGTGGGGCAAAAGTATTCTAAGGGAAACCCAACTCGGACAAGGTGGAAGTCTGTTCCCATAAATGCAAATACCATGCCTTTATATGGTTTTCAGCATTTCATCTGGTGGCTTTCCTCTGCAGTGGAGTAAGAGCAACAGGATAGAAAGGTGCCAGGAATGCAGTGTCCTAACCACAAGATCCACGATACACCAAAAATTAAGTGAATGTTACCGGACTTCACAACTCTAGTTTCCAATAGCTGAAGGTGAAAACAATGGCTCCTAAACTCATTACATCAGCAGGTAGACTTCTTTTCCATTCTTTCTAAAGGTCTGAGCCTAGGTAGACAGGTAAAGGGGAACAGAACAAGGCTAGAAGGTGAAAGGAGGATGAGGCATGCAGCGGGAAAAGCCAGGCCACACCCCAGGGGGGTCAGGAATGCTTACACTTGGTGCATCTGGAAGTGGAGTGACAGGCCACTGAGACAGAAGGTCTGATTTCAAATCTGTCTGAACAACAGGACGAGGGGCAGCTCCACTCCCTGCCCTGGCAGATGAGCAGCCCCACCTCCGGGAAGGGGTTCTCCAACTGGGGAGCCCCAGGTCCACCTAGGACAATGATCAAAGTACGGCTCACACCCGAAGCCTGGTCCCCACTTGGCTCCCCGGATGCAGGCAGCCGGGCCTCCCCATCCAGCAGAAGCCTGGCAGAGCCTTGTCACCAGAGCTCAGAGCCCGGAGGACAGACCTACCATATTCCTCCCAAACAGGAGCAGACAACCTAGGGCCACCAGAAAGCTAAGGAAATCCTCAAACAAGAAAAATGGGAAGGGACCTGGAGGGAAGAGACTCTTCAGTGTGACAAAGCCCAAACAAAACTTCCAAGAAGAGAATACAACCATGAAATGAAGACACATTTTTTTAGTTTCTTTTTTTTTAATCCAGAGGGAAAAGAGCTCTTATAAATGGAAAATGATAGCAAAATTAAATTTGCCTTAAAATACAAAGCGTAAGTTTCCAAAAAATAGAGCAGACCTTTTAAATAATAAAGGAAATAAAAGGACTAGAGCAGGCAATACTCCATCAGTGTAATAATATTCCAGAAAGAGAAAACACAGAATGGAGGAGAGGAAACAAACAAGGAATAATTTAAGAAAATCCCAGGAACTAAACCACAAGCATTTCTGGGTTGCCAGGGGATTCTGCAGTACCCAGGATGTGGGGCATGGAGGCAGGCAAGGTGGGCCAGGCACACCTAGGACCACACGAGACAGGTTGGTCAGGGCAGGCTCTGCTGAGCTGCAGCAAAGAGGAAGTAGGCCCAAACCCTAAGAGGCTTAAAAACAAAGATGCATTCTTCAAGTTTAAGTCACTCCAAGGGTGGGTGGGGGGAGGGCTGCGCACTGAGTACCATCACCTTGAATGATGCCAGCTATCAAACCAGAGGGGTTGGAAACACGTTCTTGACTACTCACTGGGCCCAGAAGTGCAGCAGGGTTCTGCAGCTCTGCTCCTGGGCATGGGGACTGCAGTGGCCCTGGGAATGAGGAAAAGGCCAGGGGCAGAAAGCTGGAAATGGGTGGTCAAGGATGACTATCATGGGCCAAAAGAAGATCCTGCAATCTTCCCAAAGGAAAACACAAGTCCCGTGGAAAGGGATGTACCTGAAACAACTTGTCTAGAAGCCAGAAAGTAATGAAACAATTCCTGAAAAGTTCTGAAGGGAATCTTTTTCTAGAATTCGATATCAACAATCTATGGGGTAAAGGCGAGGAAAGGCACTTATGACGGTCTCAAGATTCACCTCCACAATGCATGTCCAAGTGAAAGAAGTGTGAAATACGTAAGGGTAAGTAGGGAGACAGGACGTCTATGATGGGCAGGGCAGGTCCAAAGGCTCTGGGGGCCCTTCTTCAGGAAGGCACCCCATCAAGAGGTCCGCTGCTCCTGAACATCTTGGGGGTAAGACACAGCAAACAACCAACAAAAGTCTTTGGTGTTGAATCAGAAATAGTCCATAGAGAACAAAAAAAGAAAAGAAAAGAAAAGTCAGTGATTAGCTCCAGGGAAAACAAAAAGTCACTGACAGCATGGCTCACTAACAATCAGAACAACATTTCGTCATACACATATATACCAAGTGTTGATCTCAAAATTACACCACATTCGGGCGGCTCAGTGGGTTAAAGCCTCGGCCTTCGGCTCAGGTCATGATCCCAGAGTCTTGGGATTGAGCCCCACATTGGGCTCTCTGCTCCGCAGGGAGCCTGCTTCCTCCTCTCTGCCAGCCTCTCTCCCTACTTGTGATCTCTGCCTGTCAAATAAAGAAATAAAATCTTTAAAAAAAAAATTATACCACGTCTACACAGGTGATGGTGAACAAAGGAGAGGAGGGCAGGTTAAGAGAATAAACAATCATCTTCCAAAGAAGAACGTCACTAGGTAATACCTACAAATGACAAATCAAGAAGTGTATCATCCTATGGCACAAAGACAACAGCAAAATCAGCAAAAGGAAGTTAAGGGCTTGCCTCTGGTGGGGGGCAAAGAGAGGCAGGGACCCTGTTTTGTCAAACAAAGCCTGCAGAGGCTACTAACTTTTCAAAATATTCGTATGTTAAAAAACGGGGAAAGGAAAAAAAAATGGGGAAAGATAAGTCCACCTGGGGAGCCTCGGACTAGAAGATTGGCATGATTTTCAGTCAAACCTCTGAGCTCTTTCAAAGACCTAATAGCACTGATCTGAGTACTACACAGGCTGAAACACTTAAGAGACAATCCCTGTCCTCACAGATTGGGAATTTTACGGAGAAGAAAACACAGGCATGTGTGCAGTGCAAGGGGGCACGAGCTCACTCCCCTAGGCATGGTCCAGAATGTTCACTGAGAGCAGGAAGGGAGACTCTGGCCCAAGTAGGCAAAACAAACAACAACAACAAAAACAAAACAAAACAAAACAAAAACCCCACACCTTTCAGAAAGATCCAAGGAGAAGGAGAAAGACTAGGAGAACTTGAGAGAGGAACAGACAATGCACTTCCAGAACAGGGACTGGCTAGCTGTGAGGGGGTGTGTGTGTGTGTGTTAAGTGAGAGTGTGGACAGTTTTTTCAAAGAGATTTCTCCTCTTGCCATTCCTAATAGGGAGGGCAAGATTGTCAATGGGCGCCCTGTTGACTTATATTTTCAGTGTCCTTGGACACTACCAATCGGGAGCCCAATAACTTTCCCCCCTGCCTTCCCCATACTGTCTCAGATATGCCTTCCCTGCTCATTAGTAACACTGGTCCACCCTATTCTTAAGCCCCTCAAAACTAAAATCACAGATTTTATAAGCTGGCCCAAGGCCTCTCCCAAGCTGGCCCACACTGGCCTCTGTCTGCTGACCAGCCTCATTAGGATACCTTGTTTTCGTGCCCTACAAACACTATCCTGCTTTGCATTCCTATAGCACTCCCTGTACTTGGCTGCCACAGGACCTCTGCACATGCTGTTCCTTCTGGAACACATTCCCTCCTCGCCCTCCTGATGCTATACAATCTCCAATTCTCAGCTCGAGCCTCTGCTCCTCATGGAAACAAATGCCCCTGGTCACTCTAATTCAGGAGTCCCTATCATAAGCTCTCATACATGCTCCCCTTCATACCAGTTTGTATATTAACCCTCATTGGGGTGATTATCTCATTCTTGGCCACTTTACCTTCTAAATCAGTGGTCCCCAGACCATAGCAACAGCTCCCCAGGTGAAGCTATAGAAATGCACATCCCAGACTACTCAACCAAAAACCTGAGGTGGGAGGCAAAAATCTGTGTTCTGAAAACCCTCGGGGCAATTCTGATGCACACTCCAGTTTGAGAACCACTCCTCTAGGTGCCAAGATGGCACTTCTCAGTTTCCCCTGGCACCAAGCAGTCACAGACAACGGTAAGGACTTGGAATGACTTCCCGGTGGAATGGATGGTGAAAAACGTCCCATGGCTCTCTAGATCCCCTTTTATTAATTCTAAACACCTCTGTCTAACTTTAGAAGTCCTAAAGTCAACACTAAGCCTGCTGCAGATCTGGGTTCTACACCAAGCTCTTTGGCCTTTTTTGGGTTCAAAACTTGGTTCTCTAACGTTTGTCATATGTGTAATCATCCACAAATGTTCCTAATTTCTCTTGGTCTTAATTTCCTCACCTTTAAAGTGGGAATAACCAAAGTATTTCCCAAGATTGTTGAGATAATTAAATAAGCCAATGAGACTCATGCCTGCACATACACACAAACAAACAAATTTAGGTATTATTATTTCATAACAATAATTATGCAATTTCAAGGGATCTTTCCCGTGGGTTTCAGCTTACTCAAGATTGACCACAAACACTTAAGGGTAGCTTTCTCCTTTTCAAACTACTCACTCACATCTAACACCCATCCCCAGCTCGAAACTGTCTAGGATCTGAGAGCCCTGCTTGAGCCTTCTCTACTCCACCTCCTGGAAGAGCTGGGTTATGCTGGACAGTCTAGGTCTGAATAACACATGTCCTCCTAGAGCTCAACTGAAGTCACTTTCTCAAGTCCCCTGTCACCTCTGGAATCAGATCTTGGTAACCGAACCAGTTAGCAGGTTGTTTCAAGATCTGTCTGGTGGCTAGGATCCAAACGGAGCTCACACTGGCAGCTATTTCTAGTCCCACCGTGGTAGTTGGTAAAGTATTAATAGCCACAATTAAAATATACTCCCATCGAATAGATCTTTCTTAAAAAAGCAAGCAAGCACACAAGGAAAGAGTTTCCGCCTCTGAGAAGACAAGGGTCTACCACCACCTGCCTGCGGAGTGTCCGTCCCTCCTGCCCTGTCTCAGGCAGAGGCTGGAAGTCATGACTGACAGGGGAACCATACACACGGTACACAGCAAAGCGCCGCCCTGGGTCTCCCTGCGCTGCGCCTCCTCTCTGGGCCGACCCGCTGCACCCCGGGGATCCCGCGCCCCGGGACATCTGGCCCCACTGACACGAAAACAAGGTACCGTGATGAGGCTGGTCAGCCTCACGGGCCGGCGGGGGCCAGCAACACTTGGCTCCCCAATAGTTAAATGCTGAGTAATTTTCCTGCGGAGCAAACAGTTGAAGCGGGGGCTCTGCCAACGGCAACAGTATTTTTATCCTACTTAACCGACACGGCGGCACGGCCACGGCTGTACCCAGGGTATCCTCGCGCGGCACGCTCGGGAATCGCCGGCTGGACCCTCGCCGGCTGCGGGGGCGACGTGGACAGGAGTCCCACGCGTCGGGGCGGGGAGGACTGAGGCAGCAGGCTGGGGCCGAGCGCGCGAGGCCGGCCGAGGCCGGAGGCGTCTCGCCGCGCGGGGCCCGGCTGCCCCAGAGCCCCGGGGCAAGGACCTCTCCTCCCGGCCGCCCGGTCTCCGCGCCGGGGCCTAAGCGCTGGAGGGTCTGCGCCCAAGTTGGCCAGCTGCTTTGCCACAGGAGCGGAAAGGGGGAGACTGGTCCGCAGCCTCCGAAGAGGAGTGAGAGCAGGGCGAGCAGGTCCCGCCCGGTGCGGGACGGGAGATCGGGCAGCGGGGCCGCCGAGGGGCCGCACGCAGCCCGCCGACCCCCGGCTCGTGGCCACGGCGCCCGGGAATGAATGGGGCTCCCCGCCGGCCCCGGGAGCGAACTCACAGGCTACATAGGCGAGCAGCGCGATGCCCAGCAGCAGCTTCATCCTCCTGCGGTTGACGGCAGACACGAGGCGCAGGAGCGCCTTGCTCACCATCCCCAGGAGGCGCGCGGGTCCAGGGCCCTGCCGCGCGGGGGCCGCCTGCTGCACAATGCGCGGCGGCGGGGACGGAGGCGGCGGCGGCGGCGGCGGCGGCAGCGGCAGCGGCGGCGGCGGCGGCCCGGGAGAGCCCCGCCCCCTGCCTCCCGCCCGCGCTGTCCCGCCCCCGCGCGCCGGGTTTCCTGCTGGCGGCGGCATCGCGCACGCGCGACTCCGCCCTCTCCCCGCCCCCTCCTTCGCGCTCCCAACGCCCCCCCCCCCCCCGCTCCCTCTCCCCGCAGGCGCAATTGCCAGGGCTAGCGCCTCAGTTTTCGAAGAATGAGGCTGCGAGCCGGGGGAGGGGCGGGGTTGGCGCATGCGCGAGCTTGCCTGTTTTCCCCGGAGGTGCGGCTCGGGTTCGGTACCTAAGAGGTACGTCCGCTACCCGAGGGCGGGACCTGCGGTCTCCAGGTTTCCGAATCTGGCCCAGAGGGTGGCAGGCTGTGGGCAGTCATATGTGGCGATGAAAAATATTTATGCTAAATTTATCCATGTCTTTGAAGTTCTTTGAATGCCTCTTTCAGAAAGTTGTCTAGTTCCGTGGGCTGTTCTGTTGGCTTCAGTTAGAATAGTAGCAGCGAAAATTACTAATCTTCCAAACACTGCTAAAGTCAAAACCCGATGCGTAGTTTTTCTCTCTCTACTATGATTGGACTGGGATGTCTTCCTTCTAAAAATAGTTCGTTATTGCTATGAAAACGTAGTGCTGGTGGTATAGAATTAGGACAAACCAGGAAAAGGTTTTGTCTCCGCCTGGAGAAATACAGTAAACTTCTCAGCACATGTTTCATTCCAAGCTTTTTGTTGCGTGTATATGTACTCAAGTAGTTAGGTGAACTGCGATGGTGTACAGATTGCGTGTGTGGTGGCTGAATATATTTATTCCATAAGCATTTATTGAATGCCATCTGCAAACAAGCGTGTGTCAGAGGGCCCACAGCTACCAGACGCTTGTCATCCGAGCCACAGAAAGCTGGTCCCGACGGAGAACAAAAGATGATACGCACAGACCTGTGATGCCAAGTCAAGTGAGACCCAGAAAATGTTGGGGAGCTACTGGCTAGAAGTGCTGGTCCTCAGCCCCAGGGAGAAATCAGAGGAGCTAGCAGTGTCCCTGGAAGGCCAGGCCATTTTGTGTTAGCTTTATTAGAAACCTCCAAGAATAGTAAACAATTAGCAATAAATCAAAGAAGTCATATGTTACAACCTTGAAACTACACAGAGCAAATGCTGGGATTGCATTATTTAAATGTAACCTTCCCCCCATCCCTGGTGTCCCCGTCCTCCCTCCCCCCCCAACTGGCTGAGAATCACCGAATGGTAGGGAATATCCTGCTGTCAGGCTGCCCACACATGGAGTGGCCTACTTTCAAGAAGCCCAGATCCCAGTCTGAAGTATCAAAAGAAGCTCCTGAGTGACACTTCCTTTACTTCCTTTGGAGACAGAGAGAGCCGTCCCGTGGGAGCCAGAAGCCTAGGTTCCCACAGAGGCAGGGTTTCCAGAGCCTACTTGTGAGCCTGGAATAACTTGCTTTTTTCCCTGTGAATCTTAGTTTACCTATCATTAACATTTTGGGTTTGATCTGTAACTGTTGCTCTGAAACGTCTAGAGCAAGCAGTACTCTGGGCTGTCCTCTGATTCTATGATCCTGTGAGTTTTAGATTAAAGCTGAGGAGCAGAGATGTGAGAAAAGATTTTGTTGACACTTGACCTATTGGGAAAATCAGATTGAAGCTGCAAGCAGATTTCAAGCCTATTTGGTTAGTAGGTAGGATTTAGTTGATAGGTATCTACCAATTCAAACAGGGCCACATTGTGAAATATATGCTATTTCTGTACCTAACTGTACTGCATTTCTTGTGGAGCATTTTTTTTCTGCCACCATGTGCTATTGCCACATTCTCCTGCGCCACTGGATTAAGTACTTGGAAATGTCATCAGTGTCTGTAGGTAAAATGCTGCTGCTGCCGTCATCACCAAGAATGCTGTTGGTGGCCTGGAATCCTGATTACCCACTCAACCAAAGCCAGAATTCGGAGAAGGCAGCAGTATGCATTGTGTCCAGTAGAGATGCGAAGGCACCAGGGAAAAGAGGTGCTAAAGAGGCCTTGCAGACTCATCAGGGAAACTGTGGGCTTGGTTCTGTCATTCCTTCTGCCCCTCTTCTCTGTTTTCTCTTGTCTTTTCCCAGTTGGCCCACCTCCACTCCCCAGAATAGGTCTGGGCTTCTGTGCCCACCCCCACCTTGCCCTTGCAATCAACAACGTCATTCTTTATATGGATATGTTAACAAGAATATTTTTGAGCAGTTACTAGTTACAAGGGGTAATTAAAAACAATCATAATATGGCTCCTGTCCTAGAGTGCTAAAGCCCCCCTATCCCTCGGCTCCCCCTGTAATTCATTGAGAATCCCTGAATGGGAGGCAACACGCTGAGCTGTTTTGCCACGGGAATCGCCATCCTGCAGTCAGGCTGCCCACAAAAAACTGCTTCCACCTCTATCACAGGCCAGAGACTTGTTAACCCCAGATGCTTTGACGCGTGGGCTCTTGTAATTTTTGTAACAGCCCCGTGTGTTAGTTGCTGCTGCAGTGTTTAATAGAGGAGCAACAGAAGCCCTGAGAGTTTAGGCACTAGCTGGGAGCCTGGGAATGGGGTGTAGCCCATGACTTTCCCCCACTCCAGGATGCTCTTCGGCAGTAGAGTGAAGACATGCGCAGAAACAACCACAATTCCTGGTAGCTAGTGGCAGATCCTATGGGACAGGCTCCGCGGATGGCTTAGGAATTTCACCAGAGACACTGCTCTTAGAAAGTATGGGGGGTCAGGTCCGTGCGTACATGCTTACCAAAGTTGAGTGTCAGCAGCTCCAGCTAGAGTGTTTATTTAAACCATGGAAATGAGCAGTTGCTGTAAATCAGGGCTTCTTTTTTTTTTCCCTTTTAGCCAGCACACCTCTGCACTGAGAACACTGAAAACAGTGAGAGGAAGGTTTGGCAGAATAGGAGCAGCGTGAGGATTTGAAAGTGCAGGTAAGATTTTTACTTGTGCACGTTGAGCACGGGTCTCCTTGGGTGGACCAGTTTGGGGTGGGGGGTGGGGGGGTGGTCGGGGAAGCAAGGGCAGGGGCACTGGGAAGGGAAGGGATCCCAGAGGGAACAGTGGAGATGTTTGGTTGTCTGGGCAGGGATTGAGAAGAGAAGGTACAAATGTTGGAGAGGAAAGGTTCTAGAAGGCCTTGAGAGTTAGTACAAACCAAGAATCCGCCAGGCACTGGTCAGGGGCCACTTACTGGTCGCCTCAGCCTCCCTCTGTACTTGGGGTCTTGGCTCTGTTCTGCAGGGATTAGGAATGTGTGCACTGCATTGTCCAACCTCTGGCAGGATCTACCCCTCTGAGGTCCTGGTAGAAGACTGGCAGGAAGAGATATTTTCTGCTTCTGGCTCCGGAGAGTGGCCATTGCTAGTGGTTGCTGGAAGTTGCTAGCATTAGCCATTTGCTAGCAAAGGTGGGTGATGCCAGACCCCAGCAGTCTAGAGGATTTCATCAGAGAATCAGGGCGATTCCAGGGCTGGGCACATGGCCATTCCATGCTTCTCATCTCTGGGTATCGCTCCATTCTTTCTTATGCCTCCAAAATCCCTCTTCTTTGCTTTTTTAACTCTTCCAACAGCTTTGTCACCTGTCTCCTGTATTACATTCCTTCTGTTTGAAATACTTAGACTGATTTTCCAGACTAGACTTGGCCAACACATCTTCCGCTAAGGTATTTGAGAAAGAAGAGTGGGTCTCAGCTTTACTCTGAAGCTGCCTGTTGTGATTCTCTCCTTCATGCCACACCAGCTATGCCACAGGTCACTGCTTGTTTCCTCCTGGGTGCTGACCCTGATGCCTGCCCTAGAGTCCTTTTGTAGAGGACACTACTGCCATAGGTCTCAGGAGAGGGACAGATGAGAGGTAGGTTTTTGTTTTGTTTTCCACCCCACTGTCGCACCAGCGTGAGTATACTCTAGACCTTCCATCAGGCTTGGGGATGCAAGAAGGTTTAATATGCCAGATGCATGAACAATTTGAAATTACATATCTAAGATTCCCATTCCTTGAAGTCTTTAAAAAAAAAAAATAGGGGCACCTGGTGGGTCAGTGGGTTGAGCCTCTGCCTTCGGCTCAGGTCATGATCCCAGGGTCCTGGGATCGAGTCCCGCGTTGGGCTTTCTGCTCAGTGGGGAGCCTGCTTCCCTCTCTCTCTCTCTGCCTGCCTCTCTGCCTACATGTGATTTCTGTCTGTCAAATACATAAATAAAATCTTTTAAAAAAAATGCCTTAGTACTATAATGGGAGCTCATCCGACTTACCATTTAAAAAAAAAAAAAATACACTTTTTATTTAACAGCTTTACACTTCAAAAAAATAACAGCTTTAGACTTCCAGAAGAAATTGAGAAGATGGCACAGACCATTCCCAGGCCCGCATTTTCCCCTGTCATTGACATCTTGCACTCACCTAGGATTTATGTCCCTTCACGTCAGGGCTTCATGCTGTCATCGTGATTTGTGACTGCCTGATGTTGGCCTCGATGGCCTGGCTGAGGTGTGTTTGTCAGGTTCTTCCACTGCACAGCTACTCTTTGTCCCCTTCCCATTCTGTCCTCTTTACAGGAAGGCCACTGTGCACAGCCTACAGTTACACACCAACTCCCTGAAGGATCGTATCTATATAAATTATTAGGAATTCTTCATTAAGGGAGTTTTGTCTTATCAAAACCCATTCATAAATATCCAATTATTTAATTATCCAATCCATCATCCTTACTTTCTGCCGCTGCAAGTGTTCCAGGTTCATCTTGTATATTTCCCGCCCCAGTCCCAGAATGCATTCCTCCTGATGTCTCCAACTCCGGTCCATTGCCACATGGTTCCCTCTAGCTCCTTCCCTTGCTACTCCCAGCGAGAAACCTGACCCCTGCCATCCAACATCCATTTGCTTCATCATCTGATTATAGCACTCAACTATGGCTGGGTCACTAAGAGTTCTTTGACCGCTGCACCACTGGGGATGGCCATCTCTGCTGTCTTCTGTCCCTTCCCTGCGACACACGCACACACAGACACATACCGTCTCCCCTCCCCTCATGCCCAGACTGCCCCATCCCACCCCAACCCTGGAATTCCTGTTTATCTCTTCGCAGTGCACTTTGTTTCCCCTGGTTTGCCCATACCCCAGCGACTTTCCCTTCCTATCTTTCTAAACAAATACAAGTTCGCTTTCTACAAAATACTCTGGTGTAACCCTTAAAATATCTTCCCAAGCCTGATCAGGCTCAGGGGCTGGTCTTTAGTCAGTAGACACTGGGTGTGAACACACATACACACGCACCCTGGGGCAGCAGCATCCATTGGCCTCCAGGTCTCCTGGCAGCAGAGGCCAGAGTGGGAACAGTCACGGGAGGGGCATGACAGCCCGGTGGACAGGAGCCAGAACCCGCTAGGACTCGTGGTAGAAAGGGCATGGCGATAAAGTGGAAGGTGTCTCAGAAGTAGAAGAGTGGAAGTTCTAGTTGATTGTAGAGGTCAAGGGGGAGGAAAATTAATCACATAAGATTCTCATGTCATATGCTAGGGTGAAGCCTGAAAGTATTTTTCCTGGTAGGTGTTTGCATTTTAATGAGACTGCTGGTCTAGAATTCAGAATTTGCAAGGAGGTTTCAAATGCATGCCAACTGCAGGAGCAATGTAGGGGTTGCCTGAAGCAGGAGGTAGGAAGGGCTCCTGCGTCCCTCCCTCCTGCGGGAGATGTGCTGTGATGTTAGTGCTGCCTGTGTGGCTGGGGAAGAGTGGGGCAGGGCTCTTTGGGTTGTCCTGGTTCTATCTGCAAGTTTCCTTCTAGTTCAGGGACTTTTTGGCAAATTATAAGTAATAAAAACTACCACTGGAGGAGATCATTTTGAGCCAAGGCTTCGTATAGTGTTCTGCAGGCAGCATCCTTCCTTGTCTGGTGTAAAGCAGTCTTCTATTCCAAACTCAGATAACTGAGCTGGAAGATAGCATAGTAATAAAGAATTCCTGAAAACTGACCTGGGACTTTGGTTAGAGCACTGTCCTATAAGGCAGCATGAACTAATCAGTTACTTCAGTGGATTGGGTATCAGCTACTAAACCATGCTTTTCAGACTTTATGATACTTTATGTATTAGGGAAGAAAGATTAAAATCAGAATTTGAGGCACAAATAATGGTCAGGAAAGAAAATTGTGTTTGTGTATGTACATATGTGTGCATGTGTGTAAGGAAGCACCGGCATGAGATCTTCAGAAGCAGAGAATGCAAAATATGGCATTCTCATAGGGAGCAGGAAAAGGCTTTTCTTTCCCAAAATACCTGACTTCTATCTGGCAGGAAGTTGTCACAGTAAATATATAAATCTGTGTTGTCTGTGACATTGTGAGCTTAATCAGTGCACCACCTGCACAACTGTATGTGATATATATGGCCAGGAGTGGGGTGAGATATACTGACACAACAAGAAAGAAGGGGAGAAGACAGTAAGAAAATGGTGACTTCCCAGGGGGCCTGGGTGGCTCAGCTGGTTGAATGACCAACTCATGATGTCAAGGTCATGGGATTGAGCCCTGTGTTGGGCTCTATGCTCAGCGCAAAGTCTCCCTCTGCTCCTCTCCTTTCTTCCCCTCCCCAAACAAATAAATAAATAAAATCTTAAAAAAGAGAATGGCTTCCTTGTAAGCATATGAAGCCATGGAGTTAGACTGCTCTGATTGGGTTTTCTGGTGCACAACTAATTATCACTTAGTAAAGCTCTCCAAGCAGGCAATCATCTAATGCATGAACAAACATACATGAAATAGTCTGCATCTCACATTCTCCACTTGTACTTCACTGACTAGCCCCCTAGTCAATGACAGCAGCGCGGGAAGTTGGGATGGGACAGAATTAAGTCATGTAGGGGACAAGGTAAATGGCCATGATAACACCCAGTGATGGTAAAGTAATAGAACTCATACCATAGGTGTGAGGATGGTTCTACAGACATTTTGAAGAAGTGATAATTTTGAAAGACAACACATTGAGACATGTTTAAAAAAAGATCGGTTAACCTTATGTCGTACTTCATGTGCAGCTGTCGGATTGCTTTTCAGTTACCAACAGCAAGGAAAGGCAGAGACCTCGTGGGGGTAGCAGATCTCCATCATAAGGTAGTGTCAGAGCTCCAGGTTGAGACGGGGAATTTTTCAGTGTTAATGGAACGAAAGTGTTTTGGCAGAATAAAACCCAGAGCAAGGAGGGAGAGCAGGCAGAAGATTCAGTACAAGTAGGTGTCCATGTATTTTGTTTAAAAGGTAGGTAAGCCTTGTTTCATATACCGGTTCAAGGTGAAGCATTAAGCAGGGATAACATAGCAGCTCAAGAACTTGCCAAGAGGCCTTCCTGTCTTCATATACGAGGGTCCCAAATGCTTAAGGGAGATGTTAAGGGAGATGTTCCCTGGAAAAGAACTTCAAAAGAGATATCCCTAGGTGAATTGCTAAATAAAAGAAAAATTAAGTGACACTACCCAGATATTCATAGTGAATGAATGGATAAACAAAATAAGGTATGCATGCTGTGGAACATTATTCAGCCCTGACCAGGGAGGAAATCCTGACACAGGCTACAACTTAGAGGAAGTTTGAGGACATTGTGCTAAGTGAAATACGCCAGTCACAGGAGGACAAACACTGTGCGATTCCAATAGAACGAGGAACCTAGAGGCAACATAGTCATAGAGACAGAAAGTAGAGTGGTGGCTGCCAGAAACTGAGGCAGAGAAGAATGGGGAGTCCTATTTAACGGGTCATTAGGACAGATGAAAAGTTCCGAGAACGGATGTTGACAGTGGTCACACAATAGGAAACCCCTTAATGACTCCAAACTATATGCTTAAAAATGGCTAAAAGGGTAAATTTCATGTTATGTATATTTTACCATAACAACAAAAAAAGAGGATCACTCCTACTTTATTTTTTTTTTTTTAACTTATTTGACAGAGAGAGAGATCACCAGGAAGCAGAGAGAGAGGAGGAAGCAGGCTCCCCACTGAGCAGAGAGCCCGATGCAGGGACTCCATCCCAGGACCCTGAGATCGTGACCCGAGCCAAAGACAGAGGCTTAACCCACTGAGCCACCCAGGCACCCCAAGGAACACTCCACTTTCTATCCTCACTGGTGATAAGAATCTTGATGTCATGACCTTGTGATTATGTAACAAAAATGTGGCTTTTCTGGTTTGGTTATTTTTACCTGGTACAATAAATGTATTCTTACTATTAAAAAAAAAAAAAAAAACACTAAAATACCCATCAGAGCCTTCTCAAAAATGTCTGTAAAAATCTCCTTAAGGAAATCCTTCTGAATTATTCTGTCAAATAGAGGTGGTTATTTACTTTGTGATTTGCTGAAATTAAAGCCATGTCATAACCACAGAGAAGCATAGGCCTTGTAGAGTGGCCTATAACATTCCATACACAATTGGTGTGAGCTTTTTCTTAGAAGTTCCATTTCGTTGGCTTGAGAAGCTTCCTGAAGCTTTATAGAACTTAAAGTATGTGTGTCTGATTACATTGTGGGTGCTGTTGTGAACCAGTTAGCATCTGACCCTTCTTTATCCTCATGGCAACATCCTTTCTTGGGGGAAAAGGGTGGGGGAGAGTTGGATAGGATGTATTATTGTATTATTGTATTATTGTATTGTATTATTGTATTGTATTATTGTATTATTATATGACTTGTGCATATTGTCCCAAAATAAAATGAGTCATAGACATTGGTGACAGCTTGGAGCCCTGAAGGATTTTTCCGATGCCCATACTCTTATGTCCCCTTCTGCTGAGAAGAGAGAATGCATGAGAATGCGCGATAAGTCTTCTTTAACAATTTAGACTAACGTTTCCTGTAACCCTCCCAAAGGATGGCTAGCAAACACACCGTGGGTGAGGACAAGAGGGTATGGTATTTCATCTATAAAGTCAAATTGATTTGACTTTAGGACAGTTCATCTGTCCTAATGACCCATTAAATAGGACTCCCCGTTCTCCTCTGCCTCAGTTTCTGGCAGCCACCACTCTACACCCATACAAGAGGGTATGGTATTTCATATTTAAAGTCAAATCCTTTTGACTTTAAAAATCCAAAAGGATTTTTCCAAAAGGATCCAAATCCAAATCCTTTTTCCAAAAGGATTCCAAAAATCCAAATCCAAAAGGATTTGACTTTAAATATGAAAGATTCCAGTTCTGACCCCACAGCTGATGTGGCTCTGGACACGGTACTTCACTTCCATCTGTAAAATGTGTTGACCGGTATGTATATTTCAGGGTTGCTGGGAGGGTTGGAGATATTATGGGTAAGACCACACAGTGCCTGTCATGGAGAAGACACTCCATTAACACCAGTCAGTCTCGCTTCTCTCAGTGCTGTCTGTTTTAGAGTGTTTGCTGAGAAGAGCTGTCCCTTACAACACTAAATATGCATTGGCAAGAAGTGTGCTTCCCCAAACTTTCAAGCTAATGCCAGATGGAGAGCATCACTAATTAACAGTAGAATTATTGGTTGATTTCAATAAAATCCTTCACATCTGGACTTGTTAACGCTTTCAACTTTTCTGATCATTTCCTCCTATGTTTCACATTCTCAGGAACAGAAATGGCATGCGGAAAATGTGGCCTGAGGGCATGCTGACAATTGCCTTCACTAAGGGAGGAAAAAGGAAATATCTATTTTTACATGTGTTATATCACCTTATAAAGATGATCGCACACAGCAGATGTTGCAAGAATGCAGGTCGTGACTTAACAATAGGTGCCACAAGGGAGTTGGTCACCAAGAGAAGGGTCCCACTAACCCTCCTCATCCCAGAAGCAGTTCTTCATCTGATTAGGATAGGGGAGCCTGCAGGCATGGTGTTATTACTCTTACAGCAGTGTCTCTCTTAGTATTTGAAAAGCTAATGTATTCACCCAGTCCAAGGTTGCTGGCAATTGATAAACTGAGTAGTACTGTTAGAATAGTTACAGTTGCAAATGACAAAATTTAACCTTGTATGTCCTCAAAAGAGGAAGCCTGGAATAATTACAAAATTAAGGGAGGACAAGAAAAACTAGGGCCTTTGGGCCTCGAATTAGGAGCTCGATAGTTATGGAGCTATGTGGTAGATAGTTATCTACCACACTCACACGGGCACCCACACGTAGGTACACACCCTCAGATTCTCTTATACTGGATAGCATTGCCCCTAAAGAAAGGAAACATGGTCCCAGGGAGTCCTAAGATTACTATACAGGGTCAACGAGCTACAGCCTGCTGACCTGCTTCTGTATAGCCTACAGGTCAAGAATGGTTTTATAAGTCAAATGGTTAAAAGCGATCAGAAAGAGAATACTATTTTCTGAAAAATGATAGGAAATGTACATTTCCCTGTCTATCAAGTTCTGTGGGAGCATAAACACACTCACTGATTGCACCAGCACCGCCAGGACAGAGTGGAATAGTCAGGACAGAGACCTTCTGTGACACCTGTCACTTAAAACATTGCCCAGCATGCCACACACAACTGTGACTTGGTTGCGAATAGATAGCATTCAATTGCCATGGATCCCAGTAGATCCCAGCATCTTAAGTTTTATTACCAGTGCATGATGCTAAAATACAAAAAGGAAGAGAAAAATGGGCTTTGAATGTCTCCTTTTAAGGCATGGGAGAATGCAGATGACTTTACTAGATTAAATGGCAAAGCATTTTTTTTTATCACATGATAACACTGCAGTGTGCTAAGTGAATATGACCTAGGTTGGCATTACCAGACTTAGCACCCAATTCACAGGAAAGTGGCAGTCAGAAAAATTAGAACATTTGAAAAAGAAAGTCTCATCAAGCAGAATTCCTGCACAAAAGTGAAACATGAAAGTAAAGCTGCAAAGTAAATTTCCTAATGGACAAGGACATTATTTACTAAGCAAGGACAACTGTTTACCAACAGTGAATTAATTTTTTTTAAGGTTTTATTTATTTGTTTGAGAGAGAAAAAATACAGAGAGGGAGAAGCAGACTCACTGTTAAGTAGACAGTCTGATGTGGGGCTAGATCCCACCCAGGACCCTGAGATCATGACCTGAGCCCAAGGCAGATGCTTAATGACTAAGCCACACAGGAGCCCCCAGTGGTGATTTAATTAAACCATATTTTACAGCACTAGCCAGGAAATGAGTTCAGAGAACATAAACCTATCTAAATCTATTGCCATTTGGTGAGAAACAGGTCCTTGCTGAGTTGAAGACTTTTTTAAAAAAAAGATAAGTAATTTGGGAGTACCTCGGTGGCTCAGTTGGTTAAGCATCTGACTCTTGATTTTTGACTCAGGTCATGATCTCAGGGTCATGGGATTGAGCCCCAAGTCGACTGAGCATGGAACCTGCTTAAGATTCTTTCCTTCTCCCTCCACTCTCTCTCTCTCAAAAAATAAAAGTGATTTCAAGTGGCTTTCCTTTGCTCTTGACCAAATATTGCTCAGCTGTTGTTTATTTAAGAAATGAATGGCTGGAAGTAACCAAAAAATTGGTTCCTATAGCCTGTAGAAAGACTATAGGTAAGAGCTGTAGGTAAGAATATTTCCAAAGAGACTGAGAAAACACTACTTCAGTACAACTTGAAGTGAAATCTACTAAGAAGTATTACTCTGATGGTGATCAAAACGTGTGAAGTAGAAGAAGGGTGTAGTTGGACAAATTTATAAATGTACAAATTTAAAGCCTATAGCTACTTGTAGGATTCATCAGTAGGTACTTGGTGGAAAATATTTAAAGATCTCATATGCTATTGAATAAAGAGCATCAACAGTGGACTCTATTTACGCTAATGGGCTTCGCCAGTGTCAGTTTCATGAATGTTATGTCAGGTGGAAGCTGAATATGGTCTGGCCACGCGGCATTCAAGGGCTTGGCAGTGGCCAAGTTGTGCTGCACTTGTTTCAGCCCAGGGCTTAGGTGGAATTTCTGAGCAAAAAGTACGGCATTTACTCCCTTCACACACACCAAATAGCTTTAGAATTTCACTTCTGCTACAGACTTGATAATGTTTCTTAATGAATTCATCCAAAAACTAGAAGGCAAAACAACACTTACATGCCAAAACTTAAACTGTGGTAAAACCATTTCAGCAACAACTAAGGTTTAAATCACACATAGTGTCAAGCAGCTTTATATACTTCTCATGCTGTCAAAAGTTAAGAAATGTTATCTCCATTCCCACACAAATTTGCAGAAGATATAGATAGATGATAGATAGATATAGATATAGAAATAGATTTAGCTCAACCCGCAGTTCTAGCAGTGTTTGTCAAATCTTGTTGCAAGCGAAAACCAAATTTCCATATTGCAGAATCTATTGAACTATGCAATTGAGCTTCCCCAACCTTCCACTGGAATGGGGTTCATTTTAAATGCAATGGCATGCTAAATGCAAGTATCACAAGAATCATAGAATTGTAGCACTGCTTTCCAAGGCATGAATATTCTCAATAAAATCACAGATTTATATCAGTATTTGACAGCACTTTTCTGCATGGAAAGACATTTTCAGTAATGAAATACATGCTGTCTCAGCATTAGCATGTGAACATTTGCAATTGATTTTATTTTTTTAGAGATTTTATTTATTTATTTGACAGAGAAAGAGAGATCATAAGTAGGCAGAGAGGCAGGAAGAGAGAGAGGGGAAAGCAGGCTCCCTGCTGAGCAGATGATGTGGGGGGGCTTGATCTCAGGACCCTGAGATCATGACCTGAGCTGAAAACAGAGGCTTAACCCACTGAGCCACCTAGGCGCCCATTTGCAATTGATTTTAATAAGAATTCTACATCGAACACCACATTAGCAAGATGGTATCTCACAAGAAGGAGTTTTTTATTCTTATTAATAGACTTCTATTATGAAAAATAGTGCTCAGTTATTATTTTTTGAGTTTTTGTCCACCAAATTCTTGTAGAAATGTGTTTTCTCTCTTGCCATCGAGGTACCTACACCATATCCTTATTTTGCCTCTTGTTCTGCAAAGTCTAAAATATTTGCTAGCTGGTTCTTTAAATAAGCCTGCCAACACTTGCCCAAGAAGATAGGTAATTTTTAATACTCATTCCCCTGAGAAAAGTGAAGAATTAGCCAAGCTCTCTTCATGATCCTATGCCGGAACCAATGACTGTGGCCAACAGGATTAGAATCAATGAGTGGATTGGCCTGGACCACAGGCCAGTCCCTGAAGCCAGAGGGATGGGGCACAGCACCTGAGTATAACTACAGGGTGGCATGAAAAAGGAGGAGAAAACTTTGGGGAAAATTGTCGCTGGGTGATCTGAAAAGGAGTATATTAGTTGAAAAGGCATGGAAAAGCAGACTAGGACCACATTGAAAGTGGTGTCGATGTCATGACAGCCCACTTCCCAACACATATATTTTAGAAATAAGAAAATTTTAGACATTGCAATTTTTTAAAAAGCTCATTGAATTTTGATCTGTTGAGAGATAGAGTTTGACACCAGGAAGAATATAACATGGAGGTATGGAAAATACCAGATAGGAGATAAAACACATGGAATCATGAATAAGAGATCCAACATAGGACTAAGAGTCCAAAACAAGGGAATAGAGAGAAAGGGGTAGAAGCAGTACTTGAAGAAATCGTGCCTTAAAACTTTTCTGAATGGAAAGAAATAATGAGCCCTCATGTATTAACAAATGAACAAATCCATACCAAGGCACTCCCACCAGAGAAACTACAAAACATTAAATGCAGAGAGAAACTTCTAGAAGTTACCAAAGGGAATAGATGTATCAACTTTAAAAGAATAATAATTACATTATGAGTAAACATCTCAACTACCAAAAATAAAACCTAAAGGACAATGGGACACGTTCAAAGTACAAAGGGAAAAGTAATGTCAACTGTGATGTCTGTACACATTTAAACTCTCATTCAAGAGGGGAGGTGAAATGAAGACATTTCTAACATGCAAATACAGAGTTTTCTGGTTATAGATGGACAACCAAGACTAGTTGAAAAATAGGGATAAACAGTTTGGCTGGGAAGAAAGAACAGATTTTATTTTGAACACGTTGAGATGTGTACCAGCTAGATGTCCAGGAGAATGATCAACATTTATACCTAGGGCTCAGAAGAACTTAACTGAGTGATGTCAAAACCAACGACCCACAGTAATTTGTTCTGGGAGACACACTACAGGGGAAAAAATGGAAGGCTAGTGACAGAAAGGAGTAGAGAGAGCAGGGAACTGAATTGCAGAAACCCAGAGAAAAGTGAGTAGAAAGGCAGAAACTGTGGTCTGCAACGTGGGCTGGTACCTAAGTCAGACAAGAAGCATCAGAAGAGGTTGGATTCAAAGCATGAAGTCTGTACCGATAGAGTTATTTTGAAACCACACTCTCATGCAGTCCTCCTGTTCTTAAAGACCCCATGAGATTTTTTTTTTTCCCTCCAAAATGATCACTTGGTTCAGTCAGGATCTGACTAGAAAAACAACTACTCAAGATATTTTAAAGCCTGTGTTAGACAGGGAATTTATCACGTTGGTGACAGCTGGGATGGTAAAGCACTGCGGCATTCGGCAAGGGGCAAAAAATTACTGCCCCCGCCCCCGCCAAATGTATATGTTGCAGCCTAATCCCTAATGTGGTGGTATTAGGAGATGGGGCCCTTGGGAGGCAATGAAGTCATGAGGGTGGAGCCCTGGCAGATGGGACTAGTGTCCTTCTGAAGGGTTGAAGAGGCTGAAGTTCTGCCCCTCCCCCCCAACCCACCTTGAGACAATGCAATGAGAACATGGCAGCCTACAGCCCAGAAGAGGGCTCTCATCAGAATAGAGTCATGGTGGCACCCTGACCTTGGACTTCCAGTCTCCAGAACTGTGAGACAGAAATTTCTATCATTCATAAGTCACCCAGGCTATGGTACTTTAGTACAGCAGCCCAGATTGAGTAAGTAATAATTGAATTATTTATTTACTTATTCTAGAGCAGTGGAAACTCTCTCTCTCAAATAAATTAAATCTTAAAAAAAGAGAGGGGCAACTTAAAAAATGCTAGTTTGGGATATCTGTAGCAAGGTCACCTAAGGAATTACTTGTTAAAAAAAGAAAAGGAAGACATTTGACACAGGTTTAAGAATTAGCCTGAGCATATGGCCTTAACTTTCAACTATTGAGTGTCCTAGCACACAGGCTTTATAAAGATCAATTGAGGGCACCTGGGTGGCTCAGTAGGTTAATCGACTGCCTTTGGTTCAGGTCATGATCCCCAAGTCCCAGGATCGAGTCCTGCATTGGGCTCCCAACTCCACGGGGAGTCCACTTCTCCCTCTGACCTTCTCCCCTGTCATGCTGTCTCTGACTCTCTCTCTCTCAAATGGATAAATAAAATCTTAAAAAAAAAAAAAAGGAAAAGATCAATTGAGAAAGGAATAGAGTGATTATTCAAGTTATGGAGAGCATGTACATGATGCATGAAAAACTCAACTATCTTAGCGTGTAGGTGGACCCCAGTAGATGGACTCTAATCCTGGAATGTGCATTCAGCAGGCTTTTATTGTGTAGCAGCTAACCTCGCAACTATCTGTATGTAGCCTTTCCCTCCTTGCACAGCCGTGTTCCAAGGAGATCAAGGCCTGCCCCCCAGACATTCTTTGTTACAGAGGAGACACTCTGGGTTGGTCACATCCTGAGCCCCTGACCTTGAATGCTGAACAACACATTCTTCTACATATTCTGCCTGACGGACAGAGAGAGGGAGGATAGGATCTGTACATTCTCAAGATAGCGATTACCAGGGCATTCAGGGTATGCTTGCACAAACCAGCCTTCGGCACATACCATGCACTCAGTTAATTATGAGAATGGATATTTGTGATGGGAGTGGAATTTTCCACTGGAAACACAATACACTGTTCAAAGAGTTCTGTATCTCTGGGACACCTTGGTGGTACAGTTGGTTGAGAGGTTGACTCTTGGTTTTGGCTCAGGTCCTGATCTCGGAGTTGTGGGCTGGAGCCCTGCATCAGGCTCACGCTCAGCAGGGAGTTGGCTTGTGACTCTGTCTCCCTTTCCACTGCTCTAGAATAAGTAAATAAATAATTCAATAAATCTCAAGTTCTAGATCTCAACTTGGTCAAGAACTAAAAGTTGTGTTCTTTAGAGCCTTGTTTTCGAGCCTCCAAATTGGCTCTGGTAATGAGAGATACTTATGTCAACACTGCATAAAGTGTTTGAATAAAACTAAAGAAATAAGAGAATGGAAAAATTAATATTTCTACATTCATGTATTGTCAAATATATTTCATAACATGTATTAGAGCTAAGTACATTGAGGATTACAAGTGAACATTTGATCAAATCTGCATTCACACTGATCAAAGCCTCCATACTCAAGTTGTCTACAAAACAAAAGATTGTGGGTCGATATTGAAAGCATTGATCACGGCCCCGGCTCCTAGCAGGTGGCAATAAGTGTTTTCTCGGTTTTGAATAGAAATCTTGCTTCATCAGACCCACATACAACGTGGCCTCAAAAAACAAAACAAAACAAAACAAACAAACAAACAAAAACCCCAAAGAATGGACACCCACACCCAATTTTTGCCTTCCGAGTCAGCATTGCCTGTGGCTGCCCTCTGAGCAGCAGTCTTGCTCTTGAGGGTAATGGCCCCACGCCTTTGAGCTACAGTTTTCAGGGAGGATGGGGAAATGGTCAGGTTTGTAACAATCAACAAGTAAGCTAAATGCCTGCGTTATCACCTCCTCTAGGTAGCCTCCCAACAGATGTCTGCAGGAGGAACTGGAGGGAAAACAAAAAACCAAAGAGCAAAGAAGAGGAGATTTTGCCTCTCTTTCCCAGGTCCTTTTCCCACTGAGCAGAGGCCTGGCTGGGGTTGAATGTCTGAGAAGTGAAGCTGGGACCTGGGGGACCACTTCTTGACTCTCTGTGCCACTCCCATCTGGCCACTTGTGGACCTGGCATTCATGGGTCCTGCCCTAGCATCATCTCACCGTGGTCTTGCCTTTGGAGGAGTGAACAATCAGTACATTATCTTTGGAGAACAGAGGTGACAATTCAAGGGGTACAGTCACACTCCACTTCTCCTCTGATGCCTACATGTCCCTTACTGAAGGGGCATGCTGGGCGCTGGGATGAAGCTTCCAGGAGTCAGTGTTGGCTGTGATGCCGTCTCTTTCCCTCAAGGCAATGAGGCCGTACAAAATATCTGAGGGACTGAGTGGGGCAGAGAGTGGGCATAGCTGGGGCACCCAGAGGCTGCACAAGGAATCCAGGGATGGTCACAACCACAGGGAGTAAGTGGGAAGCTGGTAACACAGCCAAGACAGCCAGCCCCTTAAGTATGTGTGTTACAGGGTCCAGGGTCCAGTTCTGGGGTGCTTGCATCTATTCTCTGCTAGTGTTTGAGGTTTGCTTCTATGAGGCAAGCAAAGTCATTGGAGGATGTGGACAGAGTGGGACCCAGGAAGGAGCCAAGGACCTTCAAGGCTCCAAGGCAACCAAGAGCTTTTCACCTCCTTCGTCCCCCCTCACTGGCATGCCACGGAGCATCAGAACAGAGGATTTCACTGGCAGTCGGCTAAGTCCAAGTTCAGAAGAAGATCATTCTGATATGGCTGGTAATTTTTGAAGTACTTAATTCCAAGCTTCTGTAGAACTTGGAAGATCTACAAGAAGAAAATACAAAGACTCAGGTGCTGAACTCTTTGTGAGGAATGGAGTAGAAAGAAAGAAGCAGCTTCCTCCACTAATTCCTTCAGGCTTTCCCTCCTTTGTCATTTTACATGGGGGAAGGCTGAACTGTCATTTGTATATCTGACTGGTAACATTGTGTCTCTGCTAGGGTGAGGTTTCTAATGAGCCTGCAATAGATTCTGGTGGTTCAAGGGCGTGGCCACCCGTGGTCCTGAATGCTCAGTGAATGCTTATTGACCAGCCTACTCATGGGAAGAGCATTAGACAGGCAAATTACGTTTTCAGTTTGTTATTTTGTGAAGTTTGCATTAGCCATTAAAGAACATGATTTCTCTGGAGTGTGTTGAGTAATTAACTTCCCATCAGTGGAGAAAAAAAAGCCGCGGTCAGATACACAATAACACGATTCACAAAATCTGCTTTTTGAAAATGGTTGCTACCAAGTTTAATGGCAGACTCCTTGCCTTTTAAATGGTCACCTTCATCAACTATGAATCTGTCCATTATTAAAAGTCCAATTAATTTTAAGCACTTTAATTACACAGTTGCATGGTGATACCAGACCGTTTTAAGAATGCAGATGCAAAAGGTTGCAAAAACAGTGTTAATAGCCCATCTTTGGTTCTTCCTTTCCCAGGAGGGAGGCAAAACCTGTTTGAGATGGAAAGGAAGGCTTTATAACTGTTTGGAAAAGATGGTCTCTTACATAGCTGCTTTAATCGGCGTGTAAATTACAAATCAGTATTATCTATCACCCTTCATGTGGGAGGACAGCCTTCTAAAATATGCTGCATCGAGTGGCTTTGCATAATACCCCCCTCTCTTCTTTCCTTTAGCCAAATGCAAATTATGTTCAGACTGGGCTACCAAAAATGTGTTTCAGCACTTAACTGAGGTTCACCTAGAAACAACTTTGTTTTTTAAATTAAAAACAGTTAAAGCTCTGTTTTAGAAAACAGAAAAGCTGTTGGGAGCTTTACTGTGCATAGTGCAATATTTTCAACATTTTCCTCAGGATTATTTAGGAAGGTCACTGCCATTTTCTTTAAGATAGCTCATCATTTTAAAGCAAAGTATAGCACTTTGATGAGCAAGCAGAAATCATGCATTTGTTGGTGAGCTGTTCAAAGTGCTGCATGAAGGGTCCCCAGTTGCCCACAATCATTCAGGAACTGGTATTAGAACTGCTTTGCAGTTGTTTGCTACTTAATATCCAAGACACAGTGGGGGGTGTAGACAAAACAGCCTCCTCTACAGGAATGCCTCATCTTATTGGACAGGCTCAATTGGAAAAGGCACAAAACCTCAATGAGAGGAAATTAATCCAGTGGAAATGAGGTGTTTGAGAACCGGAGGGGGTCATCCTGAGTCATCCTGGAAAAGCAGTTAATCTGGAAGGATCAATCCTAAAAATCTTTCTTCAGGAGATGAGGTTTGATTTGGAATTTTAAAAATGACAGGACATGATCTGGCTAAAAGAATAAATGGAAGAAAGTGGAGTCACCATTAGAATGTGACACAAAGTTGTGCAGAGGTGGGGGCTATGTTGGTTTTATTTTTCCTAGGATCATTGTTTAAAAAATACCCTGCAATTCTAAAGGGTAAGGACAAAGGCAAATAATTTTAGACTTTTAATCAAAAACTTTGAAACAGTTGGAGTCAGGAAGTCATCACCTCCCTGGAGGAATCTGAAGTGCATGCTCAGTGGGTTTCTCTCTGCTTTCTTCTGCACACAGGCTGACACTCCCAAGCATGTTTTCTGGCTGTCGATGGTTTGTTCCTACTCCTTTGCATTTTGGGGGCTCATAAAAATACCTTGTCCCATAGTTCTGTTGCAGTTGTTTTCTATAGATTTCTTGTTTCAATTTTTCAATTTGGGAAGATCTGAAAATTATTCCACTATGCCATTGCCCTGTTCTCAGCTCTGTCCCAAATGTGTGTGTGTGTGTGTGTGTGTGTGTGTGTGTGTGTGTGTGTTCTGATGATCTTTTATTTTTTTAAAAAAGATTTTATTTATTTATTTGTCAGAGAGAGAGAGAGAGAGCAAGAGCGAGCACAGGCAGACAGAGTGGCAGGCAGAGTCAGAGGGAGAAGCAGGCTCTCTGTGGAGCAAGGAGCCTGATATGGGACTCGATCCCAGGAGGCTGGGATCATGACCTGAGCCGAAGGCAGCTGCTTAACCAACTGAGCCACCCAGACGTCCCTCAGATGATCTTTTAAAAAACAACTTTATTGAGCTATAATTTGTACACTATAAATTGATATACTTAAAGTGTATCATTCAATGACTTTAGTATATTCATAGACACGTGCAACTGTCACCACAGTCAATTTTTAGAACATTTCATCACCCCCCAAAGAAGCCTCATACATACCCTTTTGCTATCATCCCCCGATTTCCCTCCCCCCAGCCCTAGGCAAGCACTAATCTACTTTCCGTCTCTGTAGATTTCCCTGTTATGGACATTTTATATGAATGAAATAATACACTATGTAGTCTTTTGAGACTAGCATAATGTTTCTCAAGGTTTGTCCATGTTGTAGTTATGTTGGAGAATATTCTACTATGTGGCCATACCAGGTTTTGTGTATCCATTTGTCAGTTGATGGCTGTTTGGCAGTTTCTACCTTTTGGCTACTGTAACACTGCTGCAAGCATTTCTTAAAGGAACAGACCTAAGAATATATACCTACAAATGGAATTTTGAGTCAAATGGTAACTTGATGTTTTAATCCTTTGAGGAGATGTCAAACTTTTCCAGAGTTGCTATACCATTTTATGTCCACCAGCAGTGTATGAGGGTTCCAATTTCCTCACATCCTTGCCAACATTTATCAACTCCCTTTTTGATTCTAGCCATCCAAGTGGGTGCAAAGTGGTAGCACATTGTCGTTTAGATGCGCAGTTCTCTGATGACCAATGATGTTGTGCATTTTTTTATGTACTTATTGGCCATTTCTACATCTTCCTTGAAAAAATATCAATTCAGATCCTTTGCCCATTTATTAATTGAGTTTTTAAAAATTATTGGGTTGTAAGGGTTTTTTAATGTATATATTCTGGATATATGTTCCTTATCAGACACATGATTTTCAAATATTTTTCTTCCATTCCATTAGTTATGTTTTTGCTTTTTTAATGATATCCTTTGAGACATAAAAGTTTAAATTTTGATGAAATCTAATTTATCTCTTTTTTTCCTTTTGTTCTTGTGTTCTGGGTGTCATATCTAAGAATCTTTTGCTAAATCCATGATGATGATGTTTATGCCCATATTTTCTCTAAAAAGAGTTTTGTAGTGTTAGCTCTTACATTTAGGTCTTTGATCCATTTTGACATAATGTTGGTATATGGTTCATTCTTTCTCATGTAGCTACCCAGGTGTCCCAGCACCTTTTGTTGAAATACTGTTCTTTCCCACCATTGGATGATGGTCTTGGTACCTAGTCAAAAATGAATGGACCACAGATTCCTGGACTCTCAATTCTACTCCATCGATATATGTGTCTCTCCTTGTACCAGAACCATACTAGTTCAAGTCCTGTTGCTTTGCAGTAGGTTTTAAAATTGAGGAGTGTGAATCTTCCCCTTTCATTCTCCTTTTTGAAGATTATTTTGACTATTCTGTATCCCTGGCCATGCCATGGGAATTTTGGAATCAGCTTATTGATTTCTGCAAACAAGTCAGCTGGGATTTTTATGAGCCTTGCATGTATCTGCTTATCAGTTTGGGGAATATTGCCATCTTAACAACAAGTCTTTCGATCCATGAACAAGGAATGGTTTCCCAACTGTTCAGATCTTCCTTAATTGGTTTTAGTTTTCAGGGTGCTGTAAGTTTGGCACTTCTTTTAAAAAATTTATTGCTAAGGTTGTTATTCTTTTTTATGTTATTATAAATGGAATTGTATTCTTAATTTCATTTTGAATTTTCCTAAGCTTTTTTAAAATAATTTTTTGAAGATTTTACGTATTTTTTTTGAAAGAGATAGCAAGAGAGGGAGAGAGAATGAGAGCCTGAGAGGGACAGAGGCAGAGGGAGAGGGAGAAGCAGACTCCCCACTGAGCGGGAAGCTCCATCTGGGGCTCAATCCCAGTACCCTAGGATCATGAGAGCTGAAGGCAGGTGCTTAACCCACTGAGCCACCCAGACACCCATTTTGACTTAAAAAACAAAACAAAACAACTTTTTATTGTTAGTGTGGCTCAGTGGGTTAAGCATCTGACTCTCGATCCCAGCTCAGGGTTGATCTCAGGATGGTGAGTTTAAACCCCAAGCTGGGCTCCACACCCAGAGTGGTGTGCTATCACAGAGTGCCACACACTCTGGGTGTGGAGCCTACTTAAAAAAAAAAAAATGCTCTTTACTGTTGAAATTTCAAACATATGCAAAATGTTCCTCAACACCTTCAGCAATTATCATCCCATGGCTGATTTTTTTTCTCATTTGTATCCCACCCACTCTATCCATCCTGAGACACTTAAAAGCAAATTCAGATATGGTATCATTTCATTTATGAACATTTCAGAATATCTCTAAAAGGTAAAGATCTTTAGAAATCACTACATTATTACCAGTACACCTAAAATATTAACATTAATCTCTTGCTAGCATCATATATCCAAGCAGTACTACTTCTTCTGTCTCCCTCCCCCTGAATACTCACCATGTTCATCTTTGTGTGCATGCATTTTTCTGGTTCACTCACACAATTAACTGAAACCTACTTAAGGAAAGATACTGTATATATTCATTGTTGTAATTAAATGTCTGTTGCAGGAAAGCATGATGCTTCACAGTGTTTTCACTGACTTCTGAAGATTTGCTTAGAATTAACCAACCAACCAATTAACCAACCTCTTCGTAATACAGAATAAAGGAAAGCAATTCCATAAGGCAACAACTGTTTTAACTTGACACATTTTGTGTTAGGAATTCCATTAGATAAACTGCCCAAAATATATAGGAAATCCATCAGACTGTTTATTGAGGGGTATTAATTTAAGTGATTTTGAATTAAATAAATATATTTCTTGGGGTGCCTGGGTGGCTCAGTGGGTTAAGCCTCTGCCTTCAGCTCTGGTCATGATCTCAGGGTCCTGGGATCGAGCCCCACATGGACTCTCTGCTCGGCAGAGAGCCTGCTTCCCCCCTCCCTCTCTGCCTGCCTCTCTGCCTACTTGTGCTCTCTCTCTCTCTCTCTCTGTGTCAAATAAATAAATAAATAAATAAAATCTAAAAAAAAAAAAGAAATATATTTCTTACCTAAATTGTCTCATAAGATGATTTAGCTCAGGAGAAAATATAGTTACATCTTGGTATAGTTCCTATAGATTGAAATTAGACCCTTACTATTTGCTAAGGCCTTCTGAAGTTTTAGTAGTAACTTGTCTTTGTTTGGACAATGAGTCACAATTGGATATTAAAAGCTTGTTTGTAAATTTCCGTATCCTCCATATTGTGCCTGGTTCCTGCATTAGACACAATCAAATTATGTCTAGACAGAATATTAACATCAACCATGGCTTCCTGTGTCCCCTATTGTGTCTAAGGTGTGTGTGCGTTGTCAGGACAAGATTACATCGCAAATCAATAAACTCTCCACTAAGATGTGTTCCTGCAAATCTCCAATTTTAACTAATGCTGTGAAAATTTCTTAGATACAAATATATCTAAGTATAAGAAGATAAATTGATTCCAGCCTTCCTATAGGTATTCCAAATTTGGAGTGTTATCTTTCTTTTATATAGAAACATCAAAAAGACAATTTCAATCTGAAGCGAGGGGTTATAGTTAACAGTAGGAAAGAAAGGTACTATGCTTTCCTTAGGGAGAGATCCACATTTTTCTTCAAGAATCTCTTATTCTGAATCCCCTGGGACTTGGAGAATAAGAAAAGATTTAGCGATTCTGTGCTCCCTTTAAGTTTCTACCTTTTTTTTGTTGTTGTTGTTCATGTTTATTTTCCCAATTTATTGGGATTGCCCAGACTTACATTGGCCTTATAGTGTGAAAGTCTATGTAAAAAAAAAAAAAAAAAATGCAAATCACCATTAATCCATGAATAGTTTTGGAGAGAAAAGGTGGTCCTCCGTTCTTTTCTTGTTCTCAGCTTTATGGTGGTATATTTGGCATTGCACTTGTGTTAGCAACCAACGGGAGAGAAATCAGAGCAGTTCAGACTTCCAATCAGTCCATCCTATGATCTGCCCACTTAGGCAAAGCTGCCAAGGATCAAGAAAAACAGTGGGTAGGTCACTCCTCCCTGCCCCCACTCCAGGGTGAACTCCCAGAGAACCAGGGTCTGCTAAGTAAGGAAGAGGAGGTCAGCAAAGGACAGAGGCCAAGGAAGGAAGAAAGAAACAGATCCTCTGGGTGGGCTGGTTCAACCTCTTGGCCCCTCACTCTCAGTGGGGTTGGCCAAATGCCCTCAATCCAAACTCTCAAGAGAAATGAATCATAGCTACATTTGGTTCTTTCGCTGGGACTCTCTCTCTCTCTGATAATGCCATGCCTCTAGAGAGAAAAGTATTAGATTTTGACGCAGACCTGGGTTCAAATCCCAGCCTTGCTGTTTAGAGTGGTCCGGCCTTGGGCACTTTTTTGCATGTTCTCAAGCTTCAGTATCCAGCTCTGCAAAGGATTACTGAGAAGAGTAAGAGGCTTTTGTAACCGGAAGCACCCAGTGCCCTGGTCATGGAATGCAGGAGGCTCTCCGGACAGGGAAAAGCATCAAGAGGTCTTTATTTATTTATTTATTTTTATTTTTAAGATTTTATTTATTTGTTTTAGACACAGAGAGAGAAAGAGAGAGAGAGAGAGTTAGGGGAGGGGGCAGAGTAGAAGAGGGAGAGAGAATCTGAAGCAGACCGCACACTGAGTCAGAGTCCGACATGGGGCTTACTCCCCCAACTGCAAGATCATGACCTGAGCTGACACCAAGATTCAGACACTTAACCTACTGAGCCATCCAAGTGCCCCTCTTCATTCCATGGTTTTGTTTTTTTTAAAGATTTTATTTATTTATTTGACAGACAGAGATCACAAGTAGGCAGAGACGTAGGCAGAGAGAGGGGGAAGCAGGCTGCCCACTGAGCAGAGAGCCTGATGCGGGGCTCGATCCCAGGATCCTGAGATCATGACCTGAGCCCAAGGCAGAGGTTTTAACCCACTGAGCCATCCAGGCACCCCTTCATTCCATGTTTTGACCCACTTAGTTCTGGTGGAGCAGACACACCAGACACCATAGCCCCAACCTTCAGACTGCCTAGCACAGTGCTGACGTACAAGGCAGGTACCCAAGCAATGAGTGCTGAACAACACAGCTGTAAAACCAGCTGTTGGATGCAAAATGACCACCTTGAACTGTTACCAGTTTTGGAGGTCAGATCACTCTGGTTATCCTGTGCCAGCCATGGCACACCCAGCCGGCCTCATTCGTCAGCACCTCACTCTGCTCTTGGGGACGGGAGACACCACCCCTCTGTAAGGAGTTCACAAAACACATTAGTGCAGAACTGTATGGATTGAATTATGTTCCCATCCGAGTCAGATGTCCAAGCCCTGACCCTTAGCACCTCAGAATGTGGTTGTGTTTGGAAACAGGGCCTTTAAAGAGGTGATCAGATGAAATGAGGCCTTTCATGACTCTAGATAATGATACTGTATGTTGTATTTGAAAATTAAATGTTCTTAAATGTTCTCACCACACATACAAGGAGGTAATTATGTGAGGTGATGGGGGGATAGCTACCCCTACTATGGTAATTTCACAACATATAAGTTTATCAAATCATCACATGGTCCACCTTAAATTTGCCCAATATTATATGTCAATTAGATCTCAATAAAGCTAAAAAAAAAAAAAAGTGAGGCCTTTAGGCAACTCCAACCTGACTGGTGTCCCTATAAGAAAAGGAAATATGCTTCAATAAATGGTGTTGGGAAAACTGGACAGCCACATACAGAAAAATGAAACTGGACCATTTCCTTATACCACAGATTCAAAATGAATGTAGGACCTCAATGTGAGACAGGAATCCATCAGAATCCTTGAGAAGAACACAGCCAGCAACCTTTTTGACCTCAACCTCAGCAACTTCTTCTTAGAAACGTTGCCAAAGGCAAGGGAAGCAAGGGCAAAAATGAACTATTGGGACTTCATCAAGATCAAAAGCTTTTGCACAGCAAAGGAAACAGTAAACAAAACCAAAAGGCAACTGACAGAATGGGAGAAGATTTTTGCAAATGACCCATCATATAAAGGGCTAGTATCCAAAATCTATAAAGAACTTAGCAAACTCAACACCCAAAGAACAAATAATCCATTCAAGAAATGGGCAAAGGGCATGAACAGACATTTCTACAAAGAAGACATCCAGATGGCCAACAGACACATGAAAAAGTGCTCCACATCACTCGGCATCAGGGAAATACAAATCAAAACCACAATAAGATACCACCTCACACCAGTCAGAATGGCTAAAATTAACAAGTCAGGAAACAACAGCTGTTGGCAAAAATGTGGTGGAAGGGGGAGCCTACACTGTTGGTGGGAATGCAAGCTGGTGCAGCCACTCTGGGAAACAGCATGAAGGTTCCTCAAAAAGATGAAAATAGAACTACCCTATGACCCAGCAATCACACTACTGAGTATTTACCCTAAAGGTACAAATGTAGGATCCAAAGGGGCATGTGCACTTGAATGTTTATAGTAGCAATGTCCACAATAGCCAAACTATGGAAGGAACCTAGATGTCCATCAACAGATGAATGGATAAAGAAGTGGTATATATACACAATGGAATACTATGCAGCCATCAAAAGAAATGAAATTTTGCCATTTGCAACAATGTGGAAGGATCTAGAGGGTATAACGCTGAGCAAAATAAGTCAATCAGAGAAAGATAATTATCATGTGATCTCCCTGATATGAGGAATTTGAGAAGCAAAGTGGGAGGTTTGGGGGGTAGGGAATAAAAAAATGAAACAAGATTGGATCAGGAGGGAGACAAACCATTAGAGACTCTTAATCTCAGGAAACAAACTGAGGGATGCTGGGGGGTGGGGAGGTAGGGATAGGGTGACTGGCTTATGGACACTGGGGAGGGTATATGCTATGATGAGTGCTGTAAAGTGTGTAAGCCTGACGATTCACAGACCTGTACCCCTGGAGCTAATAATACATTATATGTTAATTAAAAAAAAAAAAAGAAGAGGAGGAAGTGTGGACAGGCAGAGCCTAGGGCTGGACCTGACCAGAGGGAAGACCCTGTGAGGCCATAACAAGAAGGCAGCCACCTGCAAGCCCAACTTGCCAACACTCTGATCACCAGTGTTTAGTTTTCAGGACCATGAGAAAGTTACTTCCCAGGCTGGCCCTTTGTCATGGCCACCCTAGCAGACTAATACAGATATTCTCACAACACTCCAATGAGTCAAGCTACATGATCCCAGATTTACAAATTGGGAAACTAAGGTGAAGACAGGTTATCTAAGCAGCTTCCCATCACGCAGATGACTAGAACTTGTGTCTTCTGGCTCCAGATCCAGGGCCCTTCCTTCAGCATCAGATCTGCCTCCTCCATGAGGTGAAAGCTCCTCTGGGCTCTCCCATTCTGTCTTCCCAAGGGGAAGGTCCAGGCCCATGGGAGAGGAACAACCTTCCTAAGTAGTATTTGATTTTAAGCAAGCCTATTGAAGGCAATGCTATCACTATGGTATATTAATCTCTTTTTCTTTGCTGTGGTTTCTCTTTGCTTTGAAAATTCAAGGAGATTTTAATTTTTGGATTTTCAAGAAGTTGGCAAGTGTTCAGTTCCCTCGAATACTCTCAGAACTACACAAAATGGAACCCCAAGCACAAGACTGTTGGGAGACCTCTGACTCTCACTTTGAATGAAACATTTAATAGACTCATAGATTTTTAGAGCTGGAAACATCAAGATTATCTGGACAAACAGAAACATGAGTGCATTCCTCAATGGCAGAATATTCTTCTAAGATTGGAAGGGTTCAATGTCTCAGCTCTCAGATAGTTAATTGTGGGAAATTAAAGGCAAAGGTGGGGTTGGCTGGGGTAGGCACAGTGACAGCTATGAGAAGAGACAGCATGACAGCAAAAGAAGGAAAGCCAACCTGACCACCAGATCCAGCATTAGCTATGGGATGAACAACCCCATGGTCCACTCTAACTCTCAAGACATCCCCATACTCACAGCTCAGTTAAATCATGAATGTTCATGATGATCTTTGGCCATCCAGAAAATTTTCAATAATACTCTGTTTACTCTGATCCTAAGGCAGGGACTTAAGTAATACATTTTATGAATAACAACAGTGATAATAATGAACATTTATGGAACACAATGTGCCAGGGTCTGTACTAAATGCTTTATAGGGATCTTCTCATTTGAGAAATACTGCCATCCAAAATGGTTTCAATTAAAAGTGGTTTGGGGGACGCCTGGGTGGCTCAGTTGGTTAAGCGGCTGCCTTCGGCTCAGGTCATGATCCCAGCGTCCTGGGATCGAGTCCCACATCGGGCTCCTTGCTTGGCGGGGAGCCTGCTTCTCCCTCTGCCTCTGCCTGCCACACTGTCTGCCTGTGCTTGCTCTTGCTTCTCTGTCTATGACAAATAAATAAATAAAATCTTTAAAAAAAAAAAAAAGTGGTTTGGTATGGGGGCACCTGGTGGAGGGGCTCAGTGGGTTAAGTGTCTGTCTTCTGTTCAGGTCATGCTTTCAGGGTCCTGCGATTGGGCTCAGCGGGTTGTGTGCTTCTCCCTCTCCTTCTTCCTCTCTGCTCATGCTCTCTGTTTCTCTCTCTCAAAAAAACCAAAATTTTCGGGAAAATGTTTTGGTGTTTTAAGCTGCAGTTGGCTGAAAAATTCTCTAGCATGGAAAAACTCGTTTGGTAAGGAGGACCCAACTCTTGATGGCTTCTGTGCCCTCTCTGTGTTGGTAGGAGCCAAGAAGACACCTGAGGCTAATTCTGCTTCTGAGCCAGTCTCCATGCAATTCCTAATGCTACACGCTGTTCTGCCTCACGGTTTATCCATGTCTCACTTGTCCTTCCGCTGGAGTCCCACCTCCCTCGGGGCAGCCTCTCCACTGCCCCGCCCCGCCTGGCATGCGCTCCCTCCTCTGAGCGCTGCAGCTCTCATTTCCTTTCCCATTCACGTTGTTTCCATCACGTGCGATCTGGTTTAGCCATTCATTTTTCTGTGTGGCTGGCGCCAGCCCCTGATGTTGGCATCACGTGCCTTGAACAATGGGCACTCTGTGCTCGAAATCCTCCACGGGCTCCATCGATGCTTGCTGCTGGTGAGATAATCACTCTTGCCACCACATGTGGATCGCCTGTCCTCTTAGACCTACCAGCTCCCTCAAGGGTGTTGCTGTGGGCACGGCGGAAACAATGTGAAAACAGTTTTCTAACTTCAGCATTGCTATATAAATGTTCGTTATTTATGGAGCATTTTGAGTAGGACTCAGTTTACCCCACTGTGCTATGCGTGTGGCTTTTCAGAAACATAACCTGTCCTGGATGATTTCCGCGGAATCTGCCTAGCTTGGATCCTGAGAAGAGCCCCACCTGCCACCCTGGGGTTTGCAGAATCAGCATGTGAGCCAGCTCTTTCTAGGCATGCTTCCTGATCCTCTGACTCAAGCTGGCCTACTCAGGTTTCCTCCCCTAGATGTAAGATTGAGTTCTCGACATGCTTGTTACTCTCTGTGAGGTACCCAGAGTGGAAAGAACCGTAAACCTTGACTCATCTGTGGACGAGTCTACACTGAAGTAGAGACAGCAGCTGTGTGGGATCCGGAATGGAACCGACTTCTAACAGCCAGGATAGGACCACACCTATCTCTGAAGATAGAAATGACATCCCCGGTTCGGTGGACACTTTCTGGTTCTTCTTTCAGGAGGCCTGGCTGTTTGTCCTGCCATCTGATTCTAGCACTTGCTCTTCTTCTAGATGTTACATCATGTTACCTAAGCTATTTTGGGTGACTTTCTTTCTTTTTTTTTTTTTTTTAACTAAAAAAGACTCAATTAAGGCAACCTATTATGATAGATACACCTGTTCTCTCTCTTCTAATTGAGCCAGTTTTTCTGAAAGAGTGATGAATTTCAGAGAAGTAATATGAGACTAGTTTATGAGACAAATGCTTTTTTCTTTGGGAAGTTACCCTAAAGGACTGAAAGATTGTCACAATATATTTTCTCAGAAATTTCCTTCCTGAGTTTGAAATGTCAAAGGAATACATTTTGTTTTCCTAAACATCCTTCTGCATTTCATAAGCAATCGTAATTAGTGTTTCCAAAATACTGAAATACAGGCCTGTTCTAGCGAGCGTGTGGGGCCTCTCCCACCCCACGATTCAAAAACCTACTTTTCAAGTAGATGCTCTTGACCTTTCTGTAACCTTTGATGCTGTCTGTTAATTGTTTTCATTCATTCAAGTCATTCGTTCTTACGGGCTCCTTCAGTTGAAAGTCCTTGTTTCCTTCAAACATATTATCTTTTTTATCTCAGTGGTTTCTCTTTTGCTGAGTCCTTAAAAATAGGTGCTTTAAGCTTTATTTTCTTCTCTTTCTCCTATCCTTTCTTTTCTTTTCTCTCCAGGTCTTCTGGGCAAATCATGTACCCAGGCTCGAGAATTCTTAAATGACTCATGGTGACCTATTAATAGGAATCCAGGCTGTTCACCGTGGGAGTCAAGGCCCTCCGGCCCTCTAGGGTGGGGTTTTTCTACTTTCCATCTGTATTTTCTGCTCCACACTCTGGCTGCGTCCTCTGGGCTGGGTGCCTTGCCATCTACCATCACGTCACGCTTTCGCTCACCCTCTCTTCTCTCTGTGGACTGGCTTTCCCTTCTCGTTGCCCATTGAAACCCTCCCTGAATCCTCAGCTGGATTTAACTGTCCTCGCCCTCGCCTCCACATGCCCACGCTTGTGCTCCTTAGTGTATTGGTTTCCTTCCCCCTGAAATCAGAGATGCACGTTCTGATCTCCTTCCTCCCTGGGTGGTTCATTCTTTGTTTGGAGGGGCAGCACTTCTTTCCGGTTTCACTCCTCCACTCACCGAGTGCTGTTTTGCAGAATTGAGTGCTGTGGTTCAGAGAACTGGATCCTGACGGCACACGACAGAGGACCAGAAACTGGCTCGATTCTGTCCCCAGGGTGTGTGGATTTACTTGGCCACAGCCAAACCCCTCCCCAGTTTTAATATTACACATCTGAGAGGGGGGAATAATAGCACTCGTGTCATAGCCTGTTGTGAGAACAGAGGGTTGAGTGGAGAGCCTGACACAAAGTCAGTGCTCTACGTCAGCTCTTGTTCCACATTAACCTGAATGCTTTGGGCATCACCGAATACTGTCCAAAGTATGTACCCCCAAGGGAGTTTGTACAGACAGAAAGGGTATTTTTATTCTTTTTACCTTGCTGGGGTTTGGATGTTTATAGATCGCTTTTAAGCTGTTATAATTATGGATTTGTTTTTTTTCAGGATCTGTCTGAGCAATTTCTTGTCCTGCTAATTTCCTCCTATCCACTCTCACTTAGGTTCTGAAACATGAATGAGCAACAGGATCCCCTGGAGGGCTTGTTAAGGCACAGATGGCTCGGTTTCTGCAGAATTTCTGTTTGGGTAAGTCTGGGGTGAGGATGAGAATTTGCATTTCTAACAGGTTCCCTGGTGATGCTGATGGCTTGGTCCAAGGACCCTCCTTTGAGAACCACTGCCCTGTGAGGACTCCGCTCCCAAATCAAGGGTCCCATTTATAGATTATTTAGGGTAAGGTTCTCTGGAGCACATGCATTATAACTTCATATAGAAGAAAGATTAGCAGAAAATGGATGACCCTTTGATGTCTAGACTTGACCGAATAATTATGCTAATAATTTGCAGGTTATTAACTCCCCAGTCTCTAAAATCTTTAAATTATTCAGGTTGGCATCTTGAGTGGAAATATTTCAATGTTACATTAGACAAGTGCTGACTTGGGAATTCGCAGGTTACAGCTTACTGTATCTCATTAGCCTCCATGCCTCATGTTGGCCAACCTACCAAAACATAAGTGTGTGTTCCCTGCTGGAATATGTCCCTGGCTTGGCCACTGATGGTCCTTCTGTCCTTCTTGCAGGGAGTAACTGATTCTCTCATCAATCACAGAGGCAGATTAGGAGGGGAGTTGGATCACGAGCCAGGAGAGATGGGATGCCCGGCGCTGCCGTCTACAAAGAACCCTCTCCTTCTCGCTGTGCTCTCTCGGGGATAGATACAGCAACCCCGAAAGGCTGAGCATGTCTGCCTCTTGGAACACAGGATTTCTTTTTTTTTTCCTCTCTCTTTTTTAAAGATTTTATTTATTTACTTGAAAGAGAGCAAGAGAGAGCACAGATCGAGAGGGAGAAGCAGCTTCTCACTGAGCAGGGAGCCTGAAGTGGGGCCTATTCCCAGGACCCCAAGGTCATGACCTAAGCTGAAGGCAGACGCTTAACTCACTGAGCCACCCAGGTGCCCTGGAACACAGGATGTCTTGAACATGAGATAATGATATTATTATTTCTACTCTGTGTGTATGCGTGTGTGTGTATGTGTGTGTGTGTGTGTGTGTGTGTGTGTGTGTGCGCGCGTGTGTGTGTGTGTGTGAGAGTACCAGGAGCAGGGAGGAGACATCAGCTTCTTTAGTCACCACAACAGCCCTCGGCAAGAATATTTGCGAGCATTCTCATCATGTAAATGAGAGCACTCGTGTTGCTCGAAGATGTTGGGTAATGTTCCCGAATCACACAGTTGGTAAGTATCAAAGCCGGGTTACAAGCCCAGATTGGGCCCTCACTCCACTGACAGGGGACAGAGGTAGAGAAGCATAGCCTTGTGTCTTATTACCAAGACAGTTCAGTGCTTGCTTTGTTCATTCTCACATTGATTAAGCCCATACTGTCCACGAATCATTATGAAATGTATTCTGAGGGATAAGAAGAGGAATGTCCCAAAAGATGTTACCTTGAGCCTTGAGTCTACTTCAGTAATAAATGAGAACTTTTATTTGGAAAACCAAATATTTGGTTCTCATTTATTACTGAAGTAGCCTGTTAATAGGAAGTATACAAGCAAAAACAATGAATAAAACCAGTAAAAAACCAATAAAACATGTTCTATTATTCAAAGAGCAGTGATTTTTTTCAGCTTGGTTTGGTAAGATCCTAGTGACCATGGGGCAGCATTAGACCAGCACAAATGCAATTTCTTATAGACCATCTTCGTTCTCCACCAGTGACTCCTTTTGGAGTTGAACCTGATTTTGTTACCAGTTTCATTCACAGCCATTGAAAATGGATTGAAGTCAGCAACTAATAACATGACAAAGTGGAAATATTAGCGGTCACATTATCTAATAAAGGAACAACTAATAGAATATGGAAGCTAAGAGGCTGGAGTAATGCCAAATTCAGTCTTTCTTAAAACCTAACACTCCCACCATCATTAAATTTTATTACAAAGATGACCCATGGGGACACCTCAGTGGCTCAATTATTTAAGCATCTGCCTTCTGCTCAGGTCATGATCCGCGGGTCCTGGGGTGAGTCCAGTATCGTGCTCCCTGGGCAGTGAGGAACTTGCTTCTGTCTCTGCCTGCCACTCCCCCTGCTTGTGCTTTCCCTCTCTCCCCGACAAATGAATAGATTAAAAATCTTTATATTAAAAAAATACAAAGATGACCCATAGTCATAATTAAGGAATTCTAAAAAAAAATAGGTAAGACAATTTGGGGATGCAAATAATCTCAAATCAGTTGACTTAAAACAAAAGACATCGAGAATTAAAAGTCCCTGGAAAACCAAAGAAGGGGCATGACACATCAGTAACTCCAAAATCTTATCAGATGCCAGTTTCCATCATCTCTCTGTGCTGCCCTCACCTTGGGCTTTGTTCCACGACTGTACCAGCATGGCTTCAGGATGATCCCAGCTGTCCCAAACATCATGTCTAGACATGATAAGGTCTGGTGTGAAGAGAGGAGCTGTCTTCCTTGCAGCCCTTTGAGTGAGGAAAACCTTTCCAAGAAACCACATCCAGCAGATTTCCCTTCAGGCCTCATTTGGCCACTGCTGAGCCAGTTCCTGATATGGGACTGCCTGGTTTGCTTTGGATCTGTCATGATTTACCTGAGTCTCGGGGTAAAACTGGGGCTTTTGCCAACATGGAGGAGGGAAGTGGCCATCTAGGTAATAAGAGTATCTGCTTCAATGGCAGGAAATGTAGACTGGCCACAAGAGATGGATAGCAAATCGCTGCATACGGTAAACGGTCCTGAGGGTAAGCCCCATGTGGATTTCTCACTTGGACTGAAAGTAACAAACAAGGTATTGTGCTTTTCGATGTCTCATCAATCACTATGATAGGCATTTACAATTCTCTGCATGCAGCTGTCAGCAGGCTTTTAGTGATTCATTTGAATAGACGCCCATAAATTTTCTGGGATCTATTTCCATTCAAATGAAAATAAAAAAGATGGTAATTAACAGGAGCTGTGGTCACATTTTCAGTAATTGCGCTAGAACCAAATTTCTCCCAAGTGGATTTTCAACATGGGAGGCTGTATGAACTCTGGGAGTTGTGATTCAGCAGAAGGTGCAATGTTCAGAGAGTCTAACCATATGAAAAAAGTACAGGTCCATAGCTGGATGGCTGGTCCTCACCTCAGCATGAGCCCTGCCATCCTGCCTGAGGCTGAGGGGCATTTCCTCGCCTTGTTTGGCTCTGAGTTAGAACTGGTCCAGGAGAAAGACTCATGAGATCTGGAAAGTGGAACACAGTAGGGACATCGCTTGGTGAGTCCTTAGGGGCAGACGAGACAGGCTCAGACCTTTCCACAAGCTCCAACTTCAATGGACACAGCAGCTTTGCAGCCCTTTCCTGGGACCCCTGCCTTGTGCTTGTGATGGGCACCAGCTCTCCACCCTCGCCTGCTGGGGGGTTAGGCTGAGATCAACGGTGGACTCTGACCTTTGGTGGCTGCTTCCCTGTGATCCACTCCTCCAGGTCTTCCAATGGCCATGAAGCCCGAATTCTGTCTTGAATGCTTTGTGCTTGGCATGGCTACTGTTTCCCTCATCAAATCCTAACAGATCGGATCCCTTTGCCTTTCCCTTTCCAAATCCACCCCTCAACACACACAGACACACACAGACACAGACACACACACACACACACACACACACACACACACTTAAGGGCTCTGTTAGTTTGACTTCACAAATATCTCACATATATAACATTTTAAAACATTAATACAAGTAAGGTGTGTTTAGAATGCTCTTCATGTATTTAGCAATATTCTCTTTTCCTTTACTAGGTCTTGGATGTGTTTTTATGAAACGACATTACCTTTGGTATTTTTAAGAGTTCCAGAGTATTCTGTTACATGGCTGCAATGCAGTTTGTTTCCTAACTATTCCCGTATTGATGAATGTAGAGGCTGTTTCCGGTATTTTGCCACTAGTAATAGGACTGCAGTGAACATTCTTGTAAGGCCCTCAGTGTGCATGGGGGCACACATTTCTGTAGGATGGCCTCTGGAGGTGCAAACAGCTTCCGCAGAACACATTCCCATTTAATATTTGATTGGACATTTATTGCAAAATGCCCTCCAAAAAGTGGCAATTTTTATCCCCTTTAATGTATCATGATTACTAATGCCTCAATCTCTTATGTAAAAAGCCAAGATAAGGGGATGCGGCCTTGCTTCTGTTGACTCCTAGAATCTTTTCAGATTCATATTTTGTATCATTCTGTCCCTTCAGTGTTCAGGGCCGATGTGCAGTGAAGTGCAAAGAGGCGGTGACAAAGAAGTTGCTGAGAACTAGATCTAGAACGCAGATCCAGCTCTCATCATTTGCAATCTTTAGTACTGAATCCATCTTTTTTTTTTTTTTAAACATTTTATTTATTTATTTGACAGAGAGAGATCACAAGTAGGCAGAGAGGCAGGCAGAGAGAGAGGAGGAAGCAGGCTCTCCACGGAGCAGAGAGCCCGATGCGGGGCTCCACCCAGGACCCTGGGATCATGCCCTGAGCCAAAGGCAGAGGCTTTAACCCACTGAGCCACCCAGGTGCCCCTGAATCCATCTTTTTAATTCCGCATTTTGACTCTCAGCCTGGGACGCTTTCAAGAAGGGATTTAAAGATAATTATTAGAAGCTTAGCATTAAGCTGAACCTTATCTAGCTACTATTTTTGAGAATTATAATGGTCCAATGTCAATCGTGGTGTGTGATTCATCTTAGTACTGAAGTCCAGGAAACGTTGCACACATTTACGGACGGCCTCATCGTATGTTGCCACATATGGTACTATGTACAAGGCACTCTGTAGAAGTCAAAGATAATATTAAGGACAATGAAAGGATAATATTAAGCTTAAGGAATTCACAATAATGAGAGTGAAGGACACTTTCTTGGGTCTTTGTGATTTGAGATCTGAGTTCCTCTTTTTCCCAGGATCACAACACTTGGACAGACATTTAATCAGTCCTTTCTTTTGTCCCACCCAGTACGATGAAGAACTGTTACAAAAAGGCTTTGGGGCCTCTATTTTGACAGGAGACAGACAGTATAAAAGTAAACAAAGTAACACATACTTGTCAGGAAGAGTCCTTCCTCATCATAAGTGTAATTTACCCTGTAAGTGCCAAAAGTAGACAACAGACGTGTTGGGTCAGAACAAGGCAATTTATTCCCCACAATCCAGTGAATGGCAGAAACACAGACGTGTTTGCACAAGTTCCCATCGCCCCAGGTCCCCTGAGGGGCTCTTGCTGACACAGCCCTGGCAGTGGGCTACAAGGGCCTGAGCTGGGCAAGGCCAGGGGTTCAACACCTGCTCATGAAGCCCACAACCAGCAGGCCAGTTTCCCTTCTCCAAGGGAGCTAACACTTACATAGGAGTCAGACTCTGGTCCCCTTGACCTACTTAGCTGGACACCTTTGAAGAAAATCAGACGAGTCGAAGGTAAATAAATAGAAATGATATAAACTGAATCACAAAAACAAGAAAAATTAAAAGGACAGAGAATCCAAGAGCTGTGGGATGGATTCGGTAGGTCTAATGTACCTGTTCCTGGAATCCCAAAAAGAGTATACAGAGAGAAGGAGGCAGAAGAAATATTGGAAGTAGCAATTGCTGTGAATTTTCCAAAGTTAATGAAGAATCCCAAATCATGTGGCCAAAGGGCTCTGAGAATACCAAACAAGGTAAATACAAAGCAAGACAGAAAACCAACCAAACACAAAATAAATAGCTTATACACCTAAGCATATCATTTACATTTCACACACACACACACACACACACACACACACACACACACACACACAGAGGCAGAGAAGATTCTGAAGGCAGAGAGGGGGGGAAAAGACCACATTACAAAAGAAGAACAAATAAAAGAATTACAGTGGACATCTTGTCAGAAATTATGTGGGCCAGAGACATCTTTAACAAGCTCAAAGAAAATAACTATCAACCCCAAATTTTACATATATTGAAAATGTGTTTGAAAATGAAGGAGAATAAAGCCATTTTCAGGTCAACAGAAACTGAGAATGCACTACAAGAAATGCTAAGGAAAGTTCTTCATGCAGGAAGGAATAGGGCACCAGACTGAAATGTGGATTTACACGAAGAAATAAAGACCACTGGAAATGAAATACATAAAGAAAAGAATAATGTTTTCCTTCTTTCTAATTGCTCTAAAAGAAAACTAGCTGTGCAGAGCAAAAATAGTAGCAATACATGATGTTTTGATAGAATATATAAAAACAAAATACACGGCCACAGCAGTACCAACATGCTGAGCAGACAGGGGAAGACCTGGAAACTTCTGAGCCATGGGAGCCACAGCCACAGATGTGGGAGGCTGGGTAATGCTGGAGGCAGAGCACCACCACAGGGCTGACTTTGACAAATATCACCCAAGGGGCGGCTGGTATGAGCTGTTACCACTTAAAGAAGAATCCGAGCTTCTGCCCGACTGTCAACCTTGATAAACTGCCGACATTGGTCAGGGAGCAGACATGGGTGAACATTGCCAAGAGCAAGACTGTGGTGCTCCCATCACTGATGTGGTGTGTCTGAGGCTGCTACAAAGTTCCGGGGAAGGAAAGCTCCCAAGGCAGCCTGTCATGCTGAAGGTCAAAGTCTCCAGCCAAAGAACTGAAGAGAAGATGAAGGGTGTGTGTGTGTGTGTGGGTGTGTGTGTGTGCGTGCGCGCACGCGCTGGGGGGTGGGGGAGTTATCTCTGTCCTGGTGGTTTGAAAGCACGTGGTAGGAGGTTCACTAAAAGCCAGAAGATGCTTAAAAAAACACCAAAACAAGTATAAATAATAACTCAATTGTGGAATTAAAATGGATAATTAAAAGTTTCAATTAACCTCTGTGACACCTAGAAAAAAGGGAAAAAGAAACAGAACAAATGGAACAAATAGCAAACAAGTAGAAACATGATAGATTTTGCGGTGCAAACATTAAAGAAAGCTGGAGCACCTATGTTAACATCAAAGCAGACTTTGGAATAAGACCTATTGTCAAGGGTAAGGAGGGACAAGACCTGATGAAGGGGTTGAGTCTCCAAGAATATGTACAGATCTTAAAGGTGTAGGCACTGAACCAGAGAGCTTCCAAATACATAGAACAGAAACTGACAGAACGGAAAGGAAAAGTAGGCAAATCCACCATTAGGGTTGGAGATGGCAACACTCCTCTCTGTAATTGAGAGAGCTGGTAGGAAAATAATCAGTAGAAATAAGGACACAAATACTATAAATTAACTCAACCTAGTTGACATTTATGAAACACTCATATTTATAGAACCTAACAGCAGAATACATATTTTTTTCAAGTGCACACAGAATGTTTACCAAGATTGGCCACATTTGGGGCCTTAAAATTAACCTTAATACATTTAAAATTCCCAAACATTTAGAAATTAAATAACATATTCATATAGGACTTGAGAGTCCAAGAAGTCTCCAAGGAAATTTTAAAGTTTTGAATTGAAGGTCAATATATCATTTTCATGTTGCGGCTACAGCACTAATGGGCCATTTACAGCTGGAAAGGCTTAGCTTCGAGAGGAAGAAAGGTCTCACAAATTGGTCATCAAAGCTTCCCCAACAAGAACCCAGAAAAGGGAAAGCATGTTAAACCCACAAACAAGCAGAAATAAGAACTTGGTAAAGATATAGACTAAAAATGAGAATCAAAGCAGAAAAACGGAGAGAACAGCAGAAGCCATAAGCTTTGAAATGACTCACATCCATGCTGAGGCACAGACAAAACACATTTCCAACATCAGCAATGCAACAGGGCACATTGGCGTGGGCATTAAAAGGTGATTAAGACTGTAGAAACAACCCACGATGCCTGTAAAACTAATAGGCGATGTAACAGTGATTTGTCAAGAAGGTGTAAAAACACACTAAAATCTGATCTTGGAGTGGATCTGTGTGGCCCATTTAGCACATATGTGGTAAACTCTGCCTGTTAAAGATTAAGAAGATTGACAGTTTGTGGTAGTTTCTAGGGGGAGGGCTTTGTTCAGAATCTTGAAGCGTTCAGGAATCATCCCGCCTCAGAGTGCGCAGTCTGATTAGAGTATTAACCCACAAATGCCATCTCTCAATGCACATATTTATGATTGTCCAAAGTGAAGGTTTTACTGTGTAATCGTGGCATCCCTGAGAAGGCCTGTCGTGGACACCAGACTACAGCGAACTCAAGTGGCCACAGGCCAGGTTGACGTCCCCCAGTGTCTCCTTTGAGGCCACGCCTCCTCCCGTGGCTCATCGCGGTGACTGAGTGCCTTGAGGATACTGAAGCAGATCTAGTCTTGAGAAACATGGGGCTCCTTTGTTGGGTGACGTTTGCTCAAGGATGGCCCGACGATCTTCTGCAGGTGTCCTGCGGGGGGGTGTAGAACGCTTCGGCTCCATGTCCTCTCCCGCTGCTTTAGGCGACGGCCGCCCTGTGAGGTTCTCTGATGGCTCTCCCAGTCTTTCCCGCCCCCTCCCTATTTCTTTTTCATACAGGCGCTTTCCCTACCAAATCCTTGCCCATTCAATCCTGTCTTGATCTGCTTTTCAGAATATCGCCATTTAAGGCCATGCTACAGACCGGAACTATTTTGGAATAGAGCAGTCTGACCTTGGTGGTGATTTCCAAGGGGCGCGTGGTAAAGATTCTCACGAAGGGGCTTCTTTAAGGGATCGTCATCCCAATAACAAATCTGATTCAGTACAAGGGTTAGAGACAGAGGTGAGAATGGAACGTCTCCTTGCGCTGGATGCCAAGTTCAGGTCACGTCCCCATAAAATTACACAGCCCTGGGACCTGGGGCTGATTGGAGCTAATGAATGGCTTGTCAAGGGGTGGGGGGAGGTGAGGAGCAAACCCATTGGGGAAGACAGGAGAAAAGTTGGAAAAACGCCTTTTCTGGGCGCCAGGGGCAGCAGAGGTGGTGTCTGAGAGCCTTCTGTCTACCTGCGGAGCCCTTTCCGCTGGTGATCCCGTTCTCCGTCGCATACCTGGATCCTCTGCCCCGAATTGCCCACTGGGACGGTGTCTCCACGCACTGCTCTCTCTGGCCTCCCTGGTCCTCTGACTTTGAGCGGGTGCCCAGGACCACAGGGTGTTTCTTTCTCCCGCTCCCTCCGGCCTCACCGTGGTGCTGGCTGCTCCTCCTCATAGTTCCCCGACACTCCTACAGGGAGCTCTCTCTCCTCACCTTGCAGTAACAGCCCCTTTCAGGCTCAAGGGCAGCGGCCCCTGGCCCCTTCTTATTGTTCCTATCCCCCAGGGGAGGTGGGGGTTGGGGGGTGGAGAGTGGGAGGGGGAGGCTCCACTGTCTCTTCCTAATTCCCCCCACCCACTCTCTCTCCTAGTTCTCCCCACCTCTGCAAATATCCCTCCTTCGTTAAATCCCTTGGCTGTCCCAACCATTTCCAGCGGGACCTGGACCAGTACAGTTGTTACGGTGGATAGGATGAGAACAGCAAAATTCCATGGCGGGCGCCGGGCAGCGTAGAGGGGGCGGGGCCAGCCCTGCCCTGCGGGGAATTGCTTTGCTCTTTCTTTACCCAATCACATTTCACAGACTATGTCCTATACAATCTGTGAGGTGGCACAAAGGAATCCAGGGCCAACCTGCAGCTCTGCCAGGGTCCTGCCCTCCGTCACTAAGCTCCAGAGCACTGAAAGCCTTGCTTACTCCAGACCCATGCGATCTTCGTCACATCGCGCCACTTCGGGGTGGATAAAATTAGAATAATACCTATACTGTAAGGTCTGTAAGTAGAAATAAAGGACTTAATTCCTGATTTATTTCCAGTAATGGCATATAGCTGATATTTCACTTACTTTGGCGTGCTTTTAAGGCTTTTGGCTTCAACTCTGGTTTCCTGTAGTTTTGGCTTTTATCCTGTTTAAAAAATGTTTCCTGTGGCCCCATTATTCCTTGCGGGGCTCTGTTTGATCTATGTGCACAGCTGTACATTCTGTATATTCTTACTGCAGCATCAAAATATTTTTTAAAAGATTGATTCATTTATTTGAGGGCGAGAGAGAGAGCAAGCCTACACCCATGGGGTGAGGAGGTAGGGGAGGGCAGAGGGAGAGGGAGGAGAGGGAGAAGTCCCAAGCAGACTGAAATCAAGAGCCACATGCCCAACTGGCTGAGCCACCCAGATGTCCCAGCAGCCCCAAAGTATTTGTACCAGCAATGTCCTGTGCCAGGTAACGTCTCTTTAAAATACCACCTTTGTTGTTTCCTTGTAAAGGATAGATCTGTTTGCAGCCAGTAACTTAGTTCATGGGAACCGCACTGTTTCCACAGATGAACATTTCAAAGAAAAGGCGATGGTAAGTAAATTAATGAATACTTGTAGCAGTCAGGTTAACGATCCCTGCACTGCTTGTAAATCAAATAAATCCAGTCACTTTAAAAGAGCCCTTGATGATTGATGACTTATTTTTTCTTATAACATCCAACAACCAAAAACGTTAAAATGCAAAGAAACTTAAGTTTCCTCTTTAACTGGAAATCTGTAATTTAGTCATCCACAGGTAATTATCAGTAGTGGTAACACCATTAGAATGCGTATCAATTTACTTGGTTAATCAGGAAGCCATCCTGTCTTCCTAATGCATTTTTAAGGGCAAAGCAATTCATCTTAAAATTGGTTGCTAGGGCAACATTTCAGCAAATTCTTAATGACACCTGTAATTAGAGAGAGGGGAAAATGTTCTGGATCTTTGAAGCCTTAGGTAGTGAAGCAAACACTTAGGTTTGAAAGGCCTTTTCCAGTTTTCCTTGGAAAAGATGGTCAAGCAGCTGCCTCTTGGAGTGGGAGTGCGGTGTTCTGCTAAGGGATGTATGAGTCCTTTGGACCTGGTGGTTTCTTGAGTTTCTTTTGATATTCTGGTTTATTCCCCATGGAACAGTAGCCTTCTAGGTAATGGTTGATAATTTCCAACTTGTGGGGAAAGTTTAGTTTTTAAAAACTTCAAGAGTGGTTGATAAAGCACAGTGGTTCTCAACCAAGGATGACTGCGGGTGGGGGGGAGGTGTGTGATAAAGATTTTATTTATTTATTTGTCAGAGAGAGAGAGTGAGAGAGCACAAGCAGGGGAACGGCAGGTTACCTACTGAGCAGGAAGGCCAATGCGGGGCTCACTCCCAGGACCCTGGGATCATTGATGAAGTTCTAGAACCTAGGTGAGGTTTGGTGGGCTGAGGTCCGGAGCCGATGACCAAGAAAGAATTCTTGAGACATCTTTGGTGCAAAATGGTGGTTTATTAAAGCACGGGGACAGGACCCGTGGGCAGGAAGAGCTGCTGCCCCGGGTTGTGAGGGATGGCAGGTTATGTACCCTGCTGTTGGGGGAAGGTGAGGGGAAGGGAGGTTGCAGCGGAGTTTTCATATGCTAAAGAGGGCCTACAAGGTGCCAGGATGTTCCAGGCCTGCCGGAGGCCTTGCCCTTGCTGCTGGATCAGTGTTGTCTTTTGACCAGCCATTAACATTAAGATCTTTGGGAGACTTTTTGGTGGGGTGTCACAATCCTGCTATCAATCGTCTTTGTTAGTGAGATTTAGGACATTTGTAAGCCAAGGGAGACTCCTGTCTAGCAGGATTGTGAGCTCTGCAAGTTAACTATTTGCTTATTGTTCATGGCAGTCAGGGCTGCCTGAGGGATGCTACACTTATGGAGGGGAAAGGGTGAAGAGGGGGGTGCAAGGCGCCAGCTCTTGCTTTGTCCTCAGCCAGCCTCCTGCTCCCTCATCATCATGACCTGAGCCGAAGGCAGACGTTTAACTAACTGAGCCACCCAGATGCCCCTCAACCCTCGGGAGATATTTGGCAATGTCTAGAGCCTTTTTTTTTTTTTTTTTTCCGATAAACATGACTCAGCAAGGATGCAGCAAGGATGTGACCAGACACCTGAGATGCAGCTGAGTATTCTATAGAGCACAGATTAGCTCCCCCACTAGAGAGTTTTCTGGTCCTGATACAAGCAACGGAGAAACCACGAAGGGCGCTCTGTTTTCCGTGAGGCCCACATGGTCCTCTCCAATCAGCTCTGTGGCAGCCTCCTGAGGACATGTCTGGAGCCAGACTGTCACTGCACAAAGCTATCACTGACTGGTCTCTTGGCCTCTCTGCTGGAGCAGGCCAGACCCGGAGTCCCTCACTGATCTGTATTCCAGTCTCAGGAAAACTCAGTGGTTTATCAGGTCAGGAAGCTTCTTGCTTTAGACTTTTCTTCTTTTAACTTGTTGCTGTTTGTTCTGAAAGGTCAATATATATATTTTTTAAGTTGACTGAAGTTAAGGAAATATTTCCTTTGGGTTTCTAAAAATTTTCCTTTCCTTCTTTTCGTCCTCTGCCCCCACCCCTCCAAACTGCTCATTGACCTTCAGTGTCTGCCATTGTCCATTGTGTCATGGATACAAAGAAAGCAGGCTTAATGGTGGGAATATATTTTTTTTCCAAATAGGGAAATCCTCATCCTATGATAACCCTCCACAGGCATAACAGTCATTTGGAAATGTTTTTGAGAACTGAACACATTGAAGGCATATTAAAAAAAAAATTGTATTTCTCATTCTCGAAGGCTCCTTTTGTTTGGGAGGAGGAAGTGGTGAAGGGCGGTCTCCAGCCCTGGGGTTGCAGGGAGCAGCCAATCTGGACTCCCTGGTGGGAACTGAGCTGGGTTTCTCCGAGGACTTGCAACACCCTGGTTCATACGGGTTCCTCTGGTGCCTTCAGAACACCGCACCGGAGCCATGAAAATCAATAAGAAAACATTTGCAAAACACTTTGTGCTCCTTGGAGGAAGGGTCTTGGAGCTGGAAGCCATATCATTATTCACATTAGACCCAGTGCTGTCATAAAACAGAGAGGAACCCGCTGAGCAGAGTGCTTTGTGATGACCTCATCTTTTTCTGAGCTAATAGCTATTAGTAACTAATAGAGCTCCATATGGATAGCTTGTCACATAGCTCATATTATCAGCCTGATGGTTTTGCCTGGGTCCCTCTTTTTGAAGCTCTAGCAGAAAAGACAGACAAACAAATTTTTAAAAAGCACAGCCTAATCCTCAAGAAAGGCCTAGCACATTTTCAATTTGATATACACTTCACTCAATTTTCAGGATTTTTTAAAAAAGATTTTATTTATTTATTTGACAGAGATCACAAGCAGGTAGAGAGGTGGGCAGTGGGGGTGGAGTGGGGAGCAGGTTAAATAAATAAAATCTTAAAAAAAAAAACTTGGAATAGTAGGACTTGCCACATCTCCTTCAAAATCTCATTGTAGTTGGCCCTTAGCATATTAGTTATTAAGAATTTATTAAAAACTCTCCGTTCAATGGAAGAGATGAAAACAGACTATAAGGTGCAAAATACACGTTAAACTTAACAAAGACAAGAAAAGTTCATGTAGATTGGAGATAGGAGAAAATAGAGAGGTACTTACCATATGGAGGAATTTTATAGCAAGTGATATCTTTGTCTGGGAAGCACCAATTGTCTTGGTGGGATTCTGTACCGATTACAAAGATTTCAATATGGACAGAAAAGATACTGTGCAGATTGCCTCCAAAGAATAAGGGGGCATTGGTCAAAACTAGGAAGGTCACAATAGCAGCAAAGTAAATACCTTGTAGCCTCATACAAGTAAGGGCCAGGTCACAGGCCTAGACCCGGGCCCTGTAGTCAGGCTAGGGCAGATGATGCTTGCTCTGGGGCCTCGGGTCCTGGAGGGGCCTCTGCAGTGCTGCTTAAGGGAGCAAAGCTTAGCACAAGCTACATGAGCCAAGAAAGTCAGAGGAAAGCATCATCTTCCTCAGGAAACCATGGATATTCATAACCTGGTCAGGAAAGGGGCATGGACAAATTTACCACTCCATCAGCAGAGAGTACTGTGATCTTAGGCAGAGTCAGGGTGAAGTTTCCTTCAAAACTAGAAGGTTAGATACTTAGAGGAGTAAGTCATCATTTGATATCATTCTTTCCTCTCTTTTTTTTTTTTTCTTTCCTCTTCATGCCTTCCTTCTCTTTCATGACCTTATTGCCAGGTCAGCTGAATTAAGCGTTTAATTATTTCCTACTTTTACATACAAAGTGACTTGAAAGTTAGCATATGTTGACCTCCAAGGTCTTTAGCAGTGAGCTGCAGGACCCAAACTCAGGCCTCTAGGGCAAGAAGGCCAGCCTTGAATTCTGAATTTGCGGCGGAGTCACTGTATGTTCCTGGGCAAATTGCTTAACATTCCCAAGTCTTCCTAATGGCTCATCTCCCTTGCAATATTGTTAGGAGTAGAGGACGTGGGTTTTAACAAGACCAAGAGGGGGCCTGGCCTATATAGGAATCTAGAAGGTGCTAGCTCTCATTACATTGGAATAGACCAATCATCTATTAGCTTGAAAGAATCAAACACTTTATTTATTTATTTATTTATTTTTGATTGAACACTTTCTTAAGTGTCAGACCCATCTGGGACTCCAGATGGAAGGAAAGTTACAAGGATGCACTGCAGAATGTTGAGAACCTTGACCGCCAAGCTCAGGGGCACTTCCAAGTTGGCTGAACTGAAACTGAATGCTTATTTAGAGGAGGTAAAGAGAATGCCAGAGCCATAAGGACTCAGGGGCGGCATTATAAGCATGGTGAATGGTACCGATCATGAACATCAGATTCTCCAACTCATGTGCAAAAGGAAGCACCAAGAGCAGAGGCCTACTTCTTCTCCACAGTATCTCATATTTACAATCTCATTTCCTTTTCCAATGCTCAGATGACTCCGATGTCACTGTTGTACGGTATAGAGGTTGGAGGGAAATTCTTTGGGATACAGAGAGGGCAGTGGTGAGACTGGGCCCTCCTGGAAAGGATTCCTTAGGTTATTAATAATTCAGGCAGATAAAGAGCTTTGCGAGTATCAGCAAGTGCCTCACTTTGCCTGATTGCTTTTCTCACCCAGGAGAATTGATATTATTGTCTCAGTCTAGACAGTTCCCTAGCCTACAACCCAGCAAGGCTGATATTATTTCCATGGGGTCAATCCCGTAAGTCTCTTTTCAGTTTCACACTGTGGAAAGAAGTAGGTGTGCGCCAGGTCTGCAACATGGGGGCCCAGACCCCTGCCACCTATTCATCACCTTTGGCCTGCTTAGATTCCATCTGGGTGTGGGCATTTGGGAGCTATTGCAGAGATGATTTCCAGGTGGAGGTGGGAGCAGGGGGAAGTGGAATCAGGGGCTCCTCCTCCTTGGATACCTGCACCTGATAGAATTTTGAAAAGTAAAGAAAACAAAGCTTATCAACTTGCAATAAGCAGCTGCAGTCCAACCCAGAAAAACAAAACAAAATAAAACACAACCTGGTGTTGTTAGGGTCCCCCCAATAATGGGTCCATGATCAAAGGAGCGAGACTGATGCAAAGTGAAGGTCAAGCAAAGCTTTATTTTGCGCCAAGCATGGAGAATCAAACTGACCTGTCAGGGCTGTCTCTCTTCCAAGAGGCGATGACCCTTCCCAGTCTCACAGACTAACTTTCATAGAGGTGGTTGAGCCTGGCTTATACATAGGTGGCCAATGAAATTGTAATACACAGGAAAAATGCACATGCTAGGTCGGCAATACCGGTGGCCAGTTGAGTTTCTATTTATCATAGTAAATATATGTGCGCCCTGCTGATGGGCTATCTCCACCTGGCCTGGTTCGCCCTTGTATCTGGGCTTTGCAAGTAAGTTCCTCTGGGAGGGGCAGGATCAATCTAAGTTCACAACCAAATGGCTCCCTCTGGCTAACCAGGCCCTTATAAGTGTCTTAAAAGCCAAAAAAGAGAGTAAAGGAAGTTAAGGATCTGTTGTAAAAAGCAGCACGGGTAGTTCCTAACCCATGCACGCATGTCATGCTCTTCTCTTTTCAGCGATCATGACCTCTTTGCTCCATTTCCCACGCTCACGCTAGACCATTCCAATGGAAATCCTATCTGGGCATCTTATCATTTCATTTCCAAACGCTTCTGAATGTCCCTCTAACACACGAGGACTCATTTATTTTATTTTGGTGTAACCCCAATGCCACGATCACATGGAAAAACAATGGATTCCTGTCTTCTAATGTCCATTCACAGTCCAGATTTCCCCAATTGTCCCATAAGTGTCATTTTACAAGTAGATTTCTTGAACCAAGATCCAAAGGAAATCCACACCTTATCTTTGGTGGATATAGTTCTTAATTTTTCCTGGTCATTTGTTGAAGAAACTGGGTCAAGTGTGTCATTTTTGGTAGAAATCACTGAATGATGACAGATAAAATGTGGATACATCCATGACTTCGAATAATTTTCTGAACTCTGTGTATTTGATGACTTCTTGTCTTACTGCTTATTGTCTATTCCTCAATCCCTGATGCTTCTCTTGGTTTGGTGCTTTCTTTGATCTGGTGTTGGAACATCCCAGGTTCTATCCTGCTGTGCCCGCTGCTCCCCTGTCTCTGTCTTATCCCCTGTGACTTCATCTTGTAGGTCTCTGCTCAAGGAGCGCATTCCCAGAGAAGCCTTAGTGGGCTTCCTTGACTAGATGCACATTCCCCCTGGTGTGTATCCATGGACCTTCATTCTATATTGTTTATCAGATGATCATCCTACTTTTTTGTTTATTTGTGTAAGTCATTCTTACACAAGAGGGGCCAAGGGAGGGGGGAGAGAGAGAATCTTTTTTTTTTTAAAGATTTTATTTATTTATTTGACAGACAGATCACAAGTAGGCAGAGAGGCAGGCAGAGAGAGAGAGAGGAGGAAGCAGGCTCCCTGCTGAGCAGAAAGCCCGATGCGGGGCTCAATCCCAGGACCCTGAGACCATGACCTGAGCCGAAAGCAGAGGCTTTAACCCACTGAGCCACCCAGGCACCCAGGAGAGAGAGAATCTTAAGCTCCACTCCCAGCATGGAGCTTCACTTCATAACCCTGAGATCGTGACCTGAGCTGAAATCAAGAGTCAGATGCTTAACCAACTGAGCACAACAGGTGCCCCTTTTTGTAAGTCATTCAATGCTTGTTTCCCCTACGGCTATACTTACTCTGTCATTTTATTACGTATTCTTGGTACTTAGCACCACACCTAACTCGTGGTAAATACTCAAAGAATATATGTGGAATGAAGAAAGACACTACTTATGAGTCATTACTTATGTCTATACAGTCCTATAAATCTAAGGAGCAAAGCAATTCACATCTGTGAGTTCCTCCACATTTAGGTTTTTGCATTCATATTACTTGAACAGCGTTATTATAGAATTACATTTTGAACCATAATGACTGCTGTTTTGTAATTTTTTTACTATGTTCAGTGAGCCACTGAACAGCATTAGTTTTTGATGCAGTGTTCAGTGATTCATTAGTTACACATAACACCCAGTGCTCATGCTGCCTTGTAATTTTGGATCTAAGTGGGTTCAGTGCTCACCGCATGTCTTTCTTCTGTCCATTCTATCTCTAGTCTTCTCTTAGCTGCTGGTTTTAGTTCCTGAGAGATTTTTTGGGGATGGCTTGTGGGTGCTATGGTCCACGACACATTTCAAAATGCCTGAATGCTATCTTCATAGTTGAATGACAGTATGGCCTAGAAGAATGACTAGGTAACACGTGTCAGACATCAGAAAGGATAGCAGGATTTCATGTTTTTCGTTGTATCACAAAAAAAGCAATATATTTCACTCACATGCCGGTACCCTTTATAATTCAAAATATTTCTAATTTCATAGTTCTTCATATGAAAACAAGGGGGAGAGTTTCCACAAGGAACTCAATAAACCATTGAGTTAAACATTTTATATATGTGTTCTCTAGCGATGATTTTTTCGTCAATATATAGATAAATCAAGTGAATAGTAAGAAGATTGAAAAATTATGTTATGGACCCAGAAATTCCAATCCTATCTTTGTATCCTAGAATACCATTCACACTCAGGCTTAAAGAACTGTATCAAAGACTGTTTCAACATTGTTTAGAAAAGCTTGAAATGTGGGAACAACCTAAATGTGGTTCATTCACATAAGGTCGTATTACAAATCAACCAGAATAACCAGCCAGAGCTAGACAGAGAAAATAATGATCAATTTCAATTTTATGTTGAACTGGAAAGAGAAATTTGCAGACGAATACATGAAGTATATCATTTATGTCAAAGCTTAAAAGCATGCAAAAGCCTACTATACATTTATATGGATACACAGAACTGTACTTATGGAGTAAATATGTGCACTTATAACTGCCAAGTTCTAGAGCTCTAGGAGTGGGAGCGTGGGGGAGGGGCTGGGGGGAGAGTGCAGGGGAAAGGCAGCGGAAATGAAGAGAGGTGAAAGGGGGCTTCCACTGTATTTGCATCATTTTGTGTCTTAAGCTCACTGATGAATATTTATTCTATTCATCTTTAAAGTTTATGCATCTTGTAGGATGGAAATATTTAACAGTAAAAAGGAAAACATGATATTGAGTAAAATTGAACCTCTGATGACTAAAATCCATCTCATTATTTTTTTAACACACACAGCAGTTCAGCAGTTCATAGAACCTGCTATTTACCTATAGCTATTTTCTTATTTCCTTCCTCCTTCTTTCTAATTCTTTTCATGACTCTTCCATACTTCTCCCCACGCAATGATGTGGCTAAAAAAATTGCATCCTATTTTTTATCTCTCTACCTGTCTTTCACTCTCCATCCATCCATCATCTGTCTACCTAGATGTATATTTATATCAAATGTTAAAAAACAACATCCAACTGAGTAAATTTTAAAGATCTTACTGGTTTTATTCAGCAATTCATGATCTGGGCAGCATTCCATCCAACAGAGAGAAAGAAGCCCTGAGGAGTTGTATAAAATGGAAGACTTTTATAGATGGAAGGGAGCAGAAATAGGAAGTTACATGGGGAGAAGATGCGGGTTGGTTAAGGCAAGGTCACTTTCCTGTAGGAGATAGCAGGCTCCATCAGGCAGATTACCTAGTTAGTACTGGTCAGGTGATTCCTGACGGACTGGTTTAAGATTCCATTGGTATGTAATTAAGTCTCTGTTTGATGGTATGGGGCTTAGCATAAGTGACTCCGCTTGGTAATAGCTGTCTTGTTTTTAAAATGAGAAATGAGAATTACTCTATTGACTTTTAGTTTGACTTAAATCCCTTTAGTTGACAGAACTAGTTCTAAAATGCTTTACACTTTGGGGCATCTGGGTGGCTTAGTCAGTTAAGCATCTGCCTTCGAGCGCTGTGTTCGGCTCCCTACTCAGCGGGGAGCCTACTTCTCCCCTCCCTCTGCCTGCCGCTCCCCCTGCTTGTGCTCTCTCTCTCTCAAATAAATTAATAAATAAAATCTTTAACATGTTTTACACTTTGAATTTGGGAAAAGATCTCCCAAAAAGGAAGGATGGGGAAGCAAAATTCCAATAAACTTCTGGAAATGCTCAGCATTGGTTATACTGGGTTTCTCAGCTCCATGAAGTCTCTTGAGTTCTGTACTGGGACAGAGAAGCTGCCAGACATCCGTGTGATCTTTTCTGGGTTGCCCAGAGGTAAGTCGCTGGCTGTTATCTTTTATGTTATTTGTCACTTGCTGATTTTCTTGAAAGAGCTCAACTTGAGTGCCTTTGTTTTGGCCTTGCTCAGCACTCCCACCCCACAATGGCCCAGAAACTATTCGTCTATCTTAGATCTTTCACCTTGTTTGGAGTGTGATAGAAGTCAGACCTTGGGGGGGGAAATGGGAGAAAATTAAATCTTGCTCAGTGTGTGGCTTTTTTCCAGAGTCCCCCGCAAGGGAGCAGCTAAATGTTTAATCTTGCTGTCTCTTTGAGGCATTTTAAAGCCAATTATCTGGGGGAGTGGATCGTTACTCCACTGCTATTTTGAGAAGAGTGAGCAAAATGTTTAGCTTTTTCTCGTATTTGTACAAATGATGTGAGTCTGGTGTTGTGGTGACTAAGCTGCTTAGGATACTTTGCACAGGTTTTGGAGATGAAATAAGCAGGTTAGAGCATGCCTTTTGTCAGATCCAAAGCAAGACATGTCAAATAGTGGCCTTGAATTCAGAATGTCCCAAAATGCTTTTGCCTAGAGCATATGAATATATGTATCAAAATTCTATACAGAGTCTTCTATGCTGGGGAAAAAAGGATCTGGGGATGGCCTGAAATTTCCCTGAGGTCAGTAATGGGGTCTTGTTCCCTACTTCCAGCAACAACTTTATCTTTTCATCTTGTGTCCTCCAAGTGCCACCAACAGCGAGCTTGGAGCCAGTCACTGAACTGGAGAGTAGAGGAAACTCACAAGTTTACCATGGCAGCCATCTTCTTTTTGTCTTCAAGAGGGCAGGGATGGAGTCTGAACTTTCTTTGTGTTTCTTTTAGAACCAAGACAGTATTTGTTCAATAAATATTGATTATGGGTCTAAGACTCTAATTTGTAACACTGTATCATGAAGCCACAATCCTTAAAAAGGTTTGATTTTGGCAAACCAATAGACAAATTATTGGAATGTTATAAAGGGTCCTGAGGTAGCCCCAAATACTAAAGGGAATTAATATAGGATCATTCCAAAGCAGCTGGGAAGAGATAGATTATTTAATAAATGGGTGGGACAACTTAAAAAAAAAGTTATAACTGACACCAAATCTATTCAATGACTTAGAAATTTAAATGTAAAAATGACTGCTAACATGGGAGATTTTTTAGCTCAAATATTAAGAGGTAGAATGGTATTCACTAGGGTAGCACATATACTAAAATTAGAAAGATACAAAGAAGATTAACATGGCCCCTGAGCAAGGATAACAGGCAAATTTATGATGTGTTCCATATTAAAGAGAGAGGGAGAGAGAGAGAGGGAGAGAGAGGTGGAAGGCCCTTCTAAATAATACTTAGAATTGGAAGCCATAAAAAGAAAACATTAATACATGAGACTATGTTAAAAACATTTCTACATGACAGAAAGCCTAAAAAGGAAAATTAGAAACCACAACTTGGAGAAAGAAATACTTGTAATGCACAAAAGAAGGATCTCATCATTCAGTATGAATCATCAGCTGACTAGTAAGAAAAGGATCTTAGAAAACATACCAAGGACCTGGATAAGAAATTTATTAAAAAACAAACAAACAAAAAACAAGAATGCTTGACTTCATTGAAAATAAAGTAAATAGAAGTTAAAATAACGAACGCTATTATTCATCTATTAGATTTATCAGAAGGTCTTGCAAGATCAGTAAATTAGATAATAGACACAGGATGGAAAAAGTCAGTCCTATACATTGCTAGTGGGAGTATAAGCCTCGCTTTCTTTAGATGGTAAGTAGGCATTACCTTTCAAAAGTACACATACTTTTAAATTTGATAATTTAACTCCTAGGAATTGATTCTATTGACAGTTAGGAAATAGGTGCATAATGAAACAAATATTTATTGTGCCACTGTTTGTAGTAAACTAACACTAGACAAATCTCAATTTTTATTAAGTAGGGGCTGGTTAAATAGATTATAAAATAAGTTGATAGTGGAATTATTGTATATTTATTAAATATCAAGTAGATCTATGTTGACCAACATGAGGCAATCCTCCAGATACACTATTTAGTTTTAAAAGATGCAAAGAATAGTGTACTACTCTTTGCGGCATTTCAAATAAGTGAGGAAATGATGAAATACTCTAAAAATGAAATTGGGCAGGTATACTTATAAGCATTTTAAGAAAACATAAACAGTAATATTTTTTATAAACTTGGATTGAGGAAGACTTTCCTAAGCAACTACAAAAGCCAATGGTCCTAAAATGAAATAAACTGATAGATTTCACTAAAAACTTCTGAATATCAAGAAGCAGCATAAACAGGGGCACATGGGTGGCTCAGTGGGTTAAAGCCTCTGCCTTTGGATCAGGTCATGATCTCAGATTCCTGGGACAGAGCCCTGCATTGGGCTCTCTGCTCAGCAGGGACCCTGATTCCCTTCTTCTCTCTCTGCCTGCCTCTCTACCTGCCTCTCTGCCTACTTGTGATCTCTGTCTGTCAAATAAATAAATAAAATCTTAAAAAAAGATTTATTTAATAAAAAAGAAATAGCATAAACAAAGCTCTCTGAAAAGGGAATTAATAACAGAAAATATGTATAAAACTGTATAAATTGTATAAAACAGAAAATATTGTATAAAAGAGACACATGGATATATCTACATATGTAAAGATCTCATACAAATCACTAAGAAAAAGAAAGGTAAAAGACCAAACAAAACAGGGTTTACAAAACCAAGTACCTACAGGGATTAGACAGGTCATTGGAAGAGATCAGTGACTTCTTGCAAGGGGACACAAGGTGCATGAAACACCTTCCATTAGAGGAAGGACCCTTTCTTCTGTTCCAGCCCATTTATTGCCATTGGGGGCCCAATGTTGTAGAGCCTTCAAATATTAAGGAGAGGCTAGAAATATGGATTTAAAAAATGTTAAGTATTCCAATTTCTAAACGTTGCCAACTAACTTGACAAGAACTACAAAATGGTGTGTAGAATGAGCAAAGCACACTTTTTCAAACTTTGGTATAGAAAAATGAGAAAAGGCTGAAAACGGGCATTCACAGGAACATAAATGGTCAAAAGAAATTAAAAAATATGGCTGACTTCAGTCAGAGAAAGGCAAGATGAAATCACGAGATATATTTTTCACCCATTGTAGTGACTGAAATTAACAAGAATAGACAATATTATGTGTGGATACAAGGCTTAATAAAATGGAAAACTGTATACCCAATTGGGAAGAGTTTAAGTGTTAGTATTTTTTTCTGGAGGGCATTTTGACATTATCAAAATTAAAATTTTAAGGGCATACCTAAAATTTTTAAGATTTAGTAATTCAATTGCTAAGATTTATTCTACTGAAGTATTTTCTCCTGTGCTTACAAATATGCATTTAGTATTCTTTGTTATATTGCTTATAATTATGAGATGTTGGAAAGTCTCATTCCCTATGGAAGGACGGTTATGTTAAATAAATTATGGCTGAACAAATTATGTCATGTCATCACTGAAAAGGATGAGGTACCTGTCTGTGGCATTGCAAGAGCCCTAAGCAATATTACATGAAAAGAGCAAGTTAGAGAACAGTATATATCATGCAATCTCACTTATGTGAAAATTATTTGTATGTGTACATGCCCATGTGCAGATAAATGTATAGAGAACAGCCTAGAAGGCTTTACTCGGACTATTGGCCGTGTCAGCTCTGGGAAAGAAGTGGGATCGATGGTGGTAACAGTGCAGTACTGGAGCATTTTTACTTTTTTCTTAGATATTGTTGTTATTTTAATTTAGATCAGATTGGCAGATTTAATATATAAATGACCCCACAGGAATATTTTAGGTTTTGTGGGACACGGTTTTGGTCACAACTACTCAATTCTGATGCCATGCCAGGAAAACAACCACAGATGATTTGTAAATGAGTGTGTGTGTGGGGGGGGTTGTGTTCTGATAAAACTTTATTGATCAGAATGGACAGTGGTTTAGATTTGGCTCCAGGGCTGTGGTTTGTCAGTTCTGCTTCAAATGCCCTTCTGTTTAGCTGAAGATGTTTATTTCTTTAGATGCTTGAATCTTTTAATAAAGAAAATGCATGTATACCTTTTGTTTGTACTTTGTAAAAATTTCTGCCCCCACCTGCATTTTTTATTGGGGAGAAAGCAAAGGAAATAGCATAAAGTTTTATTTATTTTTAAATATTGAACCAGTTTTTAAAAGCACCACTTGAGGTTTAATTTATTGATCTCACCACTGGTTTAAAAGAGCACGTTTATTGTGTACTACATTTACATATATATTTGGGTCTGTTTTCAGACTCCCTATGTTCTGTCTGAGGGCCAAACTTTGAACATTACAAAAGCTTTTACATCTTTTCTTCTTTTCCAGAATTTTCTCGACAGTTCTATAGGTTTGTCTTTCAGATTAAAATGTGTATCATGTTTTACCTCAAAAAAACCTGTTTTGAATTTTCATTGGCCTCAATTTAAGGACAGCTTATATTTTTGCATTCTTAAATTATTTCTACTGAAGAACTAGGTACATACTTCCATTTTTTTTTCAAGCTTTCAGTGTCCTTCAACTGAATTTTACAATGTTCTGCACATATTATACATCCTCCATGTTTCTTAATAAGTTTGTCCATGGGCTATGGCAGGGACTATAAGTTGTATCATTTAACAACAAGCATGTTTCCTGTAAAGACTGGCTAAAAACCATATATCTAGACTCTGTGGTAGCTGAGGTTCTGCGTGTGATGCGCGTTCTATGGAGCTGACTACCAGGGTAAAATTTAGGAAGACAGCCCTGAGAACTATGAGGAGACCCGTTTGGAAGACCAGATCTCATGGCAAAGGTGTTCAGTGGCACTGGGGTTTTCTTTAGAACCTTTCTGCAATGTGACTGGATATGCTGCTGGTAGAGTTGCTTCTCATTTTGTGGCATCCAAGTTTGGCTCCCTGGACTGTATCCTCCAAATACCATGAACTTCCTAAATTTTTGTAGTAAACTTGTTATTTTTTAAAGCAGATAGAGTGGATTCTGTTGTCTGCAATCCTGTCTGATACCCACGCATATTTCTTTTTATTATAAAAGGGATCTTGTATTCCCCGCTAGCTTCTGAATGTTGATTATATATAGGAAAGCTATTCGTTTTTTTCTATATTAAGTTTGTAAGTAGTTACCTAATATAATCTAATTCAGATTGTTTCTAATCATTTGTAATAAAATTTCTTGTTTTCCAGTCATATAATCATATCCCCAAATAATATTACTTTTGCCTCTTTTGTTTCCATACTTATCCTTAACTTCTTGCCTTCCAAAGTGCATCGACTCATAATAACATTAGATGACATTAGACTGACTCCAGATCAGTGTTAAATAATAATGGGTAAATTTTATTTACCCATTAAGACATCTGCGTCTTGCATTAATTCTGGTAATGTTTTATCAGGAAGAACAATGCTAGATCTTTCTTTGTCATATTAATCATGTGGAGCATTCACGTGTCACTATTTTCACATTCTTGAATCATAAAAAGATGCTGAAATTGGTGAAATGAAAGCATCTCAGAGATAATCATATCTTCTTTGATATTTGATATTGGTGAATTACATTTAAGACTTCTAAATCACCCGTGCCAAACAGCGTAGTGGAAAGGTTATCAGAGATTCATGACAGTCTATCCCTCCCTGTGGAGTTCTTTACATAAGGTACCACTCTGATTCATTTAATGCTGCTTGCCTTAAATTCCTCTTTGTCTGATAGTGATATCACAACCCTCCTGTGTTCTGCAGCCAGACTGGCAGAAAATCTACCATCTCACCTCCTTGCCCTGCTTGAGCTGTGGAGTCTGAGAGAATAAATTGTTTCCAAAAGGAGTCGGTCCAACTTCCCCTGATAGCTGTGTGGGGAACCACAGCCACCATGCTGCTCCCAATCTGGACCATGGTTGCCCAGGGCCACCGGAGTCCCTGAAACAGCTTCTCTGTGAGCATCACCATTCCCTTTTGGCTATGCTTGGCCCGACAGGGCCTTCATCAGCTCCCCCAAACACAACCCTAAGCCCCAGTTCTTTCAATGGAGTTCATCTATCTGAGATGCTCTGGCCAAGCTGACCCATTTGTCCCACAGACAAGATGCTTTTTCTAGGTCTCTAACCCTCTTCCAAAGGTTTTCCTTTTCAACTCTCCAAACATGAAAGGTTTCTTTCGGTCCTTTCCTTGGACCATACAGCTTGACTTTGTATTCAAACCTTCAAAAACACAATGGTATGTGTATGTTTATATTTTATCTTGGACTTTATAACTCTCCAAAGCTGGTTACTCTATCCTCTTCTCCTCCATTTCCTTCTCATTGTCAGAGTGGAGGGGGTTCAAGAGAAAAACCAAACCATGCCTAAGGGGGTGGGGGTGGGGAGAAGAAACCAATCACATGGGGGCGAGAGTGGGGGAAGAGGAGCCAATCATGTAGGTGGTAGAAGAGAAGGAACCAATCAACTTTAAGGAAGGAGTTACACTTCTCACAAACCACAATATGGTAATTAGGGCAGCTCTTAGGTCAAAACAGAAGAAAACAAAATTATGAGTTAAATTCTCTAAAGGTCACCCTTAAGTAAGGTAACTTCTGCTATAGGGCTTGTGTGTTGTTTCTTTTGTGTGCCTGTTGGTTAAAGATTTGTGATGCGCTTTTAGTTATGTGATTACCTTTGTGATTTTAAATATATTAAGATCCCTTTCTGAACTCACCAGATTTCGACAATATCTTTATTATTCTTCCTGATGAAAAACGTAGAAACTTTTTCCTTATACTTCTCACATATTCTGTTTCACCTCTCCAAGTGTGTTGCGGTGGCGTAAAAACGTACTACTCAAACATACAGAAAATGTAACTTCATTTTAAATAACTGAGCTGATTTTATTCTGGAGCGTCTATTCCCATTCAGTGATAAAAGGGGACGCTAAAATGAAGGAGCTGCAAATAATGCTAACAAAATCGAACTTCCAATATTCCAACCCTGTTCCCCCCGCCCCCCCCAAAGAATCTTAACCGGCGTCCATTCCAGGAGCATTAGGCTAATCCAATCAAAACTGTCTCTGTGGGGTGTGGTTATGGATTTAGCATATCAAACACAAGACATTTGAATGGGACATTCTTAACGTTTTAAAAAATATTGTTTATCTAAAATTTAAATTTAGCTCGGCATCCTGCATTTCATCTGGCAATCCCATTTGGGAGGGGAAAGGAAAGGGGTGGGGGAAGAGGAGCAGAAAGGAAGCAGAAAGGAAATGTTGAATTTATCAGGAGACTTTCCCTCTTCTCTTTGGGTGGTGTCCAGGCTCCTGGAAGCCTCAGTTACATCATCATGGGGGTGGGGTCTTCTGAACTCTCTGTTTATTTTCTGCTGGCTCCCATGACCGCTGCTTGAGGTGAGGTTTATTTTGTAGACTTTGGGTGTGGGTTTTGTCTATTTTGGTCCACTGACGAACTTCTGTGGCTGCAGGACTTGTGATCCATTTTCTTGGCCCAGGCTGTGCCAGGATTGCTCCAAGAATCTCACCGTTGCTCCCTGATGACTGGCCCCTCTGTACCGGTCGCATTTTTCGTCCCACCCCAGCCAGGGCACAGAGTGGGGCTCGTCACCAGGGCCTGCCCCTGCCACCGGGGATGAGAGAAGCCAAGTGGGGGACAATCCTACAAAACCACACAGCTGGTGGAAGCTCAAAGGGAGGAGGAGGTTTTGCCAAAATTGATGACAGGATTTGCCCTTTTTCTTTTACCTCCCTGGTGTAGCTCCTCCTGTGTGCTAAATGACAGAAGAAAAGAAAGATGGCGTGTGTGAACAGGCCCTCTTTCAGCCTTGCTTACTCTGCCGGTCTTTCGTGTAGAACTCAAATCTGAGAGGACTATTCTCTTTGCTTCTACAGCCAGCCCTTGTCTTCTGACCCCACCCTTTCCAGAAGGACAAATTGGTTAGGTTTTCAGAACATTGCCTTTCACTTTTTTAGAGAATCTCTTCTCTATTATGAGCTTTAGATATATATTTACTCAAGTATTAGAATAAAAACCTTTATTCTGTTGTCTCTAACCAGAGTTTCCATAAGTTTAATGACTATGTATTAGTCCAGGAAGTTAATCCAGTTTCTAGTAACTGTTTCATATTGTAAGATATTTAAATATTCTGATTTTTTCCTTCAAACTAAAGTTTGTGAATAAAGGTATTCCTGGAGCTTTGTGTTTTACTCTGTTTCCTCGTTTTGCATTTTCGGCATTGGGATTATTGTGTCAAATAAGAACTTTGAGAGCACCTTTGGTACATACAACCAAGTTGCTTTCTAGAAGGCTTGTTATATGCTAGGAAAAAAAGTGAATGTGATTAATGTTTACTGTGATAATGTTTTTCAAAGACCAAGATTGGCTCAAGCCCTGCTCTAGCCAGAATACTCCAACCTACAGGGTTGCTGATGGGGGGATGTGAATGAGGGAGAACATAGCCATTGGCTGAGACATTGGCCCTGACTTCTGTGTAGCACTCACATGAACCAGGAGAAAACTTAATGGAAGTCCTTGGCTCCATGCCCAGATCTAGATTTTATACCTCACCATCATGATGGTGGGGGAGGGGGTTTTGTACCTGCTCACAGAAAAGCAGGAAGCAAGGCTCCTGAGAAATTCTCCAACCCTGAGGTTATTGTACATGTGGCCTATCTACCTGGGCCCTTCCCCCCAGATTCACAGGTGGGGGCTCGAGTCCAGACCTGTTTGTCAGTGAAGGCTGTCTTAAGTTTCAGTAATGGGATCTGGTTGTGATCACTGGAAACCCATCCCAAATTGGGAAATGCTTCTCACCCTTGAGGAGTATCAGAAAATCCTGCTCTGATTTCATGGGTCTGGTTCTCAGATATTTTCTGCTGTTTCTCAGTGATGTCCCAGTTCATCATCTTTTAGTCTTTTAATTTTTTTTTTTTAAATTGTGTACATTAGTCACCATAAAATACATCCTTAGTTTTTGATGCAGTGTTCTAATATTCATTGTTTATGTACAACACCCAGTGATCCATGCAATACGTGCCCTCCTTAATACCCACCACCAGGCTCACCCATCCCACCACTTCTCCCCTCCAAAACCTTCCGTTTGTTTCTTGGAGTCCACAGATTCTCACCGTTCATCTGCCCCTCTGATTTCCCCCAACTCCCTTCTCCTCCCCTTCTCCCCATGTCCTCCATGTTATTCCTTATGCTCCACAAGTAAGTGAAACAATATGATAATTGACTCTCTCTGCTTGACTTATTTCACTCAGCATAATGAGTGAAAATAACTCTTTTAGTCTTTGGGAGAACTTTACTTCTATTGGTCAGTAAAGCTTCTGACATCAGCCACGATGGGACATTCAAGTTTAACCCAGGGCCTCCTAATACATTAGGCTAGACATCACACCCCTTTTCACTCCAAACTATGCTTAACTATGTGACTTAAACAATTTTACCAGAAAATAAAGTACAGAGAGCAAGCTAGTGATATAAAACAGTTCATGAAATATGGGTTCTGAAAACAGAATCCCACAAGGAAATAAAATGCTTCCTTTGCTCTCAGATTCAATAAAGTCCCCCATCTTTCGTTGTGAGCTTTAATTCTGCTTGGTCCCAGCTGGGCTGGGCCAAGTGTGAGGGGTGGAAATGCTTTGGGTTCCTTCCTTGGTTGTTGTGGCCCACAGTGGCTTATTCTGGGTCTGTCATGCCTCTTAGTGCTGTGACTTTCTCATCCTACACACCCTCCTTTTCTGGGGAGAGTCAAATAGAATCAGCCTTAGTCACATACGCTGTATTTCCCAAGCAGAAGTAAGATTCCTCAGACATAATGCACGTCATGGTGAAGGACCAACTGTCAGCAGGTTGTGCTAATGAAGAGAGGAAAGAAGGAAGGGAAAAGCTTTATCTTATTCATTCATTCATTCATTTATTCATTCATTGAAAGGGAAAGGGTTTTAAATGCAGTTTTCCAAAAGCTTTGTCAAGCTGACTGGAACCATTTCTGTTGGTTGAAGAGTCAGGAACATTCACTGGGATCCATTCAGCACAGGCACTAGGATACTTCCTTCAGTGAGTTGAGATTAGTCAGAAAGGATCCCAGAGAAGCATGTCTGGATGAGGCCACCCGAGGCCCTTTCTTAACACCAGGAAGGACCTTGCCATGCAGGTAGACATTTCTGAGGGCATTGCTGTGATGAAAGGGGTCCCAAGGTCTCTTGGCACCTTTTTCCAGCCTACATGAGCCCTCCTGGCTCCCCCTGCCTCCACCCCAACCAGCCAAGCAGCCAAGGAGGGTTTGGGAAAGAATTAAGTGCTGATGTTTTCAACCTCTGGTCACCTGTCCCCCTTGTTCACCTTGGGGTATGGGTTTTGCCTTCCTGGGGACCCCAACCAAGGGCTATATAAGAGAAGCCTCATTTTCTGAGTGGTTAGAGCATAACCCTCCTGGGAAAACTGTTGGAGAAGAAAGAGTTTCTAAACTCCCAGAAATTCTGATATTAATGGTAAAACCTGGTAGTTGTTGAACATACAGTACTCAGTTGTGTCTAAGAAATCATCCTATCTTTCTATCACCTGCAGTATTAGAAGGCAGGGCATCCCCTTCCAGTGGAGGCCTAGCCTACCCAGCATGGAAGGTGCTGTGTGCACAGACAGACCATCACCAGTCTGAGCCCAGGTAGCCACACAGGCAGGATGTGCAGGAAGGACCCAAAGGAGGCTACTTGTCTCTGCCCACAGCATATCTGAGGCAGCAGCCTAGGATGCCTGACGCTGAGACCTCATTAATGACGATTTCCTGGGGTTCCTTCCTGGGTGTGTTCCTGAGATGTGACACAGGCTGGTGGCCTTGGCAACTTCCCAGGCTGTACCCCCTGTGGGCTGTCTGAGTAGTCACTGGGAACACCTGGTGATCTTGGACACATATTTGGAGTGGTCTGAGCACTTGATATTGTGACTTTAATTTATCAGATTTAATTTAATTTAATCAGAAAAGAAATTTATTTAAGGGTGCTAGGTGGCTCCTGAATCTCCAGAAGACCAGAGAACCAGTCTTGGAAGGGAACAGCCTTGAAGTCCAGCTTCTCTAGTCGGGGGCGCTGTGGCTGCCATGTCCCACTGTATTGAGCACCTGCTGGGTGCCAGGAACAGCAATTAATAAACTTACTGAGCGCTTCATTGACTTCTGGCGCTGTAAGATGTTCCAAGATCATCTTGAATTTTTTCTCTCCCAGTCCTGGAATCAACTACTCCTCAGGGAGCTCTGATTCATTTTTTTGGAGAATGAGGCTTAGAAGCCAAAGTCCGTGTGCTTAGTGTTCTTATTGCCACTGGAGTGTCATTGCCTAGCAGATGTCTTAGCTTCTCATAAAGAACTCAGGAGTCAATCTGAAGGAGCTTTAACAAAACCAAGCTAGAACAATTTGAGCAACAAAATAAATAATGCTAGTATTAGACCATAACCCATAGAAAAAATGTGACTGTCCATAAGCCCTCACTGCTATAAATAAATAACTGAAGGAATAGAGGAGAAGGGACATCTCTTACTTATGAAGTTCTTATTGATAAATGTAGATAGAAAGACAGAAATTGAAAATGAATCAAATGAGGAAAATGAGGCAAACTTCTCAGTACAAAGTGTTACAGGAAGGACCCACCAATGGATGCTAAAATTTGACGAGATGCTGGACATTTGCATGCTCTCAAAGTATTTTCCCCCAAATATTTGCCAATGACACAGTGAAAAGCAGTAACTTTGCAATGAAGAGACACCTTCTTAACCAAGTGCTGGAGGTTAGCATCACCGGTAACCACCCTGTGATAGGACACACTGAGAGCAAGCATGCCTGGGGTATTCTGGCCCTAAATCCATTACTTCCTCCCAATCATGAGAAAACCTTTGACAAATGATCAAAACATTTTACAAAATAACCCATCCATACTCTTCAAAATGTTAAGGTCATGAACGACACAGCAGGATTGAAACTGTCACATATTGGAGGATAAGAGGAAGAAATAAGCCCTCAATGCAATGCTGGCTCCAAGAGAAAAGATACAAGTGGAAAAAGTACTAAAACTCTTGGTAAGGCTTGGAGTTTAGTTCATGGTATTCCTGGTTTTGATCATCTTGCTGTTGTCACACAAGATACTAACATTAGTGGTACCTGGGTGAGGGGTGTACTGTTTTTGCAACCACTCTGTAAATCTAAAGTTAATACAAATAGAAAGTTAATAAAAAAGAAGGAATAATAAAAAAAAAACCAAACAATATCTTTTCTCCCTTTTGGGATCTTGGCTAGTTGTACATCCTCGGGCTAGATACTTAACAGTGCCTTGGTCTGCTCATCAGTGAAATAGGGATAGTAGTGGTATCCAGCTCACTGGGTTGTTGGGAGAGTCAGTTCGAGGGCAGGGCTTAAGCCAGTGCCTGGCACATGGTGGGCACTGATGAGAGAGAGTCTGCAATTATTTAATGTTCGTGATCTGTGTGTACCACACTTGGCTGGAGTCAGCCTTTTGGGCTCTAGGAGCTCAGGCAAATTTAAGAGAATGCCGATTGCCCTACAAAAAGAACAAAAGGAAGGTGGGGCATCTCTTGGAGCATGGGGTGTTGGGGGCGCACAAGGATCCTGCCCCAGGAAAAGGTAAGCTGTAGGACATCCCCACCTAAATCATGCCTGCCCCTAGAAGTGATTGCCTGGGAGTTAAGGCTTCTTATTTAGGTATCTGTATCACCAGCACCTAGTGAGGAAACTCACACACACACACACACACACACACACACATTATGAATAAATACTTTTTAATTGATTTACATGTGAGAAATACTCTTGTTCTAAGAAATACATGGAAAAATGGTGTAGAGTATTATCTATACAGAGATTATCATGTAATAAGATAAATATCCATAAGTGGGGAGTAAAAGAAAATAACGCACCGCAATGTTAACCCCAGGTGCATGTGGGTCATGGGATTCAGGGAAGGTTGTGTTTTTTTTGGTTTTTGTGTACTTGTAATTGTTTCTTTAGTGAGGATGCATAACCATGGCAATGAAAGTATCACGACAAACACGGTTTCTCTGAGATCCTGGGCCAGCTGACTTCCTAGGAGCACCAAGGTGGTGAAGCAAGACAATGGAACTTGAAAGAACTGAGCTGAGTCTGTGGGAGGGGTGGTGCTGGGAGAAGGTGCTTCCCTCAGAGGCCCCCCTACCCGTACAGAGGGAGGGGGTGGGATCAGCAGACAGAATATAGCCTTGTCCTACCTACTTACCTGCCTCAGGGGACTTTGAGGCTGTAGGCACAAGGAAATGCCACCCAGCAGAAGGTTGGGTGAAAATGCCACCCAGCAGAAGCTCACAGCAAAAGGCTGTACCCCTCCTGAGAAATACTCCCCCCTTCAAGAAACTTCAGTTCTACTCACTGTGTTTGATTTGGTGACCATAATTTATGGAGACGTGCTTTTTTGCTGAATGATTTCTGTTGCTTTTTTTTTTTTTCTTTTTTTTTCCATTTCTTAACTTCTTGCCCAAACATGGTGGCCAAGTGCATGATCCTTTGGGCCAGGTGAGCTCCAGGAGAGACATCTGGAAGGGGCCCCTGCACTGGTTGGGCTCTGAGGTTCTTTCCAACTGTAATTCTTTAGGTGGTGGAAGCCTGAGGACCAGCACAGAATAAAGATATCTGGAAGGAGGTCCAAGTAAAAAATCTGTGGCTATTCTTCTTCTGCTCCCCCTTCATGATCATGATGGTCCTTGAGTTATGGGGTCCTCAGGATGGAGGCTGAGGGGTTCAACTGTTGTTTGGCCTCAGATGCCCTAGAGTGTCCTAAAAGCTTCTGGATGGCTCTTTCTGTCTCTGGGACATGATTCCCTTTGAAAATGTTTTCTAATTCTTTTACAACATTCCTTTCTCCTCCCCAGAGCTCTATGGAATTAAAACGCAAGCCAGTTAAATGCCATTTAAGACCATGGAGACAACAAAGCTTTGAGGGTACATGTTTTCCGTGAATCACCACTTTGAGGCCTCTTTGACCTTGTAGGGAGAGACATGCCTTTTTGATGTGGGTTCACATCGCTGTGTGATCCACATTTCTCCCCCTATTTTAAAGGGCGCCATGAAATTGGTTTATTGTTCTCTGCTGAGCTCTGTGCTATGTCAGAAGAGAGATCTAAGTGGACGTGTTGGTCTTTGAAATGCACATGGTGGGTGTTTTCATAATGTGATTGGGTACGATTGTCACACTACCAAGTTAGAGCATTTTTTTTTTTAAGAGCCCAGCTCTGTGAAGAGTGTGCTCAGATTCCTATGGTCTGTAGCAGGGTCAAGTCCTGCTTCCATGAAGTGCAGAACTTCTATCAGCCAGCTCGGTTATTGGTGCCAGGTAGTGATGGTTTAAGTCCAAACATTTATCCACGTGTTCAAGATCTTCCTGAGTAATTTCCTATTTCTTTCTCATCTTTGATTGCCCACCCCACCCCGTGCTGTCCAAAGAACTAAATGACTCTCACACACTGTTCCCTGGAGATGTCTTGGCATTCACCAATCCATCCCTCCATTCACTCATTCCTTTATCCAAGAGACATTTATCCAGGACCTACCATTGCTATGAACAAGACTGTCACAATGCCAGATTTCAATGCACTTATATCTATAACACTTTTTTTTAATGTAGTGTCCAAACTATCTCTGAGCCTGAGTGTTCTCCTTGCTTATGAGACCAATTCAAATTTCATCTCTTTGTGAGGTTCTTCTGGTTCCTTCACTCTAAATGTATGGCTACACATTTCCACCAACTCTCAACCTCAATCATGCATTTCTTTGGTAATTCGCACCTATACCTTCTGTCTTGTAAACCTCTGCCTATCAGCTAACAATCTCATCTTGTACATCATAAAGAAAACAGAAGCAAGGAGAGAATAATCTACTTTTCCACTACCAAATCTGTCAAAGAACCAGCATTTGGATAATGCTGCCTACTTCCATTGAAGGCTGGCGATCCATTTCTCACTCACGTGTTTAAGGGGTCTACTGTGGTAGTTACTCCTCCTCTCTCCCCAAAAATGAAGTTTGCTAAGTGGTTACTCTGAGCACTCAGCTATGCTACATGCAATAACTTCCAGCAGAAAATAAAACAACCCTCTCTGCCTCCACCATGTCCTCCTCAATTACAGTCCCATTTCTCTGCTCGCCTCTGGAACAATAATGCCTGGCAATGTGAATCTCTACTCATGTGTCCTCACCCCTCCCACCTTCTAGTAACACACTGGGGTCAGGCTGCAAAGCTCCGCCTCCCTGATGCCCTTCTGGTCCAATCCACAGTTGGCTCCCAGTCCTCACCTCCCTTGACCCCCTTGTAGTATTTGACGCAGTTTATTAATGGCTCCTCCTTGTCATTTTTCTCCCTTGGCTTCTTGGACACTATGCTCATCTGTCTTTCCTCCCCTTTCTTTGGCTGTTTTTTTCTAAGGATCTTGGCTGGCTTCTCTGCTCTGCCATGATTTTTCTGTGTTGCAGTGTCCTGACCCAGTTCTCTGCACTGTCCTGGTCTTGTACAGTCCTGGGGCTCAGAATACCAATTATATTATACTGACGCTTAAGTTTATATCTCTGGTCCCAAGTCTGCCTTCTGCCTCACCCATCACACCATATAGAATCAAATATTTAATACCTCTCTCAACATATTCGCTCGAATGTTTAATAGACAGCTCAAACTTTGTGTATCCCAAATGGAGCTGGTGATGAACTATTCCACACATAGTGTTCTCAGTTTTCCCTTTCACAGTAAATGGTACATATCCACTGGATTTTCAAACCCCAAACCCAAGACTTATCCTCAATTCTTCTCTTTTTCTTTTTTTTTTTAATGTTTCTTTTTAAAAGATTTTATTTATTCATTTGAGAGAATGAGCGAGTGAAAGAGCATGAGCAGGGGGAGGAGGAGAGGGAGAGGGAGAAGCAGACTCCCCGCTGAGCAGGGAGCCTGATGCAGGGCTTGATCCCAGGACCCCAGGATCATGACCTGAGCCGAAGGCAGATGCTTAACTGACTGAGCCACCCAGGCACCCCATTCTGCTCTTTTACTAATTGTCTCCAGGCAGTCAGTGGTGTCAAATCCTGTCTGCCTTGCTTTCCAAAGAGAGTTAGCATAATTGACCATGCTGCTCTGAGCCATTGTCTTTGCTCCCCAGGATTTCTACAACCTTTCTCCCTGTTCTTGTGGCTCCCAGTGACCTTCTATCAGTTCCCCAGAGTGGTGTCTGAACAGTCTAAATCAGGGAATGTGATGAAGCCCCTCAAAACCCGCAATGGCTTCTCAGTTTAGCCAGGACCTAATCACATTCTCATCCTCTCTTCTCATCACACATGCTCTTTTGTAGTTCCTCAAAGCAACCAGGCTTGATCTAGTCTCAGGGCGTTTACATGTCTAGTTCACTCTGTGTAGAGCTTTCTTCCTACAGATATGCACTCACTTTCTTTATTGAGGTCCTATCTCCTGGTCACCGTCTATGGGGCTTCCCTAACTACCCTATCCAAAACAGTATCCTCTCCAAACAAACTGCCAGTGTCATCAGTCTCCTTACCCTGTTTCAGTTTTCTTCACTGCACAGATGCCTATCATTAGATGATACATTTGCTTGTTTATTGACTGTCTCATGCCCTGGAAAGTACATTCCACGAAGTCAGGGATTTTGTCTTGTTTTCCCCTGTATTCCTGGTACCTAGAATGGGGGTCCGGAACATAGTAGGCCTTCAGTAAATTTGTTGCAGAATCTGTGGATGCTCCAGGCTTCAGTGATCTCTCTCTTTTTGCCAAAGAGCCGCTGTATTTTCAATCTTTACTCATCTGACAGTAATTGCTGCCTTATATTATTGCACACCATTCTGTCTCTGGGCAGAGAGCTCAGGGACGGGTCCACACCTCCTGCTCTTTGCATGCTCTTACCTAGCACTATGTTCTGTACCCAGGAAGCGTTAAATGTCTATCTGTTGATGTGGTAGCAACTTAGGTTTTCCTTTTGATGTCAGCATTTCAGAAAGAAGTTTCAGTAAACAAACCAAAGTCGGGTCTCAAGGAACACAAATCATGCCCCAACGGGTAAACTGAGGACTATTCTCACTACCTTAGTTTTCTCTCTCTCCCAAGAGATAAGGTGGAGAGAGTTATGAAACCAAATTCCAGCATGCTGGACCTCTCCTCCACTTTGGACACACAGACTAGTCATTCTCAAAGTGTGATCCACAGATCCCTTTCAGTGGGTCTAAGTGATCAAACCTATTTTCATAATACTACTAAGTTCTGTTTGCCTTTGCACCGTGTTGACATTTATATTTATGTTGCAAAAGCAATGATGGGTCAAAACTGCTGATGGACGAGTCATATCAATGGCACCCAAGTACACTAGAGGTCACTGTGAAAAACATTTGTATGATGAATTTACAAGCTCAAGGAGCAGCTTTTCCTTCATAGGACGCCATTTTTATTTGATAGAACGAGTAACCAATGAGTTGTTAAAATTGGGTGTCCAGCAGACACTGTCCAACAACAAATAAAGTGAGCCTGTCATTTCATGAAAAACAAGGGCCAATATTTGTTGCCAATAATAACATGCAAGCTTTTCAGTGGAAGTTAGAAATTTGGAAAACTTGGTTAGCTTTCTAGTACTTTCAGGCTTTTTGATGATCAGTGGTAGTATGAAAAACAATGGGACTTTGGGTCTTGTAAAATGAAACGAATTAACGTTTTGAAGATCTGTCTGAAGAACTCAGGAGCCAGTGTTTTCCAAATGAGCAGCACACGATGCTACCAAATAAGGCCAGGTGGAAAGACCTCTTCAAGATGGAAGATAGACCCATGATCTTAATCACAGAATGTGTACAGTTCGTTGCTATAGGTTCAGATTCCACACTGTAACTAACATTTGAAAAAGTATCACCGGTTCAGTTTTGGTGTAGTACCAAAGAAGAATATCCACACGTACTTTACGAGACTGTTAAAATGCTCCTCTTCTTCCCAACAGCTCGATTTTGTAAGCTTGGGTTATATCAATCTACTTCAAACCAAAGCAATCTACTGAACCAATTTGAATGCAGGAGCAGAGATGGGAACCTAGTTATTAAAAGAGATTTGCCAAAATATAAAACTGTGCTATTCTTCTTAACTTTCCTATTTTAAGAAATGTTATCCCCCCAAAAAAAAATCTTTTATGGGAACTTGTGGTAGTTTCTTCTTTCTAAAAATGAAAAATATATATTTTGAACGGTTCCCAGTTGTAATTTCTAATATGGCAGACATTGGCAGATGCACTCTATGTAAATGCAAACTCTTTGGAGTCCTTAATAACTTTTGGAAGAGGAAGGGGGTGTCTGAGGCCAAGGGTTTGAACACTGTTTTAGTGGATGCTCTGAGAGTGGGATCAGGAAATGAATGGGCCATACCTCCCTCTTCCCTGGGGATGGTGAGTCATGGAAGACATGCTAATTTGAATGGGAATCACTATGGGTGAGAAACAAGGCCCTGGAAGAGTTATAGATTTTCCGAGTTTTCCAAGAAAGACTGGTGTTTTGAGTTGAAATATGGTTGTTAAACCAGAGGGACCCCTTCTCCCTTTGAGTTCTTCAGGCTACTGACAATATAAATGCCCATCCATAGATCCTAACTGTAGGAGGCCAAGAGTGTTTCTCCCAATAGCCCATGTCCTTTTCTTCTCTCCCCTCTGGTTATTAAGTGCACTTGCTTCTTTGAGTTTTACATACATTGTGTTTTACTCAAAATTTCACTTCTTGGAAGCTTCTGGAGTACTTTGTGCTCTGTAGTTTTCTTTCCCCTTTGAGGGCGGGCTTCTGCAGGGCGGACCTCGTGCCTGTCCAGCTGGGTCCAGGCAGTGGCACCCCCAGCAGCCAGCTGGGTACCAGCAGATCTTCAGAATATGTCTGCCAACTGAATGAGTAAACTTTAGAGTTGCAATGCGCTTTAGGGTGAAGATGAAAATGTTTGGTGGGCTTGTTGCTTAGTACTGTGTTCTGCGTGTCATTTCCACCCATGCAGGAGCAGCTGCTTTGGGAAACACTGAGCCTGGGTCTTTCATAGGCCACATTAGAGCTGTGAGTTGTTGATCAAGCCTTAGTCTGGGAGTTAGGAGACCAGGGGCTTGTCCGGGCTCTGCCTCTAACCAGCTGAGCATCTCCAGGTGCTTCCATGTCTTCAGGTAAAGACAGAAAATGTTCTCAGGATGCAGAAACAATCACACAGACAGGGATTTTTGATCGCTCACTTGTCTGAAGTGCTAAAAGCACCTCAGTTATAAATTTGCCCTCTGAAGGGCTTTTACTTCAGAGCTGAGAGTGGTAAGGAATTTAAAGTATCTCGTCGGGCCTGTGTTCTCTAGGCAATAAGTAAGACTCGTTAAAAAGCGAAACAAGATTCGGTGAGGGACTGAGAAACTAACGCGTCCCGCCTTGCCTTCGACCAATGAGACTTATGCCTTTAGTCGATCGACAGCTTTTTACTGATCCTCACATGCGCAAGAGGGGCTAAGATGGCTCTAAGGCCTGGTCCGCTCCCAGGGTGATCAGATTCTGCAACATGCTCACCCTTTCTGGGCCTCAGTCTCCTCATTTCTAGAATGCAAAGCTAGAAAAAGATGTTCTTCCAGAAGCTTTTCAGGTCGAAACATCTGTGATTTTAGTCAGCCACGGAACCATTTCCTGCTTCTCTTAAAAATATCTATTAAAATCTTGGGAATGGTATTTAAAATAGTTTGAGATTTATCCCGATGTAAGCCCTGCAAAACTTCGTTCTTCCTCAGAAGGTGAATAGGGAGATATTTCGATAGCAGGGGGAAGAAGAGCAGATGTCTCGGAAGTGTGAAGGCCTGCGTCCGTGTGTGACTCACTCAGCATTAAGCCATCTCGAGGTAGGCACACATCGAATCCCCTCTGCTCATCTCAGAAACGCATCCCTTTCTTTACATACCGACTGATTAATTTTTCATGCTTGTAATTCCCTGGCTCAGCTTCATGCGATGACTTGACTGCTAAAGGCCTATTATAAATCCAATTATTTTTTACAAGTCCTACTCTTTTATGAGCAGCTCGGATGCATGGATGGGGTTGCTCATTAGTTCTGATGGCAAAGCCAAGGAGGGCTCCCTGTGTTCTTTCGGGCCCTTTCTTCCCTCTTCCTCCTCTTCCTTTGCCATAGTCTACCCTTCTTCCCGTGGTGCATAAAATCCGAGATCAAAATGTTTTTGAAATAGCATAGCAAAGGACTCGTGGTTTGACAGATCCCAGGGAAGAATCTAGTTTCAAAGGCCGAGTTCATCACCACCTTAAAAAGGAAAGAAGTTTAATACAAGGAAAATTGGTTCCCAGGCGTCAAGTCTGTTAGTCAAAGTAGCTGAACTTTCAAGGTCTCAGTAGGGAGGCGAACTGAACTACATCACTCTGTATTTTGAATGCAGGTTGCCACCCCTGAGGTTGATGCATGTCCACGGAAAATGTCTCTGCTTGGAAAAGAGAAAAAAAAAAGTTCTCTTTTGAACACATGTGTGACCCTCTTGAGGCCCCAATCCTTTAGCTCAACACCAACATTTTTTTCCTGTGTTTATTTTATATTCTACCCTTTCATTTAGGTTGTAAAATCTGTTATTGAAGGACAAGGACTGCGTGTTAATGGTCTTTGCGTCTCCTGTTCTTAGCCCAGTACACGGTACACAGAAAGATCTTACTGAACGCTGAATGGATGTGTTGGCTCTGTTTTCCAAAATGGTGGCTCTTTTCATGCTAAAAGGGAATGCTCATGTTTACAGTGTGGAATTTAGGCGTATTTAAACTCCCCCTGATAATTTCTAGGCACTAACTAAAGAGCAAATGCTACTTACTTGCACAGACCACTGGAGTCTACAGGATTTAGCTCCCCTGACACTTGAGTCATATAGCTGTGTTAGAGCAAAACCAAAATGGGGTGCCTAGGTGGCTCAGTGGGTTAAGCCTCTGCCTTAGGCTCAAGTCATGATCTCAGAGTCCTGGGATGGAGCCCAGCTTTGGTCTCTCAGCTCACTGGGAAGCCTGCTTCTCCCTCTGACCCTTGCCTGGTATTCCCTCTCTCGCTTTCTCTCTCTGAAGAATAAATAAATAAAATCTTTTTAAACAAAATGAAAGAACAACAACAAAATAATTGGAGTGGCCCAATGTTAGAACACTGCCTCTCATGGAAGTCTTTCCTCTTCATTGACCAAAGATTTATTGAACAGCTATTGTGTGGCTGGAACACTGCTGGGTTCCAAGGGTATAAAGTTAGTTAAGTAAGTCAAGGCTCTTCCCCACCAAACTGAGGGTGATAAACTGGGTTTGAAGAATTGAGGGGTGGGAAAGAATGTCCAGTTCAATTTGAGTTTCAGATAGACTAGGAAAAATTTTCTAGACTATTTATAGCATAGAATGTCTCATGCAATAAGGGGAACATACCTACATTAAACAATTCTTCCTAGTTGATCTAAAATTCAGATTAAACGGGGCATCTTGTAGTTTATTCCTGGGCCTCCTGCAGGATCCACTGAAATGACTGTATCAACAGGGTGTTGTCTGAGTTCAGGGGAGGGAATCTAACTGCCTGAATCAGTCCAGGAGAATTTCTCGGGGGTATTCAAATAGTAGGTATGAACTCATTTGATCTTTCTTAATAGTTACTATTCTCTCATTTTTCAGAAGAGGAAATTGAGAGTCAGAGGGTAAGTAATGTGCTCACTTAGCTAGTAAGCTGTGCTGGAGCCCAGGGAGTCTGAATTCTTATCACTTAATCACACTTTACCCACTATGCTGTACTTCTAGTGATGCTCCTAATAACCCACCGTAATAGTCTATTTATGTTATTTGATATGCAAAACCTTTTCATATCATGAGCTTATCTCTTCCATGTGACACACAGAGGGGCTTTAGAAAATCAATAATAAATCCCCTTGGCATCAATCAATTTATTTGTATTATTTATTTATTTAATCAATGAGATTTCTATAGCCATTCAACACATATTTTTTGAGCACTGTATGCCTCATGGCAATGTTGGGAGGTTTGTTGGATATAATTTTTTCCTCTGTATAAGTTGGCACAGAGAGATTAGGTAAATCAGCTTTAATAACAAATCTGTTATCTGAACCAGGTCTGGCACCCCTAGCCCAAGTCCCACGCCTATGACAGAAACCAACCTACAGTGGGTCCCTAGGGACAGATGGGAACAAATCCAAACTATGATGTGGAGATCTTAAAATTTATTTCAGGTGTAGAACTGCTTTGCTTTTTTAAAATAAAGGTTTTATTTTTATTTATTTATTTGTGAGAGAGATTGAGAGAGAGTGAGTGAGCACAAGAGTGGGGAAGGCCTGAGGGGAGGGAGAAAGAATCAGAAGCAGACTCTGGGCTGAGCATGGAGCCAGCTTCAGGGCTCGATCCCACGACCACCAGATGGTGACCTGAGCTGAAACCAAGAGTTGGATGCTTAACTGACTGAGCCACCCAGGCGCCCCAGAACTGCCTTGCTTTTCGGTCTTTAAAAACAATAAGGAATTTCCCTTTGGGAGAAAGCCTCGTATGGCAAGGGGACATAACCCTCAAGTAGCCATTGGAGTTCCCTGTGAGGACTGTGGAAACACAGATCACCGGGCCCCACCTCCAGAGTTCTGACCCAGCAGGTATGGGGTGGGGCTGTGAATTTGCCCTTGGAACTGCTTCCCAGGTGTGCAGAGGCTGTTGGCCTATGGACGACACCACGAGTGAGAACCACTAGTATTGGGAGGTGGATCTGGGAAGCTGTGAGATCAGACAGCACTCCGTCTCAGTCCCAGTGATTAGCTACGTGAACTTGGCTGAGGTATGTACCTTGAATGAGTGTCTGTTACCTCATCTATAAAATAAGGCTTTTGGAACACCTGTCACATCAATGGGCGTTCTCCAACTCCAGAAGAATTCACCCTGCACCTACTGCTGTGTCCTGTGTCGTGTTTCAGGTGGGGACAGCTGCCTCACAGGGATCTCAGGGGGTTTCTTTCTCTGGGAGGTCGCGCAGGCCCCCAGGAGGAGGATAGCCCATCCCTTGAGCAGCAACCTTCCACCCCGGGCATCACGTGTTGTCCACAGGATGCTAGCCTCCCCACCCCCAGCCCTGGAGTTTGGCCTCTCACTTGATTGTTTGCGGAGATAGATATATTTTTCATCCCATTAGTATGCTGCTTTCACTCAGCAGGCGAGCTACAGAATGCTATGTATTTGAGATTCCTCTTCTTACTCTGAGTCAACATTATCTGCATTTCACAAAATAAAAACTGAAGCCCATGAGGGTTCAGAGAAGTTAAAAAGAATGTGTCTAATTGTCATATGGCCTGGTTAAGATGAGCACTGGATGCTTGGATTTAAGGACTCGAAAAATCATTCAAAACAGTGCTTGAGGGCTGCCTGCATGGCTCAGTGGGCTAAACACCTGCCTTCGGCTGGGTTACGAACCCAGGGTCCTGGGACCCAGCCCCACATAGAGCTCCCTGTAGCTGTGAGAAAGCACCTCCCAGACCTCCCACTGCAAGAGGGACTGACCAAGGACCCAGCTGTCGCCCTCCCATTTCTAGGTCACTGCTGCCCAGATGCCCTGCTGCCCAGGACCATTCCTGCCCACGACTGAGTATGGCAGGAGAAAGCAGCCAGTTCCCTTCTGGGGAGGCACAGTGCTTTGCCAATGGCCTGTTTTGGCTTAGGAATTCCTTGACAGCCCTGGCCAGACTTTCTTCAGAGTACATTACCACCTAGGGTCCTTCATCCTGTGCTTTCCCTCCTGGACCCAGGGTCTGTGGTGTCCAGCCGCTGAAATGGCCCCATTGACCCCACCTCCTGGAATTTATATGCTTGTTTGGGCCTTTCTACACCATGCCCTAGATAATGTGTGTGATTGTGCATAAATAATGTGTTTGAATAAAATATGGTAGAAGGGGTTGCTACCTGGCTTCTGAGATTAGGTTATAATGAGACTGCATTTGGGGTTTGTTCTCTGTCTCTGTGTCTTGACTGTCAACATTCTTGTATGGGTTTTATAGTGCATGGTGTCTGCATTTCAGTACATGTGTTCAGGAGAACGAGAGTGTAAATATAGTGTGTGCTTAGACAGCGTTAGTCACTGCTGCAAACCAAACCCTTCCCCACAGCACCATAGCACTTTACCTTCCCACCACTGTTGGGAGCCCTCCCGTTGCACGAGACCCTTGCCAACTCTTGGAGTGGTTAGTATGTGAGCAATCCTGATTCGAATTACAGTTCTAGTATGTGTTTTTCTCCTACTATCAAAAAAGTCACATCTTATCTGTGTTTTGGTCTTCTAGATATACTCTTTAATGAGTTACCTACTCTAATCTTTTGTCCACTTTTCTGTTGGATTGTCTGACTTTTTCTATGTGATTTGACAATTTCTATTTGATTCTTGGTGTGTTCTGGATAGGAGTTCTTCTTCAGTGATTGGTATTGCAAATACCTTCTTCCATGCTGTGATTGAAATATATATTCTATTAATATTGTCTTTTGATAAACCAAGATTTCTTTTTTTAATTTTATTTTGGTCATTCTAAGAAATATGTGGCAGTATCCCGTTGGAGAGTAAGTATGTATGTATGTATTCTCTACACCCAGCATGGGGCTCGAACTCAAGACCCAATGATCAAGAGTGGCATGCTTCACTGACTGAGCCACCCAGGTGGTAGAGAAACAGAGATTTTTAATTTTGATGTAATCAGTTAACCAATATTTTTCTTTATGTTTCTGTGTAAGAAATTTTGCCTACTCCAGGTCATGAAGATATTCTAAATTATCTTATAGAAGCTTCAATGTTTTAGCTTTTGCATTTAGACATACAACCTACCTGAATTTGATTTTTGTGTATGATGTGAGTAAAGAATCCAATTTAATGATTTTCCATTCAGATGCATAATTAATCTTGAATTACGTAAAAAATATCATGGTTTCTGCAGTGCTCTGGAGAAACACCTTTATCCTGTCAAATATGAATATATATTTGTGGATCCTTTATACGCCCCTCCTTGCACGAATTCCATGCTGCTTAGTTACAGAAAGCATTGTAAGTCTTGCTATGAGGCAAGTCTCCTCCAGTCTCACTCAGCTTTTCCAATAGTGTGTTGCTTATTCCTGGCCCTTTGAATTACATGTATATTTTAGAATCAGTTTATTACATTTCTAAACAAACAAACCAACCCCTGAGATTTTGAGTGGGATTTCATGGGCTCCATTAATCAGCTGGGGGTGAAATGAAATCTCCTGTCTCTGAATGTGACATAGACGTCCATCAATATAGTTATTCTTTAATTTTCATCAGTGATATTTCGTGGTTTTCTGTGTGTTGAAGGAAAATCCTCATGGATTTTTTTATCCAAAGATTTTATTTATTTATTTTAAAGAGAGAAAGAGAGGGAGAGGAGGAAAGGGGCAGAGGGAGAGTGAGAGAGAATTTCAAGCAAACTCCATGCTGAGCACAGAGCCCAATTCAGGGCTCGATCCCACACCCTGAGGTCATGACCTGAGCTAAATCCAAGAGTTGGGCGCTTAACCAGCTGAGCCCCAGTCCTTGTGGATCTTTCTCGAATTTTTGCAAGTCTTACAAGCAGAAGCTCTTTGGTCTGTACTATCTTAAAAGGGTGTTTATAGAGTAAATAGCCTTCAAAGATTTGGATAATGTCATCTAAGAGGACAGGGTAAGTTTAAGACTATTCAGTAAGATAAAGGTAATATTTCTCTGGAGCAAAGGTTGGGAATGCTTCCTATCCAATATAAGAGATTTGAGTTCCCTAAACTCAGAGTTTCTATCCTATAGTGCAAGGCATCACCTGGAACTTCATGTTGCCCCTGGGAATTGTGGCTTGGGAACCTGGCTAGAGGCTGGTGCCCTGGCTGCTGTTGCATTGCGATGACTATCACACTGTCCTTTGTCTCTGATCCAGGAGTCTTCTGCCAACAACCATGCACTTGTAGAAGACTACCTTGGCTTGCAAATTGGGTACTTGCACGGGTACAACTCAAACCCCTTGAGTTGTACATCTCTTATTAGATTTACTCCTAGGTACATGAGGTTCTTGATTGTATTGTAACTTTTATAACTTTAAAAATTTCATTCTCTTATTGACTGAAGCTGATTTTGATCATAGTGTTTTCTCCTTTATTCTACTAATATGGTGAGTTACGGTGATTTGTATTCGGGTGCTAAAGCAACCTGACTTTCCATGAAAAATCTGACTTGGTTGTGATCTTTTTTATATGATGTTGCACTATATATTTTTAATACTTCGTTTGAGGTATTTTCGATAGTTTGTTCATGGTATTTTGTGATTTTCCCCCCACATCCTTCTATGACTCATTGTGGACATGTTTCTTCTGAGTTAACTTTGAGTTGTCTAGCATTGTTTTTAATCTGTGTCTAATCTAATGTTAAGCCCATCCATGGGTTCAGATAACTTTTTACTACTAGAACTTTGTATATTATTTTATTATTTCTGGATTTTTGCTGAAGTTTAGTACTTTTTTATTTTATTTCTTAAAAACCTGGAATTTCTTTTAGTTATTTTAACGTCCAAGGCTGAAAAATTGCAATACCTAGATCTCTTCAGAGTCTCTTTTGGTGTCTCTTTTTTCCTCTTAGTTTTTAGTTAAGTATCCATTTTAGGGGGTCCCTGCTTATTTTTATATACATGCCAGATACTTCTCTATATGTAATCATAGTTAAATTGGGGGTCAATGCGATGGTATCATCTTCAAGAGAGAATGTACTTTTGCTTCACAGAGGGTGAGTTCCCTTAATACAATCAAAGATTGAGCCGATTCAAAGCCGGGCTTCATTCTTTGGGAGGGTAACCTATTTCTGGCCCCCCTGGCTTTAAGATGTAGCTCTTTTGACGTTCATAAGGGGTGCTCCAATATTTACTCAGGCTTCCTGATTTCTCCAGACTCTGGACATCAGTTGTTCCAACTACCAGCTAGCTTTCACCTGCTTGGTTCCAGCCCCAGCTAGCTTTTCAACTGCTGTTCAGGAAGCTGGACATGTGGCCCTCAGTCTGCTTTTAGCTGGCATATGTCTCAAGAAGAAAAAGATCAAATGTCATGCTCATTTTCCTGAGCTTCTGGCATCTCTGGGAATGTCACTGATGTTTATTATATTTTTTTCCATTTTCCTAGTTATTCACATGAAGGGCTTGGTCTAAAATAAGATACCCCACCAGTATCAGGAATAAGTATCACACATTATCTCTTGAATAAAAGCATGAATAAGGGGGCACCTGGGTGGGTCAGTGGGTTAAGCCTCTGCTTTCGGCTCAGGTCATGATCTCAGGGTCTTGGGATTGAGTCCCACATCAGGCTCTCTGCTTGGTAGGGAGCCTGCTTCTTTCTCTCTCTGCCTACTTGTAATCTCTCTGTCAAATAAATAAATAAAAATTTTTTAAAAAGCATAAATAAAAGGTGACTTTTCTTTAAGTACTCATGTTAGTTTTTAGTAGCGTAAGATTGATAGTCTTTTTAAAAAAATATTTTATTTATTTGACAGAGAGAGAGAGAGCGAGAGAGAGCAAGGGGAGCTGCCGGCAGAGGGAGAGGGAGAAGCAGGTTCCATACTGAACAAGGAGCCTGAAGGTGGGCTCGAATCCAGGACCTTGAGATCATGACCTGAATTGAAGGCAGATGCTTAACCAACTGAGCTACCCAGGAGCCCCAAGACTGACAGTCTTTTTTTTTTTTTTTTTTTTTTTTTTTAAGATTTTATTTATTTATTTGACAGAGAGAAATCACAAGTAGATGGAGAGGCAGGCAGAGAGAGAGAGAGGGAAGCAGGCTTCCCGCTGAGCAGAGAGCCCGATGCGGGACTCGATCCCAGGACCCTGAGATCATGACCTGAGCCGAAGGCAGCAGCTTAACCCACTGAGCCACCCAGGCGCCCCAAGACTGACAGTCTTAAGAAAAGATAGATTTGAGTCTTACAACTTCAATTTTTCACCATGGGTAATGCATATTCTAAACAGTGAGAAAAAATACTATCCATTAGTAGAGTATTATCAAAGAATGGAGACCATTTGTGGCTCTCAAGCATGATAATTAGTGATTTTTGAACTATTAAATGTACAGGAACAAGCTGATATTAAGTACTCTACTCATTATTTACTCTTTGCTTTTGTAGACCAACTTTTATTTCTCCAAATGTACCCTACAACAGTTGGAGTACAAGTCAAAACAAATCTAAAAATACTCCTGTGAAAAATGAATCATATACCATCTGGTTGCTATGTTTTTGTTGACAGGAACCTGGTGATATGTATTGTGGTTTTATTTCCAAAAAAAAAAAAATGATGTGCCTTTTTCAATATAAAAATAATGTCACTAAATAGCAACTTTAAAGCATGAACTTTAAGTTGTTTTTAGCATTAACCTAAGGTTTATGTTTGCCCATATGCTCTCACCTGTCCCACTTTACAGGGTCCTGTCTAAATCTTGCATTTATGGGACGGTCTAGTGCTACACACTGAAAATGATGAAGTCTTTGAATGTAAGTGAGGTTCGGTGGGGTGAGGTCTGGAGACGACGAGCAAGAAAGAATCCTTGAGACATCTTTGGTGCAAAATGATGGTTTATTTAAATACGGGGACAGGATGGGTGGGCTGAGACACCTGCTGCCCCAGGGTTGCAAGGAGTGGTCCATTATATGCTTTCAAGTTGGGAGGGGGTCAGGGATGCTGTAAGTCTCTAAGGAATTTTGGAAGCAAGGCTTCCAGGACCTTGAGGGGCTAGCTGTTGTTGGGAAAAAAGTTATTCATTACCAGTAACCAAACCTTTGTCGTGAGACCCTTCAGTGGGCCATATGCTTGGGAATGATTGTCAACATGTATCTTGGAGGGTTTAGAGAGAAAGTTTTCAAAGGCTAGGATTGCCTTTTGCACTTAGCAAAGCCTCCAGGTGGAGAAAATTGAGTCCCTATAGGAATTGATCACTCTGCCCTTTTCAACGGCTTGTCAGTGGGTAAGGAAATTTAATAACTTCTTCTGCCTCTATTTCCCACATCAAAACTATGGCCTCAAATAGCAATCCTGGATTCCTGGACACAACTTTTTCCCCACTGAGCTAATAGGCTCAGCTCATGTAAAACCAGATGGCTTCATGTCATTAGTAAAGATTGAAATGTTATTTAGATAAATCATTTCTTTTTTTTTTTTTTAAGATTTTATTTATTCATTTGACAGAGAGAGTAGGCAGAGAGGCAGGCAGAGAAAGAGGGGGAAGAAGGCTCCCTGCTGAGCAGAGAGCCCGATGCAGGGCTGGATCCCAGGACCCTGAGATCATGACCTGAGCTGAAGGCAGAGGCTTAATCCACTGAGCCACCCAGGTGCCCCAAGATAAATAATTTCTGACGGGTGATCCAAAAATGTAACCCAACTGTTTATTTGTAAAGGACCTGCTATCTTGAATCAAGGTATGAGCTTGAATTACTTTTTGGGCACATATAATTTCCTTAACAGAATGAACTTCAGTAAAAGGAGAAAAGTAGGCTTAATTTATACTTTGAGGAGTCACATATCTTGACCATGAAGAGTGATGTCGAGCCCGTCACATGTTTGGAGCGAGACAAATCATGTCATTGATTGTAGCTCTTTGTCTTGTAGCTTTTTGATTTGAGAGCAAATTGATGATCAGTGGTGATTCCAAAATTCAGTTCGATTCTATGTAAAATGTCTTAATGATATTTCCATTTAAAAGCCCCTTTGAATTCCACAGATAAACATTTGCTTAATAATTGGAACTGTGCTGTCGGATGCTAGCAAATAGTTGGGCATAAATGATGTGGGAAGTCAGGGTTGGGATGGACTGTGGGTGTAAACCTCACACTAGATTTCAAACACTGAATTAAAAAATATAGAAGATATTTCATTATACATTTTAAAAGTTCATTTACTTAAATAATATCTGCACGCAACTTGGGGCTCGAATTAATAATTCTGAAAATAAGAGCCACACGCTCAACTGACTGGGCCAGCCAGGTGCCCCTCATTATACATTTTTAATATTAATTACATGTTGGGGTGATATGTGTTTACTTTGGGCTAAATACAAAATATGATTAAAGATAATTCTTTCTGTCCTTCATCCTTTTTAAGGTGGCTACCAGACAATTTTAAATACCACATGTGGCTCACATTGTCTTTTCTGCTGGGCACTCAAAGCATACAAAATTTAGAGAACATTCAGGAATGTAAAAATAATTTTCTCCACTTCCCAAATTATTAAAAATGAAATGTCATTGGACACAGAAGCCCCCCTTTACCAGAAGGAACCCAGCCCTGCCTTGAACACTTAAACCTTGAACCCACTAAGACCTACTTTGGATTTTTGACCTCTAGGACTGTAGGATAATTAAGGTTGTGTTGTTTTAAGCCACTAAGCATGCGATAATTTGTCACTGAGCTCGGGACTCTAATAAAAACACGGGGAGGAAACTGAGCTCTGGAAAGTGAAGGAAACATAGCCAGATCCCAGATTCTCCAGCTGAAGCCCCACGGCTTAGACGTCAGCCCCCAATTCCAAGAGCAGCAACTACTTTCCCACACACCCCCGAAAGAGTGCCATCTAAGGCCACTTTGTTTCTTCACTGCAGTGAGGAAAACTCCCTCATAGTGGAAGCAATCAAATATCAGAGCGGCAATTGGTTTTGAAGCGTAAGACCTTCTCATTTCCATTAAAAGCATTTTTGTAATAAGGCACTTTGGAAAGAGGGTCTTTCCTTCAGTAAGTAGGCAGGAGGGGAGTGAGGCTTGACAGAGAGATGAACTTTAATCTTAAGTGATTTTTGCATTCATGATTATGACCTCAGACTATGACCTTTGCTGGAAACCATGGCAGGCATCATTACACAGACTTCACGCTGCAGTCTTGTAACTTCGTCAGACACAGAGAGGATAGGAAGGGCTCTAACTCTCACTGTGTTAGTGTTGCCTTCATGGAACCACAGGCAGCTGATTGTCTGGGTAGGTTGGACGCTACTAGACAGTGTAGGGTCACAGATTTCCTCCCAAATAGTGGGAACCAACTCAACAACTGTAAATCAGTGGGGACTTCAGGCTGAAGGACATCTTTTCTTCTTTCTGGTTCTCTCCCTTCTTTCCCTGTGTGTCTGGCCTTTCTTCCCCCTACATTATATTCTTTTCTGTCTTCACATCCTGTTTAAGACGATCTCATTTGTCCCTATGGTCAGTCCTGTCCCGACGTCTCTGGAAACCCCTGCTGGCCTGCATGAGTGGTCCTTCATGTTCCACATAGCCCAAACTCAATGTTCCCCCCAAACTTTCCTTTCTCTTGTGTGACTTAGCTCAGGCAAGGGCGCCCCCATGCCAGCAGTCACTTGGGTCAGATTCTGGAGTGTTCCCAACTCCTCTATCGCCTCTCCCCTGGGCCACTGCATCTAACTTTTGGCCACTGGCAATGTCCCCCAACCCAGTCCCTATTTTTTACAACCTGTGAAGCCCCCTGGCAGGGGTGGCCAGGTCAGCCCTTTGCGATTGGGTGTGTCCTCTCTCTCCATGCCTCCCACTTCTGGTTTCCTGGCCTGTTACCAGCTTGTTTCTTGCTCTGGGGTCCTTGCTTATGCTTGTTTTGTTGTTGTTGTTGTTTTGCAAAGAATGACTGGCCTTCATTATAGGGTTTGCCAAGCGTCTTTCTCCTGATCTTTAAGACTCATCCCCAGCTTTACCCACAGCCCTCCAGCTGTCAACCTGGCCTTCAATTTGGCTCTGCAGAAAACCATAGCTCCTGCATCCTGAGCGCCCCCCCCCCCCACCGCCACGTCCCTGCAACTCCCCGTGCTGCTGCCCTGCTGTCTGCATAAAGTCCTTTGCTGCACCTGCTGGCCTGGGCGTGTTCCACTTGCAGCAGGATCTGGGGACTATGACAGCATCTGTCATGTGTGGGTTGCTCAGTGGGAGATAAGCAGAGTCATCTGAACCATGATGTATAAGGGAATTTATTACTAAAAGAAAAGAGAGCATATACACAAGTGTTTTCAATACTTGTCCTCATTATTAAATCTCTCTAGAAATATGGGAGCAGATATAGCATATATATGTATATACATATATACATATATATCTCATATATATGTATATATATACTACATATATCATATAATATAAGCTATAATATCACTTTCTTTAAAATGTGTCAGTTGTCAAAAAGTTGAAGAGAAAATGACCAATGACTAATCATTATTCAATAATGTCATCTGACAAAGAAATATTTCCTTGGAAATATTATTCTTGTCATTGCAAAGTTTAAAAAAATATGTTGTGGAAATGTGGGAATATACACAAAGAGGAGGAAAAAGTTTAATCATCACCTTGCCTCAACAATAGCTGATAGTTTGCTGATTTTTTTTTTTAACCTGGAACATTTTAAAGCAAGTCCCAGATATTATAGCATTTCACCTGTAAATATTTCTGAATGTATCTCTAATGCATGTGGACTTTTTTCTTCCCACAGTTACAATACACTCAACAAAACCAAAAATAATTCCTTGATGTATGCCTATTCTATAACACCTAGACTCCTGTTCGGCCTGTCCTGATTGGGTCAAAAGTATCTGTTAGAGTAAGTTTGTTTCACTTAGGATAAAAACAAGATGTAACACTGCATTTGGTTGACATTTTTTAAAAAGAATCTTTCTCCTTTTTGTAACATTTTGAAATACTTCCAGATAGAGGGAAATTACAAGAATAGTACAAAGAATACCTGGTCCCTTTCATCTAGATTCATAATGTGAAATATTTTGCTACATTTGCATTATCATTCTTTGTGTTTGTTCTATTTTTCAGAATGATTTAGAAGTAAATTGTCTTTTTGACCTCTAAATACTTGAGCATATTTCCAAAGAATAAGGGCTTTATCTTAAATAGCCATAGTACAGTTATCAAAATCAAAATCACAAATTTTAGCATCATTCAATACTATAACTTAATCCACAGCCCACCTTCAAATTCTGTCACTTGCCAATAAGGTCCTTTACAGGTAGTATTTTTCCCAGTCCAGAGTCCAATCTAGAATTATGCATTCAGGAGACACTTTAGTCTTTAATCTGGAATCGCCTTTCTTTGTGTTTCTTGACCTTGACATTGCTTTAGTGTACAGGACAGTTCTATGGTGGAATACCCACAATTTGGGTTTGTGTGATCCATTCATATATTTTGATTTAGGTTATGCTTTTTTGGGGCAAGAATACTCCAGAAGCAGTGTTGTGACCTTCTCAGAGCATCTTACTGGGCAGCATCTGCTGTCAGCTTGTCCTCCTACTAATTTGATCACGTAGTGAACATGGCATCTGCCACTGTTTATTTGTTTTTATTCTTTCCCCTATCAAGTTCTTATTTTTCACTTTGGAATTCATAAGTGATTTCTGGGGAAATACTTTGAGACTATATCAATATGGGGATTCTCATTAAACTTTCATCTGCTAGTTTTAGGATCTGTTGATAATTTCCTAACCCCATTATTTCTTCTTTATGTACTAGTTTGCTTTTGGTTGTAAGGACAAGATTTTCCATTCCCATTCTCTCTCTCTCTCTTTCATCTCTCTGTCCTTCTCTCGTCTGCCTCTCTCTCTCTCACTAGATGTATCTTGATAGATATATACACATATCTATCAATGGGTACTCATAGATTCTGATTTTGTGTAGGGGAGTATAATCTGTTATACTTTCTATTCATTTCAATGCTCATCTTGTCCCTGGTCTGGCTAGTGGTAATCTCTTCAACTTGGTTCCTGTGTCTTAGACCATGTCTCCATCATTTTTGAACACTATCTTACTTTCTGGTCTAGAATATTCCAGGATCATCTTGTATTTCCCCTGCTCCAGGCCTTTCTTCAAGGAATTCTGTGTAAGGACTTAACAGCCACTTTTACAGTAACATATCGCTCATCTAAACTTTTTCTAACTTGTATTATTTTAAAATTTAGCAAAAGCATCTGTTTCAAACAAAACAGTTAAAAAACAAGCTGAGAAGCATCCTTCAGTTTAATGATACTTGTTCATTGATAATATGTAGAACCTATTTTTTCTCAATACTCCGAGAATAAGCTTAATAGCTTTTATAATATAAATAATCCTGGGTGACTTTTGCCACCTTTGAATTTCTGCTTCATTTTCCAAAATGAATGGGCACTCAGTTGGCTAGATAAAAGTTACCCACCAGCTTTTCTGAGAGCTCTTTGTCCTCTCTGTGCTGACTCATGGCCGTGCAGCATGATCACCCCTCACCTGAATACGGAGCCTCCAAAGTTTATTCACTTACATCTCTGCTTTTTGTTCTTTGCAAGCTTTCATTCACATTTCTCACCATAGAAGGTAGGACTTTGTTGACTAGATCACACCATGGAAGAGCTTCTCACACTTGACTGCTCAAATGGGTCCCTTGGAAGCCTAATGGAAACTGCAGGTCTCTGTGTCCTAACCACAAGCATGTGGGAGCTGGGATCAGACCAGGAGTCTGCATTTTTCCCAGTGTTCCAGGAGTCACCGGTATGGGTGGGATCGAGGCTGGGATCACTTTGAGAAAGACTATCCCAGGACACTTTCATTTACCATGTATGTTGTAGGGGAAGGGCAGTTAATCATGGAGGACATGAAATGGTGATCCTGAGCAATTAAAAATTTTATGTTGTGGCTATTTGGGATAAGTTCATTTTATCTGTTTTAATTGCCATATGTAGATTTTGTCGGAGGAAAAGAAGGACTTCTCAAATAAAAATGGCTGGAGATTTTCTCAAGCTCGATCTGAAAAAGACAGGAAACAGTGTGCTTACGGAGAACATTTAGCACAGTGAATTTGAGATCAGAACACAGAGTGAATTCTATGTCACATCCGTGTTCCTCGAACCAAGGGTTGGGCAAATATCAAGAAAGGACGGAGGGACAGAGCTCCAGAACTCTCTCCCCACACTGTGAATGAGAAAAGTCAGCTCTTCTCATTCACTTTGCTTCCAATTTTGAATTCTAGTCTCTGAGATCCGAGGTGAACTGCAGATAAAAGAATTCTTTTCTCCTCCCCATTTCTGTGGTGGAGAAAAGTAGGGCATTACGATGAAAATGTTTAAGGACTGGACTACACTGAAGTCTTACTCATGAATCTCTTCCCTGGTTATCTGGCAATCTGTCCGGGACAAATCCCAGGCTCTCATCCCATCGCCACAGAGCAACGTTACTACAGCGTTGCTTTGTCACTAACATGTTCACTGAAATAGTCTTGCCTTTCTGACATAGGTTGGACTGTGCTTCCCTGTCCCTTTGGAGTTAGTGGTAGCCGTGTGGCTTTCTTTGGCCAATGCTAAAATGTGAGTGGAAGTGACATATACCAATTCCTTGTAGAGCATTTAAGAACCAAGGCACGATTCAGCCTTCTTTCTCTTTCTCTCTGCCATGGAAAATGGAAATGGTCCAGATAGTGGCCAGGGTCATGCAGGATGAAGGCGTGGAATAGAGTCCCCAGACAAGCCATCATGAATATCATAGCACGGATAATCAACAGGAGTGACAATAAAATCTCATTGGTTTATGCCACTGAGATTTTGGGATTGTTACTGTAGACTGTTCTGGCACGTCCTGACTGATTCCATGGTTAATGATGGTGGTTCATGGAGGCCCCTTTCAAGAATAAGGGTTTCTTTTTATTTCAGTATCCACTAAGAATAAACACATCTAAAAACTACTGTGAGTTCAACAGTATTTTATTTTATTTTAAAGATTTTATTTATTTATTTGAGAGAGAGAGAGAGAGCCTGGGAGGGGAGAAGGTCAGAGGGAGAAGCTCCCTGTGGAGCTGGGAGCCCAAAGTGGGACTCGATCCTGGGACTCTGGGATTATGACCTGAGCTGAAGGCAGTTGCCTAACCAACTGAGCCACCCAGACACCCTTAACAGTATTTTAAAATGCATTTTTATTTCACTAAACATAACATTTACATGTATTTGAAAACTAGTAGCAAATCTAATGACTAGTAGTCATCTGTGGTGAATAATGCATGGTGAACATACAGATTTGAGAACCGTTTGCAATTCTGGATCTCTGGGCATCAGGTGAAATAAGTGTAAGCTGGAAGACAAAAGCCAGAAAAGTTTGGAATTTATAGCACTGCCATTATAAAATCATATGACTTTGAGGTGGGCAATTTCCTTCCCTATGACTTCTGTTGTTTTGTATTCAAAGTAATGACATCAACTGTCCACTCCATTTCATGGGTAATTAAATGATAGTGTGATAATAGGAGTTTTGAAAAGAATTACAAACATTATTTTTAAGTGGATAATATTATTTGCCGTCCCAAGTTTGTGTGTCTTCAAGTGACATTTAATCTTTACCTCAAAAAAAAAAAAAAATGCAGAAGGAAAATGATTTAATGGTAATGCTGTTACAGACTAAGTAGATGAAGGCAATTAGATTCAAGTTCATCTGTCCTTTCAAAATATTGCATCAGGCATCCAAACTCAGTGTCCACATTTGAGAATTTCAAAGGGGGTGAGCAGACACTGAACATTATTTCAAGAAACGAAGGAAGAGAAGCAAGTCAAAGCACAGGGTTTGCCTCTAGAATCAAAGCAAAACAATCAAGACAAACATTAGTGAAATTTGCTAGCAGAGATTAATTAAATACATGTAAAGAGCAAAAGTGTATTTGATCTTTGTGTGAATGGAAATTATGAATGGAAAATGTTAACACATTCACACAAAGAAAGCAATTAGACCACAGATGAAAATGATCTGGGAAAAGCTAAATTTCCGCAGAGGACAGATTTCAGTTCCTATCCTCTAAATCCTTGGCTTCTTGAGGATTGGCCAGAGTTCTGGCAGGGACAAGAAGCCCTCACTGTTGCTTGGTGAAGGCCTGGAAGGCCAGAGAGAGTGCATGTGCCTTCCCTTCCTTGGAATTTCTGTCCACCTTCCTGACCTGTGTCCCAAATGTCAATCCTTGTTGACAACAGTGTGATAAAAATTCATACATTTCACTGAACCCACACCTGGATGTACATTTGGACGGCATGGGAGCCAGAAAAGATGAGTGAAAAACCCGAGCTCATGATCTGGAGAATGGGACCAAAGAAAGGCAAGAGGGATTTGCACCTGCCCAGGCCTGGGCCAGCTCTTTCCAGCTGCGTGCTCTGGGTCAGCTTTCAGCAGAGCCCCTCTAGCTCTCCTTTCCCTCTCGGTGCAGTCATAAAACCAGAAAGCACAGGTGGTGTGGCACAGGTTCACCCTCATGACCCTCTCTTAGAGCTGAGCTCTGATGCATGACTGCCACCCAAATGACACCTTTTGCACCTTTTGCAAACCTCAAACTTTTTCAGATGGAGAGAGGCACTAATGTCTGGACTCAGCCCTTTTGAGCTTGCTCCTTTGGGTTGACCTTAAGGTCTCCAATCACATCCCCATGAGCCATTTGCTTATATTTGGGGTAAAGTTTTGGGTCTAGAAGAAGTGGTCCTTTGTGTCTATGAGATATCTTTCCTTTGCCAAGTGAGCTCACGGGGCTTTCCTCTTAACCTCTCAGTAATTCCCTACAGGGAGTTAGCTCACCCATCTGTCCTCCTTTCTACCAAAATCACAGTAAATGTACTTCTCCCCAAGGCTGGCATTTCTATTTCCCGTCTGGAACATGTACACCAACAGATGGCCCTGCAGGGGGTGGGATGGGGGCAGAATGTGTTTCCAGGGCCTTTGAGAATTCGGTAACACAACGCGGCCCAAACAGAAGGCTTTATTGCTTCTCTAGACCTTACATCTCTGGGTGTTAACCAGCTGCTTTTCTCACAAACAAACACCACATGGCCAGGATTATTATGGATGAAGGCCTTGACTTTTCCAAAATCAGTGTCCGTTTTTGAAGAAAGTGTACCTTATTTTGACTTTACACGATCTTGAGTTAACCTGGTCTGAGGGTACGGTCGATTTCCTTTTGACTGTGACTCCCTCTTGGCAGCCTTGGGAGGAATTGAGGTCAATCAGTGTTCCTTCTTAATGACTCAGCTCAATTGTCTTTGTTTTTAGTGAGATAAAATATGGAATTCACCATTTTCACTGCTTAACAGTAAGTGTGTAATTAAGTGACTCCTGTTTCACAATGTGGTGCAACCATCACTACCGTCTAACTCCAGAACATTCCCAACCGGTCCCAGAAGCCCTTTGCACACCATGGATGGTGTGCAAATACCTATGGATGGTATTGGAACACTTGGGTGGGGGGCAGCCCCAGCTTGAACCAAAATGTGATCCACTCTTTCCCTCTGGTAGGACAGAACCACCAGAAATCTACATAAGGACAGAGGTGTCTGGGGAAAGAACTCGGCTAACAGCAGGGAGACTTGGGGGACGGCTGGTCCAGGCCCTGCGCTGAGGTACGAGTTTGTGCAAAGGGAGGAAGAGGGCCACCCTCTGAGCACAGCCTGACACTTGCTGTCCTTGTGGGCCTCTATCTGGCCAGGATGCTGCAGGATGGAGGGGAGCTGAAGGAAGAGGTGATCCAAGCACACACTGGGGCACAGGTGGGACCAGGGAGTCCACCAGGAACAGACATGAGCAGGAGACACAGCCTCCATCCCCACTGTGGGTCCATTCAGGGTCAGCCTGCCATCAGGTGCACAGCAGGAAACAGGGATGGCTCTGGGAGACTCTTCCAAGGAGCCCAAAGCAGAGGCAGAGAAACTGGTCCCTGGGTATCAAGTGACAACACAGCAGTCTTGTGACCCAATGCCCTAAGACCAGTCTCCTCAGGAGCAGGACCCTTTCCTGGGTGATGGGAGGCCCTACCTCCTACTGGTTTTTTGCTGTTCTTAGTGACCACAGGAGCCCATAGTAGGGACGGAATGGTAGAGGAATGTATGTCTGAAGGCGTGAAGGAGTTAGCAATGCTTCAAAGGTCAATGGATGAATGAGCATTTCTCCTGTCTCCTTTAGGCATGGGGAGGGGAGGACAGGTAGCAGTGACCTGTACATCCTCATGGGGACCCCCACAGAGAAAGGCAGCACAGTCAGAGAGTGATGGGTGCTCATAGGCACACATTGCTGGCCAAGGAGCTTTTTAGATCTCTCCTGTGGACAGGATCGTCCTTACTTACTGCAGGGTTTGGGACCCTATAGGGTCAACTTGCACACCCAGGGGACAGGGTGCTTTGGGTCTCCCACTGGTTGGCAGGACTGGGATTGGGGAGGCCATGTGGGATGAGGCTGAATCCCCAAGTTCTGGTCCCTGCTTGGCCCCTTCCAGATGTGTGACTTAGCTTCTCTGTGCCTCTGTCTTCTCAGCTGGAGAGGAAGATTTCTGAGCATTTGGTGAGGATGGAAAGTGCTTAGGCATGTGCACGCTTAACTGTGAAGGCTGGCAGTTATTGGCACACTATTACCCACTGTGACTACCATAGGCCATCAGCGGGAAGAGGCAGGACAAGGTCAGAGAACTACTAGGACCTACTGGCTGGAGGGATGCTGATGAAAGAAGCAGGGATGGAAGAGTAAGGAGCTTGGTCACCGCTCCCATTTCTCCAGCCAGATTGTCAAGCCTTCCTCCCGGAGCCCCAGGGCTCTGGGATCTAGAGAGAAGATGGCTCAGGGACAGAGACTCTGGTTTGAGCTGGAGATGGCAGCTCGAGTGCTCCCGGCAGGATCATGTGCTGAGTCCTAGACTTGGTCCTCCGATATCAGGGGCAGCGGGGGCTCCATGGGGATGGAGGAGATGGTCAGGGGTCCATTGCTGTCACTTGATGAGGGAGACAGGGGGGTTCTAGCAGAGAGGGACTGTAGGGGAGATGGGGAAATACTTCAGGGATATGGATAAGGCCCAAAGCAGGAATTTTCCCTGCTTGGGCGTAGCTATGGCCAAAGACTATGGTAGGAATGTAATCTAAATAGGTTGAATTTAACCTCAGGCTGCTGAAACCAAGAGAAACCTGAATCACTGTGTTGCTAAGCTGGGTTTCTTCAGTTCCCTCTGACAGACTCTGAGACAGGGCTGATGTTACAGATGGAAGGAAAGGGGCAGGCTGTGCCAGTGAGGGGCCCTGGGACCTCTACCTTCCCACCTCTTGTGCCAGAGGCAGGGGACGGAGGCTGTTCCTAATCCCCGCTCTGGGCTGTCACCTGTAAAGGACACTCATGACTAAAGATACAAATGAGATTTTTTGGAAGAATCAGACTATTTTAGAATAGGATGTATATGTTAAATGATTATAACCCATTAATTATCATAAATGTAAAACATAGCTTCCCTGAATGGCAAAATATGCATGATAATTTACTCCGTGAGTCTCAATGCCCCCAAAAAGCTTTGATCCACTTGAAATGTACTACTTCAACATGTGAAAAGAGTAGAGAAACAGCGTTACTACTAATCTGATAAATTATTCAAGAAGCTAGAACCCTTGGGGTGCCTGGATAGCTTAGTCCATTGAGCCATTGGTTTTGGCTCAGGTCATGATCTCAGGGTTGTGAAATCACACCCTGTGTTGGGCTCCATGCTTGGCTCAGAGTCTGCTTGAGAGTCTCTCTCTCCCCCTTCCATTGCCCCTCCCCCTGATTGTACTCTCTCTCTCAGATAAATAAATCGTGAAAAAAAAAAAAAGGAGCTAATACTTTTAACTCTAACTCTGATGATTTCTAGTTTCATGTTTGTGGGTTTCAAAAGCCATTTCCTGATTGAAAACTTCATGTTGTATTGTTCCCCTACATTTGGGGAGTGAGCCCAAATGTCCTTTGTGGGCTTCTCTGCTTTCTACCCACTAGAGTCCAAGATGGTACAGATACAACAGGATTGTTCTAAAGGAAAGAAAAAGAGAGAGACAAACCAAGGAGCAGACTCTTATTTGAGGGGGTTGGGAAAGGGCAGAGGGAGAGGGAGAGAGAGTACAATAAGCAGGCTCCATGCTCAGTGTGGAGCTAGACATGGGGCTCGATCTTATGACCCTGAGGTCATGACCTTAGCCAAAATCAAGAGGCAAATGCTGAACGAACTGAACCACTCAGGGACTCCAAGAAGCTGACTCTTAACTAGAGAGAACAAATAGTTCTCTCTAGTTAAGAGTCAGAGTGGGGATGGGCGGCAGGGTGGGTTAAACAGGTGATGGGGATTAAAGGTAGACTTACTGCGATGAGCCCTGAGTAATGTACAGAATTGTTGAATCACTATATTGTACACCTGAAACTGATATAACACTGTTAACTGTACTGAAATTAAAATGAAAAACTTAAAAAAAAAACACAAAAAACCACAACGCCTACCCAAAAACCAGAAAGCCCAGGATTGCTCTGAGGCAGAGCTGTCCTACATACTTGGGTTTGTAACTGCCATGCTGACACTAGACTAAGATTAGACTAGATAGACTAAACCATTTCCTGGGAACACCCCCCCCCCCACCCCGCTTCTAAGGAGCTTGTACCTCTGCGTTGTAGAGCACATGCTTGTGTCCCCCCAAATTCCCATGTTGATACCCTAATAATCCCCCATGCAATGGTGGTGGGAGGAGGTTAGGTTTAGAGGAGGTCATGAGGGGGGCCCCTGGGATGGGATTTGTGCCCTTACAAGTAGAGGAGGGGACTAGAAACCTCTCTCTACTCGGTCACGTGAGGACACACACACCCACTAACCCGGAAGCAAGGTCTCACCAGACACGGGATCTGCCAGCATCTTCACCTCAGACCCCCAGCCTCGGAGCCATGAGACACAAATATCTGTTCTTTAAGCCACCGGTCTGTGGTATTTTGTTACAGCAGAGCCCAAGCAGATTCAGACAGTCAGGAACTTTTCTCTACCACCGAGTGTGGAGGGAGGTTGGCAAGATGGTGGTCCAATTCCTGTCTCTTTCCAGAAGCTCAGAGGTCTTCACCCACTTTCCAGGTCTGATGGTGTGTGACGGGTACCCCTCCTGCTCCCCACGGCCTCTCCTCCATGTTTGCTCAAGCCTGGCAGTGATCCCCAGGAGTGTAACCTGCTCCATTGCATTCATCCACCAAAGCTACCCATAAACCCCAAAGCCAAGGAAGGCATCTCAGTCACTTTGGAGGGTGAGTAAGAAGGAAGCGTGTCTCTTCCATGCTTCGGAGGTGACGTCATGCTCTGCCCAGTCTGACTCGATATCTCCTATTTCTCCTGGGGTCTCTAGAATTTCTGGAAATACTAAGTCCCAATTTGACAGTATCACTCGCAGGTTTTGGAGCTGATTGTATCTTGGTGAAGATTTTTAATGTTGTGTTTTTACCTCAAGGCCCTTACTTTGAATGCTGCTGTTAAATAAGTAAACAAAAAGATAAAAAGGATAAATATTGCTTTCTGGATGGGCTGGATACGGCAATGCTGTTCTCCAACACCATTATTTTCCTGCCTCTTGGGATGCGTTAATGACACTCAGAGCTTTTTTGTAACTCTTTGCTTTGTTTGGGCCTTCGGGCACTCATTTTTTTAGAGTATTTATTTGCCATAGCCGTGAGCCTAAACTTATAACATGCATACATATTTAAAATAATATGAAATTTTAAAAGATGATTAACTTGATCCTTAAAAGTTTCAATTCCGCCTGATGCTTCTCTGCCAGGCCTTTTCAAAATTCATTCCTCGCAGTGTTTCATCTCCAGGTTTCCATTAGGTTTTTTTGTTGTTTCTTTTGGCTGGTCTTTCTTGCTCCCCACGCACCCACACAGCGTGCTCCTGTCATTCTAAGCTACTGCTGTTTCTAGAGAAAATTCCAATTTTCCCGCATCCTATCCCTTTGCTTGTGCTGACTTCTCCAGCCTAGAAACGTTTGGATCCCATTTCAAATTATGGACTAAAGGCTTTAGATTTTTCTCTGTCCCTCAACTGCCTTGATTTCCTTCTTCTTTGTGCTGAGGCTCAGCTGACAGAGTTATGCTTATTAAAAAGCAAACAAATCAGGTCATTGCCAGGTTGACTTTCTGGTTGCTCGTGGTGCTTCACTGTCCCGGGCTTCCCTCGCCTGTGAATACAGATAGGGAGTCATTCCAGCATTAAATCCGGAGAGCACTGAGCTGACCTGAGCACCCCACTGTCAATCTTCCATGCAGTTCTCTATCCCAAGTACTTGAGGAGACTCCAACAGGAGGTTCCCACGTAGTTAAACACGTCTCCATGCCTATTACTATTTTCTTTAGTAATAGCAGTTTGCTCATCTCTTTTTCCTTTAAAGATTTTATTTATTTGAGAGAGAGAAAGAACAACAGAGAGAGCAAAGGGCAGAGGGAGAGGCAGACTCCCGCTGAGCAAGGACCCTAGTGTGGACTCGATCCCAGGACACCGGGATCATGACCCGAGTCAAATGCAGACGCTTAGCCGACTGAGCCACCCAGGCATTCCTGCTCATCTCTTTCAGAACTTCCAACATTACATCATGTACTGGGTTTTTTCATCCTATTTCACACACAGACTTGCACAGTATTTTTTATGTAGTAGGTCTGTAGGAAACATTTGAATTTTTACACAGTATGAGGATTCCTTGACTTGATTTTCTTTAGGAAGTGAAAAGAATCTTTTGTATCTTCTCAGCTGAAAGAGAACATGCTGATTTATGGTGACCTTGATTGGAGCTTTGTTTGGAATAACAAAGCCATGAGACCGCTGAGAATTGCCCTGCAGGCAGAACAGAAGTGTGAAGAAAGAGCTGAAAATACCAAAAAAGTAGAAGCAGTAGCTCCAACAATGATACTCATTTTGGAGCAAAGTTTCTGATTAGATGAACAAGTAATAGTTTCTGAGCAAGGAGAAAGTGTTCTCTTTCTTTAATTAATTCAATCACACATTTATGGAGAGGTTACAGCAGTAAAGCTGTGTGTTGCATTTTAGAAGAATACCAGAGAGTGTAAATCATAATACTGGTACTGAGATTACACTTTCAAAAAGCTGAGAAGGTAAGACTGATTAATTCGTCTCTTTCTCCATCTACCCATCCTGCTATCCACTTTGGTCATTCAGCTGTGGCTTACGTACAACAGATGAGTGTTTCCTCACTGTTCTGAGGCGGAAGTCCAGATCAAGGTGCCAACATGGTGCCTGATGAGGGCTTCTTCCTGTTCACAGATGGCTGTCTTCTCACTGCGTCCTCACATGGAGGAAGGGACAGGGAGCTCTCCAGGGTCTCTCGTCTCACTCATGAGGGCTCTGTCTTCATGATTTGACCACCTCCCAAGGCCCCATCCTCAAATATGATCATATTGGAGGTTAGATTCCAACACGTGAGTTTGGGGGCGGGGACAGAAACTTTCCATCTATAGCGCCATCCCTCTTTCCCTCCCTTCTTCCTCCTTCCAGCCCCTACTCTTCCTCCTTAGTCTAAAGCATATTTTTAAATCATTATTTTATGATTTATGGTTGACTTATTAGGATTTTTTAAACAATTTTTTAAAATTTGCATACACCTGACACACAACGTTGCATTAGTTTCAGGTGTAAAACTTAGTAAGTCAACAGCTATATACATTATGCTATGCTCACTGGATGAATAGCTACTATCTGTCACCACACAAGGTTATTACCACACCATTGACTGGATGCTCCCTGTTGTGCATTTTATCCCCGTGACTTAGTAATTCCGTAACTGGAAGCCTGTGTCTCCCACTCCTCTTCACCCATTCTGCTCTTCCTCACCCCCCCCCCCCTTCCCTCTGGCTACCATCACTTTGCTCTCTGTATTTTTAGGTCTGATTCTGCCTTTTGTTTGTTTATTCAATTGGTTTTTAGATTCCACATATGAGTGAAATCATACAGGATTTGTCTTTCTCACTCTGACTTATCTCACTGAGCAGAACTCCCTCTAGGTCCATCCATGCTATCTCAAATACACAATGTCATCACTTTTTATGGCTGTGTAATGTATTAGGATGTCAACAGTGGGCATATTCACTTCCTCACAAAAACCCCATAACCCCCTGGGATATGGTATTATCCTGCACCCCCAGCAGGACAATTAAATTACAAGACAGTGTAGACCAACTTCGGCAAGAGCTTAAGACATTTTACTCCAAACACTCTCTCTCACGTTATTGTCACTCTCATCTAAACTGTAGTTCTTGATTTTGCACTTCTTTTTTCTTTCTTTCTTTCTTATGATTTTCATGAGAGACACAGAGAGAGAGAAAGAGAAGCAGAGGGAGAAACTGGCTCCCGGGGAGCCTAATGTGGGCCTCTATCCCAGGACGCTCGGATCATGACCTGAGATCTTTCCTTGAAGGCAGAGGGTTAACCCACTGAGCCACCCAGGCACCACTTGATTTTGCACTTCTACGTTAAAAAAAAAAAAAAAAAAAGATTTTGTGTTTCTACATTAAAAAAAAAATCACTCAGTGTTTGTTGAGATTTTTCTGAGGTTTGCCAGTATTAGGTGGGACCCAATAAACACATCTATGTTCCTCAGATGGTCAGCAGATGAGACCAGAACATGACATTCTTACAGATAAAGTCATTGTTGGAGAGTGTGCATGAACAAGAAGATTCCCATCTGCCTGCCCGCTCTGCGACCTTTATAGGCCCCCTTGTGTGGGACCTGGCTTGAACCTCCAGAAGGAGGGAGAGAGAGAGGAGAGGGGCAGCTCACCCCTCAAAGAAGGCAGGAGGGAGCCATTAGGCTGCATCTGACCTGTCTTTCTCTTCAAGCTGCCAGTGAGGGAAATCACAGGAAAGGAGTGAGACCATAGAGGGAAGTCTGGAGTGTTACCCACATTGTGCGTAGGAAGAAGGGGCTCCTCAGGAGCGAGAATTTTGAGTCCTAAAACTGGGACAGTCCCAGGCAAATCAGAAGTGTGTCACTCTGGTTTTGGAGGGAAACATCAGAAATGAGAGCGTTGGGGCGCCTGGGTGGCTCAGTGGGTTAAGCCTCTGCCTTCAGCTCAGGTCATGATCCCAGAATCCTGGGATCGGCCCCCCGCCTTGGGCTCTCTGCTCAGCAGGGAGCCTGCTTCCTCCTCTCTCTCTGCCTGCCTCCCTGCCTACTCTGTCCAATAAATAAATAATAAATAAAATCTTAAAAAAACAAAAAAGAAATATGAGCGTTCCTGTCCTAATAATGTTCCCTACATTTTAGTTCTCCAACACAGTAGTTTTCAAACTTGAGCTGTATCAGTGTTGGGCAGAGGGCTGATGACACGCTACCTGTTGGGAGCACAATCCCCGCCCCCCCAGCATCTGATTGCATGGGTATCCCATGGGACCTGGGTCTGCATTTCTAGCAAGTTCTCAGGAGATGCTGCTGTCTCTGGCCTGGGGCAGAGGCTGAGGACATTGCTATAATATATTTAGAAGAAACTATAATCCATCCTCTATTTTTATTATTGTTATTGTTGTTGTTATTTTTATTATTATTACTTTAAGTAAGCTTTATGCCCAACGTGGAGCTTGAACTCATGACCCCGAGATTAAGAGTTGCATGTGCCACTGACTGAGCCAGACTCCTCTGTCCCCATTTGGGAACACCAGCAGCAGCTTCACAGGGCAGTGCTCCTGTCTTCAGCGAAGTTGATCCCCAACCGTTGCTCATTATTTCTCCTCTTGGGCCTTTTTACTCCTTGACAACTCTAAAAACCCTAGCAGTTAAAGTAATTAAATGTATTGGTATTCTGTATTTAGGACTTGTTATTTAGTCTTGATTGGATTTACTGTCCCAGATCATGATATCAGAATTTCTAGAAATGTGATAAAATAGCAACAGTGACTTTCCAATAATATACGCTGAAAAAAATTCCAATAATAAAATGGCAGAAGCATAACCATGTCTGCCAGTTGAGTGTTAAGTTAGCAAATTCCCAGAGAGCATGAATCACCAGTTAAATCACCTTGCAAATTCAGTTACAAAGTTCAAAATCAAGTTCTTTTTCCCTTATGAGTTCAAAGTCCAAAGGCATTACAGTGAAAAGGCATGGTTCTTAATTTCTTATTCTGTTCCATCTTTGTGAAGGGGTCTTGATCCTGCCAGAGCTGGGCCTAGGCTCCTGTTGGCAGCTGCCTCCTGGCCTGCTTTTCAAGGCTTCCTTCAGGGTCTTCAAACTGAGTTGGTTCAATCCCAGGGCTCTGATGTCTTCACTCTAAAAGAGCCCCAGGAGTCCCTGGGACACACATACCTTATCACTGGGCTTGATCAAAACCTTGCCTTATAAAATGAACCAGTTCCCATCCTGTCTTAGCCTGTGCAGGCTGCTCTACCAGAACATCAAGGCTGGGTAGTTTCTAAACAACAGGCACTTATGTCTCAGAGTTCTGGAAGCTGGAATTCTGAGATGAGCATGCGAACATGGCCAGGTTCTGGAAAGAATCCTCTCCCTGGTTGCAGACTGACTTGCTGTGTCCCCACATGATGGGAGGGGCAGGGAGTTCAGGTGGCGGGGGCTCTCTTTTATGATCAGGGATACTGATCTCTTTCATGAGGGCTGGTCTCCCATGACCTAACCACTTCCCACTGGTCCCATTTCCAAATGTCATGGCCTTGGGGATTAGGATTCCAACATATGAATTTTGGGAAGACATAAACATTTGGTACATAGCATTTTCCCTATGCAGTTAATTCAAATAAAATTATGGACTTAGGGTTGCAAAGAACAGAGCAGAGATGGAGTGATGTGAGTGAGAAGGGCATCTCGTTCCAGCCCCACTGGATCCCAGGCAATCTACAACAGGTACTCAGAGTCCATTGTCTGGGGCATGCAAAACCCAGCTTGTTAGGAACGTAGAGACACAAATATGTCTTCAAGCTCATTATTTCTCCCTTTACATTCTTAATGATTTTTAAACAAAGGGCCTGAATTTTGTTTTGCAGTGGGCCACACAGATGATGTAGTCTGTCCTGCCACAGTCTTTGAAGTCAGACTCAACTGGGAGAAATCTTCCGCAGTGAGCTTAAGAATGGCACTCAGCTGACCCCATGAAGGAGAAAAATACCATTGCATAAATCCCATGTTCTCTGAGAGACAAAGGGACGTTTGAGACATTGCTCCTGTCTTGCAAAGCTGAGGAATTTGCCAGAGAGGCAGTCTTAAATCACTTAGGTTTGTCTGAGGTGAGTTTCCTTACTCTCATATTTATTTCCCTTTTGAGGTCCAAGTTTCAGTGGATAAGAGGACCAGTGAAATGAGGAAGACAGAGACTACTGATTCTGGGCTCTCGGTATAGCAAGTGTCAGTGACTATCACTTGGTTTTTGCAGACACCCAAAGGTGGGCAGAAGTGGGGAGGGCTTTCTAGTTTAAGGAAAAAAAGAAAAAAAAAGGAAACACTCCAGGTGTGCCTTGATTGGGGGCTGATGGCATGGGAATCTGGAGGTGCCTAACCAGAAGCTGAGTGTCCTGTGTAATTGGTTAGGGATGCATTTTGACTTTCTCTAGTTGATCTTAAGTTGGAAGCAACCACAAAAATGAGAAAGACTGTCAGTTACTGATCAAGTGCTGGGTATTTGCAGCTAATTGTTGCAGGTATTATTACTTGGCTTCCCGTCCAGGGTGGATTCCTGGGTGGTTTATTATAGGTAAAGAGTTGGCCTTCTGGACTAATTACTTGCTGCAGGTTGTGGGCCAGAGTACTATTTTTATATATAGTCTGGCCATTGTTGATTCATGTATGTTGTCTCAAATTTCTTTACTTTTTTTTTTTTTTTAAATGTCTTATTTGTTTATTTGAGAGAAAGATTATGAGTGGGGCAGGGGAGAGAGGCCAGCAGGATGCACACTCAGTGCAGAGCTGGATATGGAGCTCGATTTCACCACCTGAGATCATGACCTGAGCTGAAACCCAGAGTTAGATGCTTAACAACGGAGCCTCCCAGGTAAACCCTGCTGTTTCTCATTCCTAATGCTTGAGGACTAGGGTGAGGCTGCCCCTCATTTACTGATGTTGTTTTCAAACTGTATTATCTGATGTAGATGCTGACACATTCTAGATCCACGGCGCCTGATTCCCTCCTTCTTTTGTTGAATTGTGCTGGACCTGAGACACCCTCAGCCAATTCCTACAGCAAAGGCAATACCTATGCCTCTTCCTATCTTAACCGGGTTACTGAAACATCGTGCACATAGCCGTTTTCTTTTTTATTGTGGTAAAATCCATATAACATGGAAGTCACCGTGTTAGCTGCTTTAAAGTATACAATTCAATGGCATGTGGCACATTCACAATATTGTACAACCATCGCTGCCATCTACTTCCAGGTATTTCTAACACCTCCAAAAGAAGTCCAAAGGACTGCCCATTAAGCAGTCCTCCCCATGGCCCTTCCCTAGTTTCTGGCAACCACCAATCTTCTTTCTGTCTCTATAGATTTACCTGTTCTGGGGTCAGCAGTTCTCAAGCCCAGGGGTTTCAAATCACTTCCCTGGTCTTTGAGTTTGCATTAAGATGGCATGTTCTCCGCACAATAAGCGGTCCTATGACTTTTTATTTGTGTGTCAGTAAAGCCTGTAGCATTTCACTGGGTGATGCTGCAATTTGGCTTCTGTGATCTAAAAGTCAAGGTCACAAATGATCTAATAAATTTGAAAGAGGATTTCAACTCCCTTCATTTTGACTTCAATCTTTCTGATTGACTAAGTTCCCTTTCCAGCTTATCTCAACTAAGGGAAAAGACCCTGCAGGCTAAGCATCCCCTGATGGGAACGGAAACTACACCAGGTAATAACGATTGCCTTAAACCCCAAAGCCCTGTGTGATAGGCCCCAAGATAATGATCGACCTGTTACTGCTCATCTGCAGTAACCGACCTTTGTCTCCCATTCTTCTCATATAAAACCTAGAAGTGTTTTCAGCACTTTGGAGAGGGTCTTTGAGACACTAGTCTGCTGTCTTCCCAGTGTCAACCTCACTAAAACAAATTTTTTTATTTCACCACCACTGGTTTCTCTCTACCTTTGGATTTTATCATCAGCATGCAGCTGATCCTGATCTGTTAGGGTCCCCCTACACCAGGTGCACTGTGGCTGTAAATTCAGAGTCCACTTGAGACCTCCTTGGAGGGCAGCCCTTAAGGGCCATGGACCCCAGTGCCTTCCAGACCCTTCTCTGCTCCTGAATATATTTCAGAGGAACAGAGAAAGGCAGGAAGTCTGGGCAGCCTATCACGTTGCTTCCCTGGACCTCACATTTACAACAGCAGTTTGGTGTCCTAGCCTTAGTGTTCTGTAGCAGCCAAAGCACTTGGCTCCTGTAGAAAGGTCTGGACTAGAAACCTAATGGAAAATACAATAAGATGCAGCCAAAAAGATTTGCAACCCTCTTGTGCTAAGAGGCTTGAGTGCAGAAAGACAATCTATTTTTTTAAAATTGAAATTTGGCTTGGTGTTAGTTTGCCTAATTGGTGTCTGTATTTGGTTCTAGAGGAGGGATTTGTGTCCCCAGTGCCTTTAGGAAAGAGTAGATCCCTCAACAGATTGGGGTTTGTTTAGAAGGATAAGAGGGGTATGGTTGTTGGCTCGGTGTTCTCCTGCTCTGAGGAAGAAATGCATTTAAAAATAATCAAAACAGTAAGTCTACAATTACTGTATGTGATAAGTCATACAAAATTTGGACGTGGGGATGGGAAAGGCTCTGGATCTGAAGGATGAGTGAGAATGAACATATGGTGAATAAAGGGAAAGGCACGCAGGCTGATGTGTTAAAAATCACGTTTATTAAGACTTTAATAGGACATTTGCTGCATCTGGGGAGGTGGGGTGGGGTAGTGGTTCAGAAAGTGAAATTACAGCGTCATATCTTCTCAGGAAAGCTAAGTAGGACCTGGATGCAGGGGTGGGGGACCTACCTCCTTTCCACTGGGCTTCCTGGGCTTCAGCTGCAGAATTGGCCTCGGGCAAGACTAGGCATCCCTGAGCAAGAAGGGGTGGCATGAGGTCCCCTAGGAGACTTATTTGGTGAAGACGAGAGACAAGGAAGGGAGAGCATTCATTCCAATTCATGCTCTAGCGTCAAGTTAATTGAGTCATGCTGCCCACAGCGATGCTTGGTGATGGTGATTCAAACAGCTGAACCAACCGTCCTTTACTGCACAGGAGTTGGGAGCTGAGAATAGGATTTGAGATTACAAAAACAACAACCCTCCCATATGTTAGACATCACACATGCCAAGTACTTAGCCTTGGTCACATTCAAAATGGTGAGTAGCTTTTTGCTACGATATGATGATGATTATTATTTGCAACTAACATGCTTTTTTGATTTTACTATTCTTAAGAGAATGCTTAATGATTCGTTCTTGTAAAACTAAATCACTTTCTGGTATGATGTTATTTGCCAAATGGATAAAATGTAAAAGAACATCTTTCACTGAAATTTCATCCTTCTGTTTTTTTTTTTTTTTTTTTTTTTCACTCTGCTGGCTGTAAATGTGCCCCTTTCAAGTTACCACGTGTGTCTAGGACCAGCCTAAGCCAGGACTCAAACTGGGAGGGCTTGTAGGCTTTGCCTCATTTCTTTCTAACATCGTCTCCTCCAGTTCCTGCTCAGAATTTCCCTGGTATCCCTCGTCACAAGGCTTGTCTCCCTGGAAATGATCCTGAATTTCAGGCTCTAAATAGAAAAAGATACTTTGCCATGAGCAAGAAGGACAGCTTCCTAGCTGACAAGAGGCCTCCTGGGAGAGCATTAATTCAGTGACACGTTGGCCTGGGGGACTCTTTCTGGCTGGCAGCCTCCGACACTGGATTTTGGTAGTAGACAGACATGATTGACTTCTATTAGGATAGAGCTGGCATCACAGATGACAAAACCCAGCCCAAACTAATTTAAGCAAAAAAAGTAATTTTGGGGTCCATGCAACTTCCATCAAGGTCAGGCAGAGGGACTAAAACTATATCCAAGGGCCCTGGATCTCAGTTGCTCATATCCACTTGTCTCTGTTGAGTTTAATTTAATTCTATTGGCCAGTTCTATGCAGGAGGTGAGATGTCTGGTGGCAGCTCAGCCTTATGGGGTCCCACCTCGGTACTGCTGGTGGTACTGTCTTTCCAGGGCCTGCTGGGTCCCATCTATAACGATCACTGTCCCTGGGAACAACTGAAAGCACCAAGTGTATATTTTTCATCCTTTCTCTTTAAAGCTTCTACTTCTAATTATGTTTGAAATATGAGTATATAGCCTGATTTTTTAAAAAACAAACAAACAAACAAACAAAAAACCAAACCAAAATCTTCAGGGGCGCCTGGGTGGCTCATTTGGTTAAGTGTCTGACTCTTGATTTCAGCTCATGATCTCAGGGTGGTGAGATCGAGCCCCACATCGAGCTCTGTGTTGGGTGCGGAGTCTGCCTAAGATTTTCTCTCCCTCTCCCTCTGCTCCTAACCCCAACATGTGCATGCTGTCTCTCTCTAAAAGAAAAAACCCCACAATCTTTTGTATTTTACGTGAATTTTAAAATTGCCTCCCATTTACTCTAAGTGCTAATGATTAAGTTTAAACATATCTTCTTATTTTGTGCTATTTGTCTCGCTGTTCTTTCTTTCTTTTTCTCTCCCTCTCTCTTCTTTAAAAGATTTTATTTATTTGACAGAGAGAGAGAGAGAGAGACAGAGACAGAGATCACAAGTAGGCAGAGCAGCAGGCAGAGAGAGAGGGAAGCAGGCTCCCTGCTGAGCAGAGAGTCTGATGCAGGGCTCGATCCCAGGATTTGAGATCATGTCCTGAGCCAAAGGCAGAGGCTCAACCCACCGAGCCAGCTAGGTGCCCCTCTCTCTTTTGCTGCCTCCCTTGGAATGTATGTATTTCGGACTTTGATTCTCCACCTTACAATTACATTGCTTGAAACTTACATATTCTCCTTCTATTCCTTTGGAGATTAGCTGTAACATGCATCCTTCACTTATCAAATCTGAAGTCAGTAAGTTTACTTTAGAACACGTGCATTCCATCCACCCGCCTCCTGATTTCTTTATACCATGGCATTTAATGGATATCTGTAGACCCCATAAGATATGATCTTTATAATTTAGAGTTTACTTTATTTTAAGTTTCCCAATTCATTTCATACTTTCTTTGCTCCTCATTACTTTCCTCTGGGATCATTTTCCTTCTGCCTATGGATATGTGTGGAGGCTCTTTATCACTGTTTACTCCCAATGCCCCTGTCCTTCTCCCCCCATTCCCAGAAAACCACTCGTCTACATTCTATCTCTCTATATTTGCATATTTTAGACATTTCATATGTCTTTACATATATGTGGTCTTTTGTGATTGATCTCTTTCCCTTTTCGAGGTTCATCCACATTGTAGCATCTCTCAATATTTAACTCCTTTTCATTGTCAAAAAATATTCCATTGTATGGATATGACATATTTTATTATCCATTCATCCATTCAGGAGATGGACACTTGAATTGTTTCTACTTCTGCACTATTATGAATAATGCTACTATAAACACGTTTGTATACAAGTTTTCACTGCTCTTAGATACACACCTAGCAGTGGGACTGCAGGGTGAGAGGCAACTCTTTGTTTAACACTTTGAGGGATGGCCAACCTGTTTTTCCAAGTGACTGCACCATTTTACAAGCTCATCTGCAACACAGAGGCTTCCAGTTTTCACACATCCTTGCCAAACACACATTCTTATTTGTCTGTTTGACTGTAGCCACCCTAGTGAGTATGAAGCCATACTCACTGGGGTTTGGGTTTGAATTTCCTAATGGCTAAAGATTCTGAAGGTATTATCATGTGCTTATTGGCTACTTGTATATTTCCTGGGGAGAAATGTCTACTCAGATCTTTTGACCCTTTTTAAAACTGGTTTGTCAGGACACCTGAGTGGCTCAGTGGGTTAAGCCTCTGCCTTCGGCTCAGGTCATGGCCTTGGGGTCCTGGAATCAAGCCCCGCATCAGGCTCTCTGCACAGCTGAGAGTCTGTTTCCCCCTCCCTCTCTGCCTACTTGTGATCTCTGTCTGTCGAATAAATAAATAAAAATCTAAAAAAAATAATTTAAAATTGGTTTGTCTTTTTATTGTTGTTGACTTTTAAGAGTGTATGTGTATATATATATATCTGGATACAATCCGATATATATATATATATTCTGGATATAATCTTTCAGCATATATATGACTTGCTACTGTTTTTTCCTGTTCTGTGGGTTATTTTTTCATTTTCTTGATGGTATACTTTGAAGCATAAAATAATTTAATTGATGAAATCTATTTTCTTCTTTTTTAGCTTTCTTCCTTCCTCCCTCCCTCCCTCTTTCTTTCTCTTTCTTTTCTTCTGTGTTTGTGCTGTTACGGTCATTTCTAAGAAGTGTTTGCCTACACCAAGGTTATGAAAATCTACTCTTATGTTTTCTTCTAAGATTTTAGAAAATACTAGCTCTAACATTTAGGTTTATTTCCATTTGCAGTTAATTTTTACATATGGTGTAAGGAAGTGTAGCAACTTAATCCTTTTGCATGGGGCTGTCTAGTTGTCCCAGCACCATTTGTTGAAAAGAAATGTGTATTTCCCTTTGCAAGAAGCAGAAGAGATCATACACTTTTGATAAGTTCAAAAGAGAAGTTAGCAGTCCGTTCAATGGATATCTGGGTTGAGACCTAAGGATAATGAGGATGATATAATGAAGGAGTATAATTAGTGAATAATTAAATTACTTATATTTTCATTTTCTTTAACTATTGATGAATGTTTACTTTGTATCAATGAACTACGTGGTGGGTATACTCTGGGTCTGTTAGTTACAACTCATTCCAACTCCCTCCTAGCATTCAGCATGTTGGAAGGCCTTGGGAGGATAATCTTTCCAAGTGATTCAGGCTCTACCAGTCAGATGCATTCGCATGAAACTTTGGTTCAGAAATGAACCAAGGGGTAGGAATTTCAGGCTGTGGTGGAAACAGTACCATTCTGGAACCCAGAGCTGAAAGTATCAATTCATATAAATTCATATATATATATATATATATATATATGAATATTATATATAAATTATATATCACATATATTATATGATATATATAAATTATATATAATTATATTTATAATTATATAAATTATACATATATAATTTATATCATAATATAAATTATGATATATATATAAATTCATATATATATATATTTAGTGTGAGAGTGTGTGCACACATGCATGAATGGTGGGAGGGGGCAGAGAGAGAGGGAGAGAGAGAATCTTAAGCAGGTTCCACACTCAGCATGGAGCCCAATGCAGGGCTCAATCTCACGACCCTGAGATCATGACCAGAGTGGAAATCAAGAGTGGATCACTTAACTGCCCGAGACACCCAGGTGCCCCTCATTTTCTGTTTCTTATGAACAGCTTTCTGATATAGTGGCTTTCTGACTCTGATCTGTGAGCTGGCAAAGGAGAGGCCCCTTCTTGTTCTGCAGCTTCTTGGTGGTAGGAGAGGCAGCAGTTCTCTTGGTAGTTTACTTCTGTGGTGTGTTTCTAAGTGTCCTTGAAGTTCAGTTTTACAATTTCTTGTGAGCCTATGAGTAGCCTACAAATTTCATTCTACTTAAATGAGCTAGAGAAGATTCTGTTGCCTGCACTTAAGAAGACTGATTAATAGAGTAATTGGTAACAGAAGTGGTTACTTCTCTCTCTCAAGGAAAAACTCTCAAGGAAATGGAAATCTGAGATGAGCTCTCTGGCTCAGGTAGGTTTGAGAATACAGAGGTACCTGTTACCATTAGCAGATGGAACACTGCTGTCTTCACCAACCTGTAAGACTTAAACTGTCATCTGTGGTCACCTGGGGGCCCACTGAAAACAAGATGTAGGCAGATCCAGTGTCTGCTATGATAATCTGCCATGGAAAGGATAAGAAATAAAATAAGTTTTAGATGGGCTGTTTTCTACTAATTGGTGCAGGGAGCTTGAATAATTAAACTAACTCAGTGATTCAACATCTCCATTTAAGACATGCAATTTCTATTACTGCCTTTGTTCATTTGGATTTCTGCAGAAGCCAAGTCAAATGTAAGTTGTTTCCTTGGGATGAAATGCCAAAAACAGCAGTAAAAAGGTGAGTTGGGAGAGGGATAGTAGCCAATAAAAGGTGCATTATCAAGTAAGCTGTCTATACAGGCAACTGGAGGTCTTTCTTAGTGGAGAACTCTGGATGGTAGTCTAAAATGTGCCTTAGTTCTCTCACCTAGGGGTGAGGAAGATCTTGTCAAACATGGATGAATACAGAGTGCTTCCAGGGTGATGCTGTCACTCCTTGGCACTTCTAGCCTTCCTTGTGTGTGGGCAGAATGGGATGCACCAGTCCCAGGAGGTCTCAGGCACAGAACCATTAAGGATGGCTTGTGGAAACTGGGTTGGCGTGCACAAAATGGCAAGTGCTGAGGGGGTCAGTGTAGAGCACCAGCCGAATCTGGTACATTTAAATAAACTTACAATAAATTGCAGATCGGGCCTGAAAACAGCATAAAATTAGACACAGAGACTGGTTCCATGGATTTCTGATTTATAATGTAGTTGAATTCATAGCCTTGCTCGATTTCTTAGGTGAAAGTGAGGGCACTGGTTATTAACGGCTGAGATCCAGAGAATTTGAATGATGACATTTGATAAGGCTCAAGTGAGTCATATTATCCTGATTCTCCCAACCTCACTGAACTGCCATTGCCAGGAGAAGTAAACCTACTGCAGTCTAATGAGGCTTTGTTAGAAGACCAGGCAGTAGTGACCCGAAGTAGTCTCTTTGGGGATGTTAACTCTTCCACCATAATTGACCTATAATCATAGTCAGATCCCAATATGCCTCAGGGGCTAATTACACAATCATATCTGGGAGCAGAAGTCTAATGTACTAAAAGATTTATAGGATTTAAAAATTTATAGTAGCACAGCCCAGATGAGTATGTGTGGGAGAGATTCCAAGGGTGATAATCATGATTTCTGGTCCTGTTGAATTTATCTGTATGCATCAGCTTATCAAAGATTCTGCATCTAATTAGCTACCATGTGTACTGGAACAGGTTTGTTTCCAACTGTAAGTTGGAAACCCTGATGCATGGAGAAATTTATTGTTCAGAGTAACACTGGCATCTTCAAAAAAACACCTGTAATGCCTACCCTTCATAGTCAGAGATGGAGATGAGAGTTGCTGCTCTTGAAATGGGCTCCTGATGACAACAGAGATGATGAGCTTCTACGGGGCTGAAATCAAATAGCGACACATCACTGACAGACAGGCAGGTACCATTGCTGTAATAGGCTGCAGGGGTGAGGGTGGTCGGGTGGTAAGTAGCATGTTTTGAACCACAGAGATCTTTGGTGGTGAAATCTTTGGGCAGTCCACTAAGTTTACACTTGATCTGTATAACCAAAAAGCACTAAGCTTGGCAAAACAAGATTTGACTTGGGTCAACATGGGTGGAAGTCATGAACTTCTCAGACTTGTCTCAGTTCACGGACCAAAGTTCCTTGAATAAACGAGGGAATCAGGGGATCCTTGAAGAAGAGCCCTCTAGTAAGAAGACAAGTAGAAATTGTAAATCTTTCTCCTATTCTTTTTGTAAGGGATCTGTAGCCACTTACTAGAAGCAAGAAAATACCCTCAAATTTCTGGAATGGTTGGATTCTGGCTCAGAGTCAAAGGACTTAGGATATCACTGTGGTCCACTGGTCAGAAGAGGGCTTCTTATGAGGGTTATGAGGTAAAGAGAGATTTAACCTGAATCTTGCCATGTCACAAGGTATCTTCAATCTAGTGTTAGTTTATTTTCTGAATCTAGGGATGGAGTGGGCATACCTAGCTATCAGGGGGAACCTCCACATCAGCTCTGTGGAGTAAAGCCTAGAATTTTAGAAAAGGGCCAGGACAATTCACTGATGTGTCAACTCCTCACCAAAATTGTACACCAAAGGAAATAGCCACATTCATTGGCAGGAGGGGTGCAGACATCAAATGTTGAAAGATTTAGAAATAGTGAAAGAACTTTCTTTTTTTCTTTTTTTTTTTTTAAAGATTTTATTTATTTATTTGACAGACAGAGATCACAAGTGGGCAGAGAGGCAGGCAGAGAGAGAGAGAGAGGAGGAGGAAGCAGGCTCTCTGCTCTGCAGAGCAGAGAGCCCAATGCAGGACTCGATCCCAGGACCCTGAGATCATGACCTGAGCTGCAGGCAGAGGCTTTAACCCACTGAGCCACCCAGGCGCTCGTGAAAGAACTTTCATCTGTGTAGAAGACACATGGTTCTTGGAATGTAATAGTAAATTATCATACACCTAATCCTGCTCCAGGGAAAGCCAAGGTGATCATTTTACCAGAATTAAATCAGCATGGCTCCTGATTTGGTATGAAGTTACTATCCTGAAGATTGTTTTTTTCCACCCTTCTATTCTAGTCAGCAAGAAACACTAGAAGCAGTTTTCTATATTCTTGATGGCCTAAGGACTTCATTGTCTCACAATCTCATAGAATATCATGCTGGTCTACTACAATGACAGCGTCAGATGATATACGGCCTGCGATGTACCAGTGATGGGGTTTTGAGCAAAGCCATACCCTCCTTTGGAATGTAATCGTTTTCTTTAAGGAAAGCTCTAGCTTGCTTTTGGGCCCTGGCAGAGACTAACCACTGCACATCTGTTGACCATTTCAACTGAACTTTCCTTCATGGATTGGGTATTATCTGAACTATAAAGCCATCCCTTGGAATATATGACCATAACTTTCAGTGTATGATTAGCCCTCCCTCATCACTTGGGGGTGGCATGAGGTCTTATAGGGGCAACTACGTTGAAGAACATGTGGTTCGCAGTGTCAGGTTGGTTAATCCTAGGGTACTGTCTTAAATCTGAACCCACTGCTAAGCCTCCATGGGGAGTTTCTGATGGTTGGTCTGATCAAGCAGGAACATGTCTGAACTCGGTTTACAGATGGTGTCATAGATATGCTTACACTGTTGTGAACTGAAGTGTTGTGTCTGTGTATTCATATTCAGGTATGGCCTTGGAGGACAGCAGAAAGGAGAATTTCTTTCAAGAGAAAATTGAAGTGGGATGTGTTGTCTGTTTTCCTGGACAGAAAGATGGCCTGAGATCAGAATGTGTACCTTTTCATGGGCTGTAGTTTACTTCTGGCCAGACAGACAGAGATTTGGAAAGAAGGAGATTAGAGAAGAAAAATGACAAAAAGCTCTAGGGAAGAGAATGTGGGTATGCCTCTCAAAATAGTCTATGTGAATGTGAGAATGTTTGCTACCCATGTGGTGTTTCACTAAGGGGGGGTGCTCCCTTGGAAGATGTCTTCTTGTAACCAAGTAGACAATTAATGAGCTCTATTCCTACCAATCAGCCTCTTTCCCCTGCCATCCTAGTGGTTTTTGGTGGAGCAATGGTAGACAAGGTGAACCAAGCAGCCATGGGTGGAGGATGAGAAAGACGGGGCTCACGCCTTGAGTGATGCTGACCTCTTCCACTAAAGCTGAGCGGGACCAGCTGGAAGACTTGATGCAGCCCCCAATCCTGGAGTGGAGGAAACCCAGCCAGCTACTCAGGGCCATTTCGATTACATTTGAACTTTTCCATTGTGGAGGGGTCAGTGACTCATGCTTCCTGAAACAGACATTAACACTGGGTATGATGCTTCTGCGACATCAAGAGGGAACTTACTAAATGCCTCATTCACGGTAGTGGTGTCCCACAAAACATTTTCTCTGGCCAAGGAAATTATTCTACAACCTCCTTCCTTCTGCCAAGCTCAGTGAATTCATTGATATTCAAAAGGTGCTTCATCACCCATATAATGGGGAGCTTTTAGCATGATGAAATAACCTAATGGAGATCTAGTTATGGTATCCGTTATGAGCCAGCACCTTGAGAGGTTGGAATGTTGTCCTGCAGTTTGCGGTATGTGCTTTTATTCAGTGATCATAGATGGCAGTGTTTTTCCACACCAAGAAAACGAGTATCTGGGAACCAACAGCTAGTAACAGAAGTGGCACTATCATACCTACTCACAGACTTGTACATATTTTGCTTCCCATCCCCACAACTTCAGTCTTCAATGGGGATGGTTTTTTTCCACATGAGGGATACAGCGATGGTCCCGTTGAATGGGAAGTTGGGGCTACCCTCCTACTCATATCACTGGGTGAGCCTGCCAGAACAAGATGACCATGTTGGCTGGGGTGGTGAATTCTGATCATCAGGGGGGCTATGTTGTTGCTGTTACACAATGCAGGGAGGGGCCAGTGTTTCTGGAACTCAAGATTGTCAGCGTGCCTCTTAGGAGAGCAAGTGCATTGATCAAAGTTAATAAAAACTGTAGCAAGACCACATAAATGAAAGCACAAAGGTCTCCTACTTTTTGCGATGGTAAGTCCAGGTCATGCAGAAGATGGAGAAGTCTTGGCAGCAGCAAGACTTTGAGCAAATGCGACTTGGATGGATAGTGGGGAAGGAAGAACCATAGACATCACCCCAGGTCTATCCCACCTCCCCGCCCCACCACATTAGATGTGCACTGTGGTATTATAACTAAGAGATACCATTGTGGAAAAGAATTCCAGAAGACACTGTGTGGATGCAAGCCCAGAAATCTGAAGGAGAGTTTTGAAATTCTATAGATCTTGAAAATGTGGTATTTTAGCCAATTTAACCCACATTTCAAGTAACATGGAGTCTCCACTTAATATCAAAGATTTGAGAAGCAGAATTTTGCGCTATAGCTTAGACCAAGAGGGCTTTTTAGGTCACCCAGAAAGTAATTTAGTTTGTTAGAGTCCAAAATCCAAAGAAATGATCACAGTGTTGACTGTCTTTCTGAAGGTAGGGAAACAAAATGAAACGTCTTGCTTTTACTTTGGAGGAGACATTCCAACAGGCCCCCCAATTCTGGAACATCAGAAGCTGAGCTGGCAGGTGCCTTATTTTTTTGTATTTATTTTTATTTCTCTCTCATGTGGGTGTCTAGACAAGGTTTCTGGGAACCTATCATTTCCTGCCCTTAGGATCCTAATCATGATATTGTTCATGCCGGTAACAAGTGTGATGTCCTCTAGGCTGGGCTCCTGGGGCAGCATAGGCCCCAAGGTGTGGTTAGGGCATGCAATGGGAGCTGTACATAAGTCACTGTTAGATTATACCACCTACTTATCCTCTGATCATCACTGTGACGGTCCCTGGTTCCTCTTCTCTTTAGGGCGATCGTGACTTCCTCTTGATTGTCAGTGCCTCCCTCCTTTAAAACATCCTGGTGCTTCCTGCACCAATGTCTTCCTCAAGGACCCTTTGAAAGCAGAGTGTGTGAGCGTGTGTGGGGAGATGGAAGGAACACAGCCTCTTTGGTAAAGGCAGCTGTAGCCTATATTCAGCCTAATCTACAATTATGTTCCATCCTATTTGGTTGAGTACTCTCCAAACCCCCTTCCATGAATATTTTTCAGATTCTGGATGTGTCAAAACCACATTTCTATGTCTCTTTTTAGATGTTCTGTCTCTGGGATTTGAATCCTGAAGGACAGGTTGTCCTTCTAGAAGGTTGCTGGAGCTGAGGATCCCTGGTTCCTAATCTTCCTGAACCCAGTTATCCAATTCCCGAGGCTACACAGTATCTTTTGTACATATTTCCTTCTATGGGAGCCAGAGTCCTGACTAATGCCAGAATGGCACTAGATAATAAGCTTTCAACTGCAGGATCCCAGAGAAACATGAATTATTTAGGACTTATATTGAGCCAAGCTGGGAAGGACTGTGGGATTCTTAATCATTCTCTAAGGTGAGAAGTCAGCCCAGGGGCTGTGTGTTGACAAAACAGCTCATTAAATCATCATCCATGGTGCCAACAGGCTGGGGGGCCCACAGAGGGTAAATCCCCGGGTACCAGGAACCTATGGAGAAGACCAAGTAAACGGGACTGAGATTCTCCCAAGTATCACTTGCTTGACACCAAGAGACAGATCCCTAAAGTCTTTCCTCAAAGAGCAGAGCCCTTCTGTGATCATAAAACAGTTTCCTACTTCTTGTCACCATTTATCATGCTCACTTTTCCTCATTGCACACTTGACGACAGGGATCTGAACTTGGCCCTAGGGGAAGGGGACAGGGTGAGCTAGCTGAGATGCTCAAAGTAGTTTATAAAAGAAGCAGCTTAAGAGCTGGAAAGGAAATGCAGAATTTTCTCTTTGCTCATCCCAAACCTCTTTGGCTTAGCTTGGGTCATAGTCCCATCCCATCTGCAAGGGGAATGGGTTCTGTGTTTGAGAGCACACCAGAGTCACCAAACCAGCGAGAAGCAAAATCCCCTAAAGGGAAGTCATGGGGACAGAGAGTATAGGCAATGATCTGCTTGGGGAACCAACGCTGGGGTGTTTGTCACAGTGGCCATCGGGCACCTGACCCGAAGGTGGCCAATTCCTAGATGAAGACAAAGGAATTAGGGCTAGTGTTCATTGAGTGCTTCTGTGTGTGAAGCCTCCCACGGGGTGCTTTATATAAATCATCATGTTTGGTCCTCATGACATTTCTGGGCTGCCGGTACCATAGGAATCCCAGTTTACAGAACAAGAGCCTTTTGTGGTGGACTGGGTTTACACAGTTGACCCACAATGCCCCAGCCACATGGGAGGGGAGCTAAGCTGAGGAGACTCATGGTCTCCGGTCTCGATCCTTCACCGGACCATAGTGGAAAGACACAAAAATCAATGGTAAGAAGGGAACAAAAGGGGCATGCAGAGGTAAGCAGCGACAGACAAGCACACGGAGAAGCTGGCCCCTAGAGCAATTAATTGAGGGTCCTAGAATCTAGTTCTAGTCCACTTTACAGCCTTAAAATAAATTGGCCAATAGAAAGAAAAAGAAACATCAACAGAAACCAAGTGAAATAATTTCTGATTTCACTGAGGATGGTTTGGTAGAATTTTGTTCATTGTCACAGAAAAAGCAAAGAGGGGATTAACATATTCCTGGCAGTCAATGTTTTCAGCCTCAGGAGAGGGACCTCCTGGGGTTGCTGACCAGTGAGTCTGACAGCAGAGAGGGAGTCCCAGTGTGGTCAACAGAGGGGAGTTCCAGTCCCTGGGCATTGGATACTTCAGGAAAGAGTATCTTGGAGAGGGGGAGGAGGGGTCTGCCTGGAGGCTCCATTGAACTCCAGCCAATGGCAGGGGCCCAATGCTTCACCATTCCAGAAATGCCCAGGGGACAGAGGGGCTCTAGCACAAAACACCTGAATATATAGTCCAGAATCTCTTTGAGGTATAACGTCTTTCATATAAAGCCCTCTTGGTAGCTTTTTGAAATATCCACGACTACCTTTTCCTTTCCATTTTTATTACTCACAGTGTCCAGACATTCCTCTAGTCACTTAGTGGACGAGACCAGCACCGAAACTCAAACACATTTAAAATTTAAATTTTCAGGCTGCTGACACATGTTCCATCAGAGGCCAGGATGCGTGGGCTGTGTTTGTTTGCAGAGGCCCAGGGATGTCACCACCTTAGAGAAAAGATGGATATTAAAATACAGAGTTAATCGTAGCAGAAATAGTCTACTTTTCAAAGGAAGTCCTTGTGCAGGAAATCGAAGGTGTTCAACCAGCCAGTGGTGGAGCGTCTGACCAGCTTTTACTGTATTTTTTTTATTACATTAAGGCACATTTATAATTTGGACAGAGAAAAAAATTAGCCATAATTCCATTATTGTAGTGCCTTAAAACATTCCTTATGTGTTCCTTTGTTCCCATGGTTTCTGTTGCATAAAGCCCTCTGTTTTTTCTCCACCTCACAGGAGAGGTGGACATTCCTTCCTGTTATCATTTGATAGTTACCATTATTTTACATCTAAAGCTCATCCAAGACTTTGGCTCGCTGGATCCCAAGTAATAACCTGGGTATAGTTCAATGGTAGAGAGTTCCTAGTACCTATTCCAAAAGAACCCCAGATTCATATTGGAACGCGACTTTGCTGTCTTGAGTGTAGGCAGCTTTGCCTTAAAGAACAGAAGACAAATAGAAGGAGGAAACTCCCAAGACATATTAAACACAGAGAGTAAGCCTGCTCATAGCTTGGGAGATACAGGTGAATCTCGAGGGCGTGTTAGGTTAGACAATGCGCTAGCAAGGGGCCCGCGCACCGGCGCAGAATCCAGAAATGTGATAAACGTGGATGGAGAGTCAGCGACCGGCCGGTCACATGGAAGTGTGTGTGAGTGGGAGACTCGTTGGCACCAGCCAGAGGGAAGTGATGGTGGAGAAGCGTCATGGCCCTCAGGCTGGCAGCTCTGTCACCCGTAGATGGGTCCAGGATGCGCTGAAAGCCCCATGGCTGCTCGCAGCCAGCTGCAGGGGCAGACATGGTGGTCTCTCTGGAGACAGAGTCGCTGCGTTTCTCCAGAAAAAATGAGCATGTGTCATTGGTTCCAGGCACCTCCCTCTGTTGGACCCCTGCCCCACCCCAGCTCTGACCTTTGCTATCACCCCTTCTGTGGGGAGGGCTGCTATGGGAGACAGGGATAAAGGGAGAGGGAGGTGTCTGTCCTGCCCTGCACGTTGCTCTGCTGGTTACCCCCCCACACACACCTCTTGCCTTTGTGGCTGGTGTTGTGTGTTAAATGTAGTTAGTAAACGGTGCACTTCTAGCATTTTATTTTATTTTTTAAGATTTTATTTATTTGACACAGAGGGACGCAGTGAGAGAGGGGACACAAACAGGGGGTGTGGGGAGGGAGATGCAGGCTTTCTGACACACAGGGAGCCGAACGCAGGGTTCGATCCCAGGACCCTGGGATCATGACCTGCGCAGAAGGCAGATGCTTAACTGACTGAGCCACCCAGGTACTCCTGCTTCCAGTTTTTAAATTTGGTCTGTGGGCCTTTTTATTTCTGATGGCTGAGAGGGCATACTTGGTGGTGCACGTGAGGGCCATCATTGCATCAAAGAAATCATTTCCCACAGGACAGGACATCAGAAGGTGTCTGGGCCTGGGCACAATGGTCATCATCCCAAACTGGCACAGTTTTCCCAGGAAAGCTCTTTTGAGTTTACATTCTTTGTATGGCCACAGACTGGAACTTCAGCTAAAGATGTAACAAATTATTATGCAAATCCCCAAAGGCAGATCATTTAAAACACACATACCTTATTCTTATTTTTAAGAGTGTACTAAAAAATCTCTGAATGGGTTTAAGAGCAAGGGGTGTGCTTGGTACATTTGTACATCTGTTTTTCATTTGAATCCATGGATGCTTAAAATTTCTTTCTTTCTCTCTTTCTTCCTCCCTCCCTTCCTTCCTTTTTTCTTCCTTCCTTCTTGAGAGTGGGGGGGGGGGAGCAAGCAGGGGCGGGGTGGGGGAGGGGCAGAGGGAGAGGGAGAGGGAACCTTAAGCAAACTCTACACCCAGCATAGAGCCTGTTGCGAGGTTTGATCTCATGACCCTGAGATCACGACCTAAGCTAAAACCAAGAGTCAGACCCCTAATGGACTTAGCCACCCAGGTGCCCCTAAAATTTTAATTTTACATATAGTACTGGTTTCTAAAGATGTTCTTTGATTCTATACATATTAGATTTCAGCTCTTCACAGAACACCCACATCATGGCATATGACAGAAGTTGACGTGGTTGTCCCTGCTGCGGTGACACTGGATTCCCAAACGGACTTGCAGAGAGTGTCCGCTGTGCCACCTCTAAAGGACACTGCTGGGGTTGAGCTGATGAGGAGAGCCTGAAGCTGAAGTCAGCGTGGGGGCAGAGCACCCACCCTGATGAAGCACGTGTGAAGTCAGCCGTGGGACGAGCGTCATGCTTCCTTGTTGCTGTGCGAGTTTCAGAATCCCCACCTTGGAAATCAGCAGGGAGAATGAACATAAATGCATGAGACATTCTCACCAAACACTGACATGTGGATGGCCCCAGAGAAAGCCCCAGGTACTTGGTGAGGTCAGAGGCTCACAGCCCTCTAGCCCCCCAAGCAGTTGTCACCTGTCCGGCTGTGGCAGCCAGCACCCCTGGGTCCGGGGAAGTGCGAGCCATTGCTCTACCAGTAAAGGACTCGTGAGGTTCATGGTGGCACAAAGCCAGCCAGTACGACACAATTGCCAGAGCAGTCTGGTGTAGACCGGGTCACCGGCATGGGGGTCAACGGGGCTGCATCCTGGAGGAGGTGGGGCTGTCTAGTGGAATTGGAGATGGAGCCTTCATCCAATTGAAGACTACTCATCTTGCCGCTGTTGCTTTAAAAGTGCACAGATGTCCTTCTGCTCTCTCCTCTTCCTTGTTACTGATGAGAACCTGGCTTGTTCCACAAGACACTTAGGACCTGAGCATCTCTGATTTGTGGTAGTTAAGTATTCCATAACTACTACTACTACTACTACTACTAATGATGATGATGGTGACATGTGAATTCGTGTGGTGCTTGATCACTCCCAAAGTGCTGATATTTGGAAACTCAGCTTTGCATCATGGCAACCCCGTGGGAATTCTTGTCTTTAATACCCCCACACCCCCTGATTCTCACCTGCATGTCAGGTGCTCCTGAGTCTTGAGCCCATAGTTGCCAGAGGCCAGGTCTCTGCCTCTGACCTCAGCATGGACCTCCCAGGCCCCTTCCTTTCATACACTTCACCCAACCTTCTCAGTCCTGGGCTTTCCCGGGGGACCCTTTCTGTCCCTCTCCCACCGGATGAGGCCCTCCTCGCTTAACCAACCTCACACCCAGCATATTCCCTCACAAAGCTTGTGTAGTGCGTGCTTGCTCATCTGTGGGACTGTGCGTGGTCACTGCGCGTGGTCTGGTAGAAGGTTGGTTTGGAGCCGAGTTCCATAGGCAGGCTGGTGTGTGCAGACACAACTTCCGGCTCTGTCCAGGCCCCCCAGTTGGAGCAGGTGTGGCTTCAGCCCCCTGGCCTCACGCCACGTGGTGATGCTGTCGTGATAACATGGATGGGCCACTTTAAGCCCATGGAAGAGGGCCTGGGACGCTCGCAGCAAGCAGTGTTGTCATTACGTGAGGGCTACACGCGGTCCCTGCTGAGGGTGGCTTCATGCTCCCAGGGACTTTGGCTCCTGTTCTCCATTGCGTCCCCAGTGCCCACCATAGCACGGGCACATGACAGGCTCTTGATAAACATCTCTTGAATAAAAGGATGAAATGGATGAGTTCAAGGGGGAAAAAAAGATTGGTTCCTAAAGCCCAGACAAACATGGTTACCATTTAGACCTGCTTTAGGGGAGGTAAGAAAAGAAGTGCTCTGCTTTTGGGCCGGTATGATGGGAACCACTTGTCATAGCTGCGACACGACACCAGGCATGCTGCTGGCTGGTCCTTTATTCTGAAGACAAATGATGGGTCTCTTCATGTAGCTGGGGGGCATGTGGGCTGCGGACTCTGGGGGAGGAGAGTTGTTCTTCCCTGCTTTATACTGATCTACAAGATATGTCCTCCCAGAGACCAAAACCTTTCTGAGGGTAGACCTTATCTTATTCACTGTTGCATTCCCTCGTGCTTGGCCTAAAGCATTATACCTGAAAATATGTTGACTTGATTTTTGGTTTCTTAGTGGATAAAAGGGTAGGGAAAGAAGTCGATAACATGAGAGTGGAAGCTGACATTTAAAAAATTCTTTCGGCTTTGCCATATAAAAGCCCCACAACAAAAAGAGTATACAATATATTCTTATATGGTCAAGGACGCTGGCTAACTCCGTCCCTCTTCCAGTGCCCGATAATCTCCTTTTTCCTCATGGGGTTTCCTGAGCTTCAGTCCATTTCTTGGTAAACATTAAGTGAATTTTGGTCTATTGTTTTGCTTTTAAATGAGAATGAATTTCAAGTAGAAATTCATGTAATGTCATGTAGATGAAATTAGCCTGATTGTAATATTCCAATACTTTTATGGTTTAAAGGAAATACAGTTTTGTTATCTGGGATGGTTTTCTAATGATGAAAAGAGAAAATGAGAGCTTTAATTATCAAAGAAAGAACCATGCAGAGAATGGTCTATGTAGACATCTTAAGTAGAAGAAAAAACCCAACAACCCCCCAAGTATTGCTGTTTCTTAATTATGCAGTCTCAAGATAAGTGTTAGAATAATTCTTTTATTAGAGACTCAGCGTCTGTGAGAAATTCATATTTTTGTTATTTACTTGTAAAGCTTTTAAACATCTCTTACTTAAAAGGAATGATAATAAGCCCGAGGAGAGCAGCTCACCAATCAGTCTCTAAACTGATACAAATAGGAGCTGTAATCAGGTTAACCGGCAGTACTTGCTTCCTCATCTAGAAATTTCTTATCGGCTTTGGGACTGCTCTGCGTGAGCAAAGCTGACAAGGTTCCTGCTCTTGTGGAGTTCATGGTCTCAAGAAGTAACCAGAAAATGAAAAGCAAATAGTCACACACATATACATATAACTACCTCTCTTTTCTTCTCTCTTTTTTTTAAACTACTTTTCATAGTAAGTGTTTCAAGGGAGGAGTGGAGGGTATTTTGGGAGCACATCAGAGAACTTTATTAGGTTGGGGGAGTAGGGATGGCTTTTGGGGATTTAAGATGAATCTGGGCGGGGGGGGGGGGGGTTGAGCAGAAGGAGAGTGAAGATGGATGTCCTAGGAAGAGGGAGATGTATGTTCAAAGACCCTGAGGTTGATAGTTTGGTCTACCCAAAACTTTAGTTGTGAGGGACTGAGGAATGCTATTTTGTTTGTTTTATATTTTTTTGAAAGATTTTATTTTTTTTATTTGAGAGAGAGAGAGGGCACAAGCAGGAGGAGGGGCAGAGCGACAAGTAGACTCCCTGCTAAGCAGGAGCCTGATGGGGGCTGGATCCCAGAATCTGGAGATCATGACCCAAGCCAAAGGCAGATGCCTGGCCGACTGAGCCACCCAGGCACCCCAGGAACCTACCAACACATTCCAGCCGGGCTGTCCCTTCAGCTCCACTATGTAGCTGACTGATCTGGGCATAGCTGTAGCCAAAACCCAGACACGACCAGGACGGGAACGTTTGCCTGCTGTCCTGTCACCCCGGGTGGAGTCCAGCATCCTGGCTCTTCGCTCTGTGGTGTGACTGAGGTGGCCCGAGGCTCAGCCCTTCTCCCCTTCTCTCCTCACTCCACTTCTGCTTCTCACTCTCCATGGACTTGTCCTTGGCATATCCCTCCATCTGATGCACCATTTGCCACCTTTACTGGCCAGTTTCTATTTAACCTTTGAAGATCGACCTCAAGGCCCACCTCCTCCGGGTAGAATTCATAGTCTCCAGCTCTGTTATCTTCATAGGATTTGGTCCATTCTTCCATTATAACAACATCTATTGTTCACCGCTGCCCAACTGTGATCTTGTTGGGGGCAGTAACTTTGACTTACCTTGCTGTCATGGAACCTGAGAGAGTGCCTTGTGCATGTGTGAGGCATATGGCAAGAGAATCCACAAATGGAGAGCATTTCCTAAAGACCTCATACTGAGGGCACCTGGGTGGCTCAGTCAGTTAAACGTCTGCCCTTCAGGTCAGGTCATGATCCTGGCGTCCTGGGATCGGGCTCCCTGCTCCGTGGGGAGCCTACTTCTCCTTCTCCCTCTGCACCCCCCACCAGCTCGTGTACTCTCTCTCTCAATAAATAAAATCTTTAAAAAACAGGTATGGATATAGATATATAGATATGGCTCTGTCACTGTAGCTATATATACATCTAGTTATAGATACATAGGATAGACACAGATATATAGATATGGATACAGATATAGACACAGATAACAACACTCCCACCATGCATGCAGCTTTCCTTCTTGCTACGGATTTGGTTAGATTTAGCACAGATTTAGCCATCAGCGCAGCACACACAGTGAAGGCATTACCGTCGCAGCTACTGAACGCATCATTTGCATCTCCCTTGGGTTTTGGTGCTAGGCAAGCGTCGCCCTGCCCTGTTTACCCTCGGAGCTAAGGAGCGCCTCTCAAATTCCTGTTGCGCTGCAAGCCAGGTCAGGAGCGGGCCAAGCTCTGCTGCCCCCGTGTGTCCCAGTGCAGAACTGCAGAGGTGGGAAGCTCCGTCAAGCGCGGGGGTGGGGGGTAGGAAGCACGCGTCACTATTCCTGCTTTCAGAGCCCCAGGAAGAAATAAGTGTTGGATCATGATTTTCACCGGCTTGTGGCCTCTGTGAACAACGAAAGTTGGAGGTTCTCTCCCCAGAAGAAACAGCTTCAATGGGTCGAGGTTTCAGGCTCCCTGTAAGAACTAGAAAGAAGGGTCCGGTGTGTGGGCAGGGTGGCTGGGGAATTCGCCACCTGCAGTTCCAAAGAATCAGCTTGTAGGAGCCGCTTTGGTATTCTGCAACAAATTGTCCGAAGCCCTTCTTCCGTCGCTGTTTTGTGTAATCAGTGGATTCGGGGTTGCAGTTGGCCCAGACATCGAGGAAGAGAGAGAAATCTCTCCAGCTGGTGGGAGCTCCAGACATTTTATTTTGAATAAACGCTGATATTTCAGCTTCGTCTGTGAGTTTCACAGTTCTTACGAGTTTGGATAGAGTGGTCCACTAACATGTTAAAGTTTGGAGATAGACATTGCTTGTGCATCTCTTGCATCAGACTAGAATATTCTCCACCCACCAAAGACCTATTTTTCTTCAAGACCAAGTTTCCCTGGGAAAGTGTCTCTGCCTGTCATGACCGTTTCCACCAGCACCTGGCTCCTGCTGCTGTGGGCTCCCCTCATGTGCCATGGTCAAGGGCGCAGGGTCCCTGGCTCCTGAGCCACAGTGTGGCCTGTTTCTAGGACTCAGCTTAGTTAGACTGAATGTGTGCTTCTAGTCCGATGCAAGATCATGACCTGAGCTGAAATTGAAAGTCAGAAGCTTCACCAACTGAGCCACCCAGGGGCTCCTAAGTATAGCTTGGATATTTAGCTTAGTGGCCCCTTGATACCACCAGCAGGCTGTTTGTAGGCTTTCCTCAAGGGAGGACCCTTTAATGGCCAGAGCCTTACTTCAGGCCATAAAGGGACCAGCTCCCAGCAGTGCTCAGCAAGCCCAGCCTCCGCTCTGCTTCATGTGGAGGACAGACAGTCCTTCAAGGCTTTCTTTTCAAGACACTACATCTGGTTGAGTTTCCTTTCCTACCTGTGATCCCAGCCAAGCCATGGAAGGTTTCTGAGTCCTCACCACCCCATCTGCAAAATGAGGGCTTGGGCTGGGTGACTGTCAGGAGCCTCATGTGACGTAATGTTCTGGATCCTCAACAGAGGTGACACGGAAGTGAGGGGGTCAGATGCAATTGGAGAGAACGTTGCAGATGGGAGTGGAACCTTTCTGCTGGCTCTCCGAAGGGCGGTAAAACTGGGGCAGGGGACCTTTAGAAACCCGTCCCCACCAGGGACGTTTTTGAATGTTGACTGTTGGAGGAGTCCTCAAGGTGTTCTCCATTGTTCTGGAACCCTAGGCCACAGCAATGCTCCTGGGAAGGGGCCCCCCGGTAAACAGGCACTGAGCGCCGGCAGACTGAGCCAGTGCCACCAGGACGCTCAGAGGAGGATTGCCAGAGGGAGTGCCCCTGGGAGGACAAAGAGCGCTTCACCCCTGGTGCCGTTTTCACTCTGTACAGCTATGCCCACCGTCAGAGAGTTGGCGGTGACATCTCTTGCGTGACAGAATCACCTCTATACAAACAAATCTGCTGCATACCAGCAGGAGCCTGACCATCAACAAGCCCCATTGAAGAAACACCCAATCTTTATTTGGAGCCTGCAACTGTCTTCCATCCATTCACGTCACTGTCCCTTGCACCACAAGGAAAGCAGACCCTGGAGATCTCGTCTGGAGTAGTGCTGACCACTGATACAAGTAAAAGTAGCCTTTCAAATAAGAATTATAAGGAGTCCTACTTCTCTGGGCTGTTCACAGGTGCCATACCCTTGACCTTATCCCGTGGCGTATAAGAGATTGACAGTCACATACATATGGGACCGGGTCTCACCGTAGATGATGGGAGGGCTTCTCGGCAGTCTCCAGGGCCGGTGGTTACTATGTCAGGAGTTTGCTGGTTGGCTCAACAGAAGTCTATTCTGGTGTCTGCTGCTTCCTTAAAGTGCTCTCTTCTTTACTTCTGTGACCAGACAGTTTTCTCTCACCACTCTCTGTTGAATCCTCTTCCTTTGACCATGCCCTGAATATGGATGGTCAGCAAACATAGGCTCTAAGGTTGAGGACCATTATCCATGTCCCACTGTCACCCTCTGAGCCAAGGCCATGGATACACTGTGCTGTTAATTACAAGCACGGCCTCCCAGTGGATTTCTCATCTGTCCTCAGTCTGTCCCTCCTTCACACCACGTTCAAAGTGGTCACCACTAAAGGCCATTTCAGAGGATGTCTCTTTGCTGCTTAGCCACTTTCATGCCTCCTAATTGCCATCAGAATAGATCTGAACCTCTTCTGGAGGCCCAGACTTCATGGACTTTTTGAAAAAGGAGTTGAAAAAGGTGAATTATTTTATCTTTGCAGTAGGAAGAATGCGTGGATGGGGTTCACATTGGGTCACGAGAGTTGCTGCCTTTTTTTTTTTTTTTGAATATTAACTGCATTTTAAGAACTTTAATAGATGACGTTTCACTTATTTCTCATGACAGTTCTATAAGGCCTATCTTGTACTATTAAATGTCCATGTTTCAGACAAGGAAATGCAAGGATCTGGTGAATGAACAAAGTTGTACAGGTGGTAAGTGGCAGAACTGGGACTTGAATCCAGACCCTGTGACGACCCAGAGCCTGCGGTCTCTTATCACCAGCCTTGTTTCTCTGAGGCCCATAGGATCTTCACTGGGCACTGAACAAACTGGAATTTTTATTTTGTTACTTATTTATTTTTTTAAAATGCTGAGAGCTGCTATGCCCCAGAGTGGGGCTCAAGCTCATGACCCTGAGATTAAGACTGGAGACGAGTTGGATGCTCAACCAACCGGCCACCCCAATCCCCCTACCAGGTGTCCCCGAGCAAACCGGAAATTGAATGACTTTGGAGATCAGTTCTTCAACGGAAGTGTTTTTCCTGTGGAAGAAAGGAAAGACTATTTTCTTAACAAATTTAGTGCAATTTATTCTGGATGGAGAAGTCATGAAGACAGTGACAGAGCAGGAAAACATAGCTTTATTTTCCAGGTTCAGCAAGATAAACCCAAAGAAGGCATGCTTCCCGTTTCTGTGCTGTATCAGGAGGACTGGAGCCTATCAACACCATTTTCAGCTCTGAAATTCTAGGTCCTTCCAACTGTTTGCTGCAAAACGAATATTTTACGTTTCTAAGGTGCATGCCTATGGAAGGAGGAGAGTACTCTTTTAGTTTTAAATGTTTTAAATTTTGAATACAAACATGCTTGTTTAAATAAACATACCCATCTGTCATAGGGAAAAAACCCACTTATTCAGAGTACATTTTCTCCAGAATACAAATTTTTTTTTCAATATAACAATGTTCTCTGTATTGATTTGGGGTTTGATCATCTGAATGTTGTCTGTTAGCTGAGACCTTAGCTGGGGCAGCTGGTTGGAACTGTGACCCCTCTATGGGGCCTGAGGCTTTCATGACTTGGAGGATCAGGTCAGAGGGGTAAGGGATGGGACAGTCAGGTAGATGTCCTCTCAGTTTTTATGACCTAGTCTCTAAGAACCTGTGGCATCACTTCTGCCCAGGACAAAGGGAAGGACCGTAGAAATCATGATGGAAGAGTGTCATCTCTTTGAGGATAGAGATTTTGTCTACCTTTCCTCTGATGCACACAGCATGTGGCACATAGTAGGTCCTGTGTTTGATGAGTGAATGAAGACTCTGAACACTGAATAATAAAAGAAGATCCAATAATAAATTTGGAAAAGATTAGGACAGACACTTCATTGAAGAAGAAAAAGAGATGAAGATAAACTCATGAAAAGATTCTAAACCTCATTAGTCATTAGATAACTGCAAATTAAAATCATAGGGAGATACCACTACAGACCTATTAGAGTGGGTAACAATGAAAAGACTGGCCACACCAAGTGTTGGTGAAGATGTGGAGCAGTTGGCCCTCGCTTACACTCTGATGGGAACATAACATGGTAAAACCAAGTTGGCAAACTGTTTGGCTTTTTTTTTTTAACATGTTAAACATACTTATCATATGATCTGGCCATCCCGCTCCTAGGTATTTAAACACAGAAGCAAGAGTGTTGGTTCATACCAAGACTTGTACTCAAATGTTCCTAACAGCTGTATTTACATAGTCAAAATCAGAGAAAAATCCAGGTGTCCATCAACAGGAGAGTGGGTAGGCAGACTGTGGTATGTCCACGTGATGGGATCCTGCCAGACAATGAAACAATGGAGTATTACAGATTGAAACAATGTGGGGAAATCTCAAAATAAAGAAGCAGACTGGAAGAAGCCAGATAAAAAAAGGTATGTACCGAATAATTTCATTTCTAGAAAATGCTAGAAAATGCAAACAAATCTTTAGTGACAGAAAAGAGGGCGGTGGTCTCATGGGAATGGGGTGAGGACAAGGAAGGATGGGAGTGGGGTGTACGGGGCCCGGGAAGATTGTTTCATGGTGGATATCTTAGTTCCCTCTTGATGCTGTATCAGATTGTCATAAACAGTAGCTTAAAACACCACACATTTATTCTTTTACAGTCATGAAGGTTAGAATTCCAAAATGAGTGTCAAAGTTGTCAACAGGGCTGGCTGTTTCTGGAAGCTCCTGGGAGGATCTGTGCCTGCCTCTTCCAGCATCCAGAGGCTGCCAGCATTTCCTGGCTCCTGACCCCTCCCTCCCATCAATCCAGCCTCTGCTTCCCTCTCATAAAGACCCCTGGAGACTTCCAGCCTCCTGACTGTTACGAAAGCCCCCTAGTCTCTGGTTTTGGGTCATGGCAGCCCTGGCAAATTGGCAGAGGTGAGGAGAGGAAGACTTGGAAAGACATGTCCAGGACCTTAGTATGTTCAGCCTTAGTAGGCTGAAACAGCCATAGGCCCATAGGCAGAGAAAGAGTGTCCCTTCTGGACACTTTGTTTTTTTTTTTTTTTTTTTTTTTTGGGTGGGGGTTGCTTATGTCAGATTTTGTCCTCCGCCCCCCGATACTGATTTGGCCAATTCCTGGTTTTGCATCTCTCATTGCTCTCGTGACACCCAGCACTGACCATGTCCCTCCTCTCCCTCCATCCACCTTTGCATCTTGCCCAGTGTCCTCAGGGCTCATCGGCCTCCTGGCCTGTCCAGTAACAAGAACTCACGATATCTCCAAGCTAAGAGAGCCTTTACCCCTCGGAAAGTCACAGCCTGGGTGTCTGCAGGGAACTCTGCCATCAAAATGCCCCCAGGAAATGCACACATGGCAAAGATACAATTCCTTACAGGATGGGGAAGATCATGCTTTGTCCAGTTGTGGCGCTGGCCCTGTGGAGATGCCATGGACAGTCATGGCCCTGATGGCTTCTGAGATGGTATCCTGAGACATCTGTGCAGGGCTCCAAGTGTACACTATAGTTCCTTGTGAACCTGTCCTCTTTCACACCCCAAAGATGTGGCACAGCGAACCTTGCACTGAATCGCTTTGCTGTTCCCTTCTCGTCTTTGCCATCTGAATCCAACTGAATGCATCCCAAAAGGGGTGCTGCTCTCATTGAGAATGAGCGACAAACCAGTGATCACTTGTGATTGTTGTTTCCATCATCTATCTACTGGAGACTGTGTGTACACAAGTGACCCTGGAATGCGCATGTGCACACAGAGCTGGCCATGATGTTGGAGGGCTCCCTGGCATCTTATACTTTATGTGGAAGCTCAGTTCACGGTCTTCAGGTGTATCTTACAAATGTGTGTTCCACTTCATGTATTAGCCGTGTTGCTGTTACTGCCTCCGAAATGTCTTGTTCTTCTCTCTCTCTCCCCTGTAAGAAGCCATCCCTAGAAAAGTTCTTCCTGCCTCTCCTCTGCATACCTTTCAGTCCTCCCGCTTGTCAGCACACCATTATTTCCAGCCTTCCACACGCTTTGCTGCCTATAACAAGGTGACTCTTGCTAGCACTGAGGATTGGCCAAGAGCGTCCTAGATTCATGAAGCATTTCCATCGAGAACATGGGAGCCTGAACTGTGTCGTGAACACATGACACCCTAGGGCAGAATCTTAGGATGAAAGGAACGGCAGGGCTTCTTTATTTGTCTTCTAAGGGGTTAAACATTTCCAAGTCAACCGTCATCAGGATGGGCGGGTGTATGCTCTGACTTTCCTCTAGGAAGATTAATGCCAGAGCCATTTATCTTTGAACATACCTTTGAAGGGAAACAAATGAAAAAGTGGAGTTATAGTCCAGTCTAATCTAATGAATCCCATCTGATGCAGAACTAACATCAGAGCGGCTGCGGAATGGATATAGGCTGTCCAGACGCATAAATCATCAGAAATTGTGCCACTGGCCTGTTCTCCTGAAAAGCAAGAACAGATCTAACTATATTCTTATGAGCTGAACCACTAAATTATATTTATTTTTCCATGTATGGCAAATTCAGAGGAGTGCAAGTTTCCTGCACATTTTTCATTCTCTCCTGTGCTTTGAAAAATAACTGTTCCTATACTATATTCTTATAGTTCCTATGCTATACTGAACTGTAACTGTTCAGTATACCTGTAAGGGGAGAATTCACTGGTATGACAATCCAGTCGCCTTTCAAAAGGATCCCACAGTAGGTGCGCCAAAATCTTACTTCTACTCCCCCTTTGCCTTCTTGCCCTCTGGTAGCTCGAAGTCCAGGCTGTTGTCACACAGGTCACATGGGCACTGGAGCCCTGAAGTTATGGGTCCGGACAAGACTCTGACTGTACTGGGAAAGTGATGTTAAGCAAGTCACCCATTTTTCCTCTTGTCTAACTGAGACCTGTGTGAACCAGTGGTTCTCAACCAGCAGGGTGGGGTGGGGGGAAGATTTGGCCCCAGGAGCCAGTTGGCCACATCTAAAGACACTTTTTGGTGGTCACAATTCAGTGGTCGGGGGAGGGGGTTATGGACTTTACTGGGCTGAGACCAGGGAGGTTGCTGAGTATCCGGCCATGCCCAGGACAGCCCCTCACAACAGAGAATCATCCAGCCCCAAATGTTCATAGTGACGAGGAACTCTGGTGGGAAGTACATGACCATATTCAAATGACGTAGTATGGGGGGAGGGGTGGACACCTGTTATGTAGCAGATGCTGGGTCTGATCTGTACATCTACCCAAATTAATGTTCACCAAACTCTCCAAGTGTGGTTATCAGCATTGCCCTTTCACACCAGAGGCAGATAAGGCTCAGAGATACAAAGCAATAGTCGTATCGCTAGAAAATGTTGTTAAACTTGAGAACTTTATTCATCTGGAGGGGGGGTAAGACTTTGAAGCAGTCAGGTGTGTCATGGGGCTTTGTAGAATCACAGACCTCTAATGTGGGAAAGCATCTTGAAAGTGTTCTCATCTGATGTCCTCGTTGTCTGGATGAAGACACCGAGCCTGAGATTGATGCTGGTGAGAGACACAGGCTGGCCAGGGGCCAGTGGCCCAGCTCAGTGAGCGCCCAGGTCTTCTGAGCAGTGCTGTGTGCAGGAAAATGGTGCTGGGAGGACCCCGTTCTCCTAGCAGGGCTGAATTGGAACTTTATCACTGGCCAGGCAAATCCCCACCACTGTAGGCCACGGCATATTTCCTGATGGGGTAGACAGGTGTTCCTTCCCTGGCTCTGGGAACAGGTACTGTAGCTTTGCAGGTGCACCCCTCACCGGACACAAATGCCATGGGCAATGCCACCTTCCTCAGGATGCCTCCGTGCCTCTTTGCCCAGCTGTCCCTGAGCCCATGCCACCCTTCCTCAGCCTTCATCCCTCCCTACTCCTCCAGCTGTGACTGCAAAATAGATCAGACGACAGGTCATTAAGTTAGAATGTCTTGGAGCAACACACAAAAATGTTGAGTTTTAGGAAGCTGGATCCCTACGGTAATCAGCTGCAGATAATGGGCACTGAATGTGTTTTTGATGATGAGATGACACCTTGGCCTGTGGGCACGGAGAGACTAATTTAGAGACTAGATACACAAGTGCTCTGCAGGATAGGCGGCCCATGATGGACGCACCCATGGCAGATGTGACCTTGGTATCCCACCGGCCTCAGCTTCCACATTTATAAGTCAGTATTTTGCTTCTCATTCCTTCATTCACATTCTGTTTCTCTCCTCCATTATCTTTTCAAGTTGTAGGAATTTCAAAACTATTTCTTGATGAATTACTTTTTGGCCTCTCTGAGAAATTGATGCACTTTCTAACGTTGAACTTGGAAACACAGATTTAAGGCAATGTTTTCAAGAGAGTTTGCTTGAAGAGTCATCTTTCCCACTTGGCAGTGCAAAAGCAGAATTTTATTTATTTGCAATTATTAACCATTTACATAACATGATAACTAATGAATTCTATATTAAAATGAGCTTTTAAATGAATGCTACCAATTGCATAAGAGATAACAGTTTAGGGACAGCTGGGTGGGACAGCTGGGTGGCTCAGTCAGCTAAGTGTCTGCCTTTGGCTCAGGTCATGATCCCAGGGTCCTGGGATCGAGCCCCACATCGGGCTTCCTACTCAGTGGGGAGCCTGCTTCTCCCTCTCCCTGCCCCTCCATGCCCCCCTGCTCATGGTCTCTCTCTCATTATCTCTCTCTCTCAAATAAATAAGTAAAATCTTTTTTTTTAAAAAAAAGACACGAGTTTAGCTTGTATTTTCTCTAATTTAAAAAGTAATACCTATTTCTGTGTAATTGTGACAGGTACATGGTAGAAACTCAAGAAATATTTCCTGAATTAAATTGAATGTGATATGAAAAGTCTGAATGATATAGAAAAATATGAAACTTACCATCCCTAAGAAATAACCTTTATAAATGTCGGTGTGTATCCTTTACTCTTGTGCTTACACACACCTCTCTATATATCATTTTTACCTACAAATACATACACATTTATATGTATAAGATTAAGAAATTTGGGATCCCAGTTTACAAAGTGTGTTGTATCATAGTTTCATAAATATTGTGGTATTGTGTAGCTGTTCCAATGTGGGCTAGGATTTGGACAAACACAGGGGTAATACTGAATAAGTTTATTTAACTTGTTTGTATTGCAATTTCTTTAGTATTGTTAAAATGGATATAAGCACATCTGCCACGTATTTTGGTGAGGATTAAATGAGATAATGTATTAAAAATGCTTAGGACGGGGTTTGGCACTTAGAAGTTTTTTCTCTATTATTAAAACTTCCATAAGGGTAGTTCCAGGTATAAACATCTTCAGGCTCATCTGTTTTTGTTTGTTTGTTTCTTTTTTGTTTAAAGCTGGCTCCACACCCAGCATGGGGCTTGAACTCATGACCCTGAGATCAAGGCCTGAGTTGAGATCAAGAGTCAGTCAATTAACTGAATGAGGCAACCCAGCGCTCATATTTTTGGTTCTTAAGCATTGATTCCTGGAAGCAGAATTATTGAATTGCAGAAAAATGTGTATTTTCTCTAGCAATCCTGTACCAATGTCAGATGTTATAGAAGTAACTCCCATTGAGTTTTGAATATGGACCAGGCACTGCTCTGATTACTTGTTTTAACTTCCTGATCCCACCCTTTTCTGGTAAAACTGATGCTCGCAGAACCCCAGTGCCTTGCCCACAGTGAGTGCCTTCTCCACTGTTAAGTGTCCCACAGCCTGGCCCCTGCCCCCGTGCTCTTACCCGCGGCTTCTTATGAGAACCCCTGGCAGCAAATCAGTAGGGAGAAGTGTGTTTGGCAAATCCCACACACAGAGAGGGGAGGCAGGAAGCCACTGCAACTTTCGGTTTCAGAACATATTTGGGCCCTGGAGAACGGGCTAAGGGGATAGATTTGGGGATGGGGACGATGAGGGTGAAACCTGCGATTTCCGATAATGCCTGTTGATTCCTCCTTGTCTAAAATTAAATAGACAACTTTGTTGACGTTGCTTAGGTTCCTTTGCATCCTAAGAATTTCATTATTGGTTCAATACATACCATGTTCTTTTCGCTTCCCACCGTCTAGGGGTATGAGAGAGTATTTGATACTGTCCCTTTCTTCGAGGACTCTGTGAAAGCCCGATGTTCTGAGATCACTTGGCCCTTGAGAAGGGGTTCACGGACTATCCTTTCATTCAGTTTGTGATCAAGGGAAGTCATTTAATAGAACATAAGAATCCCTATTGCAGCCAGAAGCCCATCCATCTTGTGTTCATATCGACAGCTGTCTAGTTATTTCCTGTTCTGATTACATGTGCAGGCATTTGAAATAGACCATCGTCTGGACCCAGCTCCTTTTTATTTGCTCTGGTGACTAGCCCACTGGGAGGCAGAGCTGGAAATACTCATGGTAAGAATTCTTGGTTCTTCTGCAGAAGCGGCTTGCACAATCCATCCCATTCCCCAGAGCTCTCAGGGAGAAGTCACAAGGGCTGCACACTCACTTCAAGGAGGGAGCTTGTCCTCCCTTCACTGGTCAAAGCTGTAAGCACAGACCACGGGATTTTAGAGCTAGAGGGTCAGCTGAGAACTGGGGAGGGTCCTTTGCAGATAAAGTAGGGATTTTATCCTATCTGCAAGCTAAAGAGTTAGCCCGCCCCAGTTTCATCAGTGTGTGCAGAAAACACAACTTCCTGGCTCAGAAATTAATGACAATGGCCATGACGGTGGCAATGAGTGGCTAGAATGACTGCATTGTGTGCCAGTCCCTGGTCCCTAATTCCAAGAGAGACATGAATGAAGGTGACATCTGCCCACTCAGTGGGGGTACGCTTCAAGAGAGGGATGCTCAGCTTCCCACACAGTGCTTGGCTCACGAGCTGGGGAGGATCGTGTGAGATCAATGGAGAACAGTGTCTTACCAGTACCCATCCCTCATTACTATGCCATCTTGGCCGTGAAAACATCTCCATGAGCACACCACTCCCTGGGCTTCCCTGATTGATATGACCAGCAGAGGCTGGGACCAAACCCATTTCGTTGGCCTTACACAGTCTCCGATTCTAGAGTTCCAGACGCATGTACGCATCGTGAGCAAGTCCCATAAGCCACCAGCTGTGTCGTAGGAAGCCAGGTAGTTTCTCTTTTAGTTTTGCTACAGCAGGTTTTTGCTTTTGTTGTTGTTGTTGTTGTTTTTAAAGATTTACTTATTTATTAGCGAGAGAGCACCTGTGCACTGAGTGGGGGCAGGGCCAGAGGAAAAGAATCTCAAGGAGACTCCCTGCTGAGCGCAGGCAACTTTCCAGCAGGTGTGCTTTGCACCAATGTCTAGACACAGGGAGCCTGTGCTGGGAGAGACCTGGGCGAGTTCAGGGTCCAGTCACACAGGCGTGGGGTGCACTGGGTACTTGGCTTGCAGCTGGGATAGGATGAAAGGGCCAAGGAAAGAATCAGGGGCTCAGCTGTTGGAAACATGGCCCTAGAGAGTTTCAGTGAGGTAGTGTCTGAGTCCCAGCACCTCGGATGGAGTGAGGGCACAGAGACCTTTGGTGGTTTCCTCCGGGAGCCTCGTGGCGGTGTTGCACGTTTATTCACACTCTCCGGCTCTGAGGACCTGTGTGCAGATGGGACCACACGGGGCATGTGCGTC